>NC_068920.1:33695597-34007264 GCF_023091745.1 Budorcas taxicolor | reverse complement strand
TCTTGGTGCTTACTATGCCCTTGATCTGATTCTCAGAAAAATTCAAAACCTCTTCTATGCAGGACCCTGTAGAAAAAGTACAATAACTTCCTTGCAGAGAGTGCCACTGTTCTCTATCTTGTGATTGAAGACTCAGAAGGCTGGACCAGGAGTGGCAGTTTATAGGGATAAAAAAGGGATAGGGATAGGGAGACATAGGGATACAGAGACTTCACTTCGCATTTAAACAGAGCTGAATTCAAGTTATTGATCTGTCCATTAACCAACAGAAATTTCTTCATGCTACTGACCCCTTTGATTCTCAGATTTTTCTCTTGTGAACAGAGGAGCACTATTTCACAATTAGTTTTCTAGTATTAATTAATTACATAAAGCACTTAACAAATATTTGTCATTGGAAACATTGAATAAACTGTAGTTTCCATTGCACAGATGATTTATAGCATGGCAGCGTTGCATAGGATGATTATCATGACTAAAAGAATACTTCATGGAGGAATTGGATAATTTCCCTCTTGAATTTTAACTGTAAACTTATTTATCTATATTAACATGTAATATATTTTCTTATTTTCTTTCTTTTTTGAAACAAGTGTTGGAGAAAACTGAGGGTTTTTTAAAACTTTAATGAGCTAATTTAAGTCGTCGTATGTCATCCTTCCAAGCAAGTTTAGGTGTTTGTTTCACTGTAACATTAAAATGCTTTTTTCACTCTTATTTTTCAGGAAAATTGCAAAATGAGATTGGTAATTGTATTCTTAGTCAAATATTTGCAAGACTGTCCTCTGCTGGTAACCCCTTGCTTTCCTTTATTCTTTCCCCTTAACTCCTTATTTCATGTATCTTCTGCATTCCCCTACTGCCTCTACATGTTGCAGCTATCATGCTCGGAATAATTTGTCTGCTTGCCTTGATTTAACACTTAAAATCATGTGATTCAATGTTTTATTCATAAAAAACAATTTCAGAAGAGAGCAATGGCTTGACTAATAATAGTAATAACTGAGATAAACCCCTCAGTAAAAAGCATATTTTTTTTCTTTGTCTTCATCTCTTTGAGAGTCCCTGTCTTACGTGTACATATCCTTTCAGATGAGAGGAAAGCTCAATTTAAGAATGGTAAGTAACTCAGAAGTTAGTTCACTGAATAGAATTCCACAGATAATAAAATACCTAACCTTTCTCTAAACCTCCTTCCCAAAAGAGTCAGGCATAATATACCCTTGTATGTGCTCACCGTAGAAGCATGAATGGAAGAGTCTGTAAAAATGAATTAACTCATTTTCTTTCTTAATTGATGATGTCTTTTCCTTGAGGTGAAAAAAAATGTAATTTTTGATGGATATTTCTCAAGCTTTCCTCCCTTTCTCTTATCCCCTTACTACTCTTTCTTTACTGTTTCCGTCTTTGTCTCACTCTTTTCAGTTCTTTATCCTTTCACCTCTCTTCTTCCTGTTCCTTCCTTCTTCCTCCCCTCATTCCTTCCAGTTTGTCTATTGTTCTTTCTTTCCATGTTCATTTCCTAAACTATCTACCTTTCTTTCCATCACTTCTTTTTTTTCCATGTTCTTTTTCTCTTTTCTTCCTTCCCTTGCTTCTAGTTTGATTTTCCTTCTAACTTTATATATTTTTCACACTCACATACACAGACCCCACCATTCTGAAGTTAAAGGCATGGTCACAGTATTGTGAGGAAGTGAAGGGATGGAGAGGTAAATGAGTCACTGAATACTTAGAGAATGCCAGTGATGAGAGAGGAAAAGCTATGAGAAGGACCAGGAAAGAGGAATAATATTATCTCATTTTGCTCACTTTCAGGCTGGCAGAAGACATCATTGTACCCTGGTAAGTACATGGCCCTGAAGAAGATGATTCTAAAATATAGAATTAAGCTCCTAAAGTCTATGCAAATATTGTACTACTAACAGAAAAAAATATAGAACACAACTTCTTGTCCTTAGCAAACATAGCAAGAACAATAATTTTTAAAGTATTTTTCTTTTCATCTTTTCCTCACATGCATCTTACAAGTTGATTAAAGCAGAAATTAAAAAATGAAAGTAAAATATAATTTTCTCTTTTGTGGTTTTTATTATTCTTACTATATTACATCTTCAGTTATCCTTGTATAAAAAGATTATTCAATTTGTTCTCTGTTTTTTTCTACTAAAAATTTTATAGTTTTAGCTATTACCACTAGGTCTATAACACATTTTGAGTTAGTTATTTTGTGTAGGTAGATAGAAAGATCTTAACATATTTTCTTTTGGTATGTGGATATCCAATGGTGCTAGCACCAGCTCTTGAAAACAGTATACTTTTCCTCATTGAGTTGCCTTTGTAACTTTTGAAAAGACATCACTTGATCATAAATTGACTTCTAGACTCAAAATTATGTTCTGTTGCCCTAATTTAGTTTATTCTCCTTTAAGTCCATTTGGGGAGAAGCTTAGGTTACTGGCTTAAAATAATACTTTTTCTGCTTCAAACATTTAAAGCTCTAAGTTTCCCTCTAGGCAATACTTTTAGCTGCATTCAATAGTTTGGTAGGTAGCAATTATGTTTTTATTCAATTCCAAGTATTTTCAAAATTTTCTTTTTGATTCACAGATTATTTATAAATATATTGATTAATACACAGATGTTCTATATATCTAAAATTTTCTTTTTTTAATTACTAATTTAATTTTATTTTAAAAAGAGATCATCCTTTTATTGTCATTCTTCAATTAACAATTTTAAATATTTTTTCATGAATGACTGCGTCTCAGTATAAAGTGATCATTTTTCACAATTTCTCCAGTCTCAGTTGTTGTCTTGGGGAAGATTTGCTTAAGTTATTTACTCAGCCCTTCCATAAATATTCTTCATGTTGATTTCAACAACATTTTTCTCCTAATTAAGTAGGTTTCTCATATATTTTCTTTCAGTTAGTTTCATGTGTCAATCATTTATAGTTGTATGAAAAATACAACTATAGATTTATTTTCCAACCTCATTTTTTCCCTAAGTTCCCCCTTTATCGTTGCTCACTTGAAGCTCCCTGGTAAAGCTGTAAAAAGTCCATCATCTTGATTTCTGCTCACTCTTAATTTTCCTAAAACACTCTATTCCATAAATAAATTGCACCATTCCCTTGTGCTGAGTGCACTCTTAATTTCATCTCTTACTTTAGGTGGCCTACAACAGTGATGGCCATACTTGTTCTGTAAAGGCCAAGACTGTAAATATTGTAAGGTTTGTGGGTTACATGGTCTCTGTCACAATTACTCAACTGTGCCCTTTTAGCACAAAAGCAGCCACAGACAATACATCATTAGTATGGCTGTGTTGAGAAGGAAATGGCAACCCAGTCCAGTAGTCTTGCCTGGAGAATCCCATGGACAAAGGAGCCTGATGGGCTGTAGTCCATGGGATCACAAACAGTCGGACCCAACTCAGAAACTGAACACACACATGCACACACACAGCTATGTTACAATAAAACTGTATTTAAACAAACATGCGGTGGGCCAGATTTGGCTCCCAGGCCATACATAGTTTATTCACTCTTGGCAAGAAAGTCATCTTTTAACTTTGAAAATTTACCCATTATGGAAGCTTTTCATTTATTTTGATTTATGAGTGAAAAAAAGGTGAATAATTATTTTTAAATGAAGTTTTTTTTTTAATAGGATGTCAATAACAGACCCAGTGAATACCCTCTTCAAATTAGCTCCTTTAGTTCTGTGTAGTGCATAAAGGTCCATCTAGTCAAGGCTATGGTTTTTCCTGTGGTCATGTACGGATGTGAGAATTGGACTGTGAAGAAGGCTGAGCGCCGAAGAATTGATGCTTTTGAACTGTGGTGTTGGAGAAGACTCTTGAGAGTCCCTTGGACTGCAAGGAGATCCAACCAGTCCATTCTGAAGGAGATCAGCCCTGGGATTTCTTTGGAAGGAATGATGCTAAAGCTGAAACTCCAATACTTTGGCCACCTCATGCAAAGAGTTGACTATTGGAAAAGACTCTGCTGCTGGGAGGGATTAGGGGCAGGAAGAGAAGGGGGCAACAGAGGATGAGATGGCTGGATGGCATCACTGACTCGATGGATGTGAGTCTGAGTGAATTCCGGAAGTTAGTGATGGACAGGGAGGCCTGGAGTGCTGGGATTCATGGGGTCGCAAAGAGTTAGACACGACTGAGCAACTGAACTGAACTGAGTGCATAATGTATGTTTCCTAAATAATCATAGGAAACTGTCTTAGCAACTGTTTTGTCTCCTCTTATCATGGATATCTTGGGCTTCCCAGGTGGCGCTAGTGGTAAAGGACCCACTTGCCAATGCAGGAGACATAAGAAACACGGGTTCAATGTCTGGGTTGGGAAGATCTCCTGGAGGAGGGCATGGAAACACACTCCAGTGCTCTTGCTTGGTGAATCCCATGAACAGAGGAGTCTGGTAGGCTTCAGTCCATAGAGTTGCAGAGAGCTGGACATGACTGAAGCAACTTAACACACACACATATCATGGATGTCTCTATATACAGTCGGTTTCACCTTTTTTTGTCACTCCTATTACCTAAGCATTAAACCAAGACCACACATTTCTTAAGTGTTGGTTACAGTATTTTGCTTTCACTTTACAATAGCACTTTCTGCAACAAGCAGTGTAATTAGCTTGGATTTTTTTAAAAAAGCAATTCCTATTATCTCCACAGTTTAACCACACTCATATAAGTTATATCATCTTGGTCAGTGGTTCTCCAGAACAACTCTCTTAAAAACAGTCTAGGTTTCTTTCCAGTTTTTTCCATTTTTAGGGCCTTACAGTTCTTATATTGGGTAGGAAAGTGTACAGTGAGAATGAAAATGAAGAAAAATCACATGAACTATTTTATTGTCAAATCTAGAAATGATATGGTCCCGTGCTAAGCAGATTTTCTTGCCTATAATTCAGTTGCGTAGTCTCAACTAAATTCAATGAAGGTGATGAAAGGCAAGCATGTAATTTAGCTATTTGTTTAAGAAGAGGATAACTGTTTGTTGGGAACGCCTATAGTCTGCACTATATAAAGAATAATTTAGAGGAATCCATTCTTATAAGAATATTTAATAAGGAAAGCAGTGAAAGCTTTAGTTCAAGCAAAAGTTATAGAATACTTTTGGATCCTTAGCAAAAGAAGCATTAGAAAGAAGAAATTACCTCTTGTACAAGGAAATTCAGGTACTAGTTCTGATAATGGCTATTTATTTTCTTTGTAGACTGGAGGAAAGAATTTTTCCAGGCTGGTGAGTTATTCCCTGATGGCAGAAGCGAGACTACTCCTTACTCTCTCAGGATCAGTCTGAGGATTTATTGAAAGAGGGCAGATGAAAGAGTCCATGTGGGAATATATGACTGTCCCACAAGCTCAAAAATATCTCAAGCTAACAATAGCAGTATGTCTGCTTCCTGATCCCTCTTTTTCAGTTATTAAAATGGTTATTGTCTTTGCAGTGGATATTACTCTGGATCCAGCCACCGCCCATCCTTCCCTCTTCTTGTCGGAAGGGAACAGACGTGTAACCTGGGCAGAGAAGTCTCAAGAGCTACCTGAGGACCCACAGAGATTTTATTCTCTTCCCTGTGTGCTGGGTCATCAGGTCATCACCTCAGGGAGGTGGTACTGGGAAGTAGAGGTCGGGAGCCATGGCGCATGGGACCTGGGGATTTGTAGGCCTCAGGTAACGAGAAAGGGCAGGGTTTGTGTCAAACCTGAGGATGGTTTCTGGGCCCTCAGGTTCTATAAGCAGGAGTACTGGGCACTCACCTCTCCAGAAACAAAACTCACTGTAAAGGCGCACCCGGCCAGAGTGTGTATTTTCCTAGAATATGAGGAGGGAAGCATTTCATTTTATAATATGGTAGACAAATCTCACATTCACACCTTGTCTCAAGGCGCCTTTGGTGGGCCCTTAAAGCCTTTTTTCAGGCTTTGGCCCAGTGAGTCAGAGCATTTGACCATCTGCCCAGGGCCTGGAGCAGCCCAGAATCCCCTGTACTAGGAGCATCATATAAGCTGCAGGTCAGTGCGGCTTTAAGTATTTGATCATGATGTGACTTTTCCTAGACCAGAAGCAAATTATTTTTCCTTATCCACTTGTATGGTTTTTCTTATTCTTTTATTTTTCTTCATAAACAGCTTCTCCAAAGCATGGAGCAGGTAGAAAACTATGTGTTGCTTGTGGTCTGTGTAATGAAAAAAGATCGTAAAATATAATCGTATCATCATTATAAATGTATACATAGCACTAGTGTATGTGATTGTCCATATAGTGTTGCAATGTCTTTAAGATTACAAATTTAAAATGTCAAAGGTGAAAATAAGGGGAGAATAACTTTTTGTTTTGTATTCTTTTGCACCTTTGGGTTTTGTACTACATTTATAAAGTGAAATGCAGAAAAATAAAATTAAGACATTCAAATAAAAACTAATTGGGTTGTTCTCAGTTGTCCAACTTAGCGGCATTCAAAGGGAAACAGATGTATTCAAGCTTCCTCTGGGTGAGCATCTATATGCCATCTTTACCCTTTTTACTCTCCCATTCACTCTGAGGTATTGGTTTGTTCGTGCCTTTTCTTGCTACTATGTATAGCTTGGGAAGACAGTTTCTTAATGTACATGGAGTATGAACTATTTTTTCGAACAATCTTGTGGGTTTTAGCACTTAAACAGACTCATGTAGCCACTACTACATTCAGGATAAAAGATAGTTCCGTTACTCCAAAAAACTATTTTGTGATAGACTTGTGTAGTCAAACCTTTCATTAATACCTAACCTGGAAACAATTGATCAGATTAGTGCTTCTGTATGTTTTGCATTTTACCAGAAGTTCATATAAATGGAATCAGTATATTTTGTGTTTGAGACTGGCTCCTTTCCCTTGAAATAAGGCTTTTGATATTTAACCATGGTATTAGAGGTATTAATACTTGATTCCTATTTGCTAAGTAGTATTCTAGTGAATTAATGTACAGCATTTTGATCATTTAATCTCTAAAGAACATTTATGTTGTTTCCAATTGGGGTGACTATGAATTAATGTGGAATCCTGCCCCAAGGCCACAGAAGCAGAGCCCAGCACCAAGGTCATCTCGGAAGCTGACTGAGCCCCATTATAATCGTTGTCAAAAGCCCCCAGTAGGTGAACATCACCAGTAGGCTTCCTGACCACATATTAGGCAAAAATATACCCACCCTATATCACCCTATCACTTCATGGGAAATAGATGGGGAAACAGTGGAAAGAGTGTCAGACTTTATTTTTTGGGGCTCCAAAATCACTGCAGATGGTGACTGCAGCCATGAAATTAAAAGACGCTTACTCCTTGGAAGAAAAGTTATGACCAACCTAGATAGCATATTCAAAAGCAGAGACATTACTTTGCCAACTAAGGTCCGTCTAGTCAAGGCTATGGTTTTCCCAGTGGTCATGTATGGATGTGAGAGCTGGACTGTGAAGAAGGCTGAGCGCTGAAGAATTGATGCTTTTGAACTGTGGTGTTGGAGAAGACTCTTGAGAGTCCCTTGGACTGCAAGGAGATCCAACCAGTCCCTTCTGAAGGAGATCAGCCTCGGCATTTCTTTGGAAGGAATGATGCTAAAGCTGAAGCTCCAGTACTTTGGCCACCTCATGCAAAGAGTTGACTCATTGGAAAAGACTCTGATGCTGGGAGGGATTGGGGGAAGGAGGAGAAGGGGACGACAGAGGATGAGATGGCTGGATGGCATCACTGACTTGATGCATGTGAGTCTGAGTGAACTCCGGGAGTTGGTGATGGACAGGGAGGCCTGGCATGCTGGGATTCATGGGGTTGCAAAGAGTTGGACATGACTGAGTGACTGAACTGAACTGATATCACCCTAATGCCAGTTTTGCAGCAGAAATTTTTGTCTTGAAGCTATAAAAATTGGCTACTAACCCACAAAAATTGTTGACTTTCCACTGAGAGTGCAACCTGAGACACTAGCAGTGCCCACATCATCTCTGCTCTTTGTTCTTAATAAGCTTCCTCTTTCCTACAATATTCTGTGTATAAAAATTCTTTGCAAACCCATGTTTCAGACTGCCACAACAATTAAGATGCTATAAACATTCATGTAAACATTTGTGTGTGAATATCAGTTTCCACTTTTCTACGGTAAATATCTAAAAGTGAAATGACTGAGTCATGTGATTAGAGCAGTTACAACTTTATAAGAAACTGCCAAACTCTTTCTAGAGTGGCCGTACCATTCTGCGTTCCTACTAGAAATGATTGAGAGTTCCAATTGCCCCACATAATTACCAGCACCTGGTAGTGTTAGTTTTGATTTCTTGTTTCACTTTCTATTTATTACTGATATTTAATTCTATCCATTATAATAAGTATGGGATGGTATTTCATTGTGTTATTATTTTAATCCATCTAATAATAATAATGTTGTGCTTATTTACTCTTTTTGTGCCTTCTGGGCATCTTTAGTCCATTTTACAAACATTATAATAGATTTTACGAGCAACCTTAGGTTTACAGAGGAGTTTTGCAGAAAATACAGAAAAGTTACCTATATCCCTTATTCCTTGAAGACTCTTCTACCTAGTAACAGCTTGCATTGGTGTGGTACATCCCTTATAATTGATGAACCATCAACTGGGCTCCACCCTCCACCTGTCCATTCCTACTCCCCTCCTAAATCCCTGGCAACTACTGATCTTTTTACTGTCTCTATAGTTTTGCTTTTTTTCTGCATGTCATATAGTAGAAATCAAATAGTATTGTAGCTTCTTCAGACTGACTTCTTTCACTGAGAGAAATACATTTGCGTTACCTCCATGCCTTTTTGTGGCTTGATAGTGCATTGCTTCTAATTGATGAATAACGTTCCTCGTGGCTCAGATGGTAAAGAATCTGCTTGCAATGCAGGAGTCTCGAGTTTGATAACTGGGCTGGGAAGAAACCCTGGAGAAAGGAGCGACTACTCACTCCAGTATTCTTGCCTGAAGAATTCCCTGGACAGAGGAGCCTGGCAGTCTATAGTCCATGGGTCACAAAGAGTCAGACACGACTGAGTGACTATCACTTTCACATGCCATCATAAGTGTGTTTCACAGTTTGTTTATCCATTCTCCTAGTGAAGGATATATTGGTTTCTTTCAAAGAATTTTTAAGCCATAATAATTGTATTAGAAATGTTTTGAAAGAGCTAAAGTCAAATTATTCGGCAGTGGCTTTGGCAGTGCTGGATGTGGAGCCAGCACCTAGGAACTTTGAGTTACCTAGAGAAGACCAAAACAGTACCTCACTTTCTAAAGAGGGAAGCTATCAGCTTGATTTTCTAGCTTGAACATGTATGGGTTCCATGTCCCAGATGTAGTGGGGCACAATGAGCTCCTGAAGGCAGGTCTTGAGGGGAGGGTGGTAGTGGGAATTCTGTTCTCAACAGAGGATGCATCTTTTACTGTATCCCTGCTGGTTGTTTACAGGGAGCTATTGGGAGGCAGACTTCTCAAGGCCTCCTAATACAAACAATAATCAGGCAGTTTAGGGCTTTCAATCTCTTCTTATTACTGTCCACTGGCATCTAATCATACTATCTTTATCTATCTATGTGTGTATATATATACGTACACATATATAAATATAGATAGATAGATATTTTGATATTAGTTTTCCTCTCAGATTTTCTTCCAATATTCTTTGACATATTTTTCAGTGCTAATATTTCAAAATTTTGTGTGGCAAAACTGATCACCTAGCTGAATATGTGTTTAACCTCTCTGGAATTTATATGAATCTGTATAGAGGAAGGTGGAAAAAGCATTAGGATTTGAAAATGGTCTACACAGGGATTACCTGAAGCAGTCAGGCAAAGGAGAACAAAGCGACCTGCAAAAGAGTAGAAGGGAATACAAATACCCAGGAAGCCAAAAAAGCAGTCCTCAAAAGAGACGAGTGAGTACTTGGAGGATTTAACATCTTGATGGTCGATTACAAATACTTAACATTCATAAATCCTGACTCTCTTCATTTTAAAGTAGTTATAGCAGGGAAGGTTTTTGCATATTTGTTTTTTAACAAAGAAATCTATTATCTCTATTTGGCACTTAAATTGCTATTATATATATCAAAATTATAAACTTTAAAAACAACTTTCCCTAATTCTTTTTATTTCAAATTTTATATACAAAGAATGATTATGAGAGGTAGAGTTTGTCTTCTATTTCATGTGAAATTAAATCAAATTGAGCAGGGAAATTCAGATTAAAATTTATTCTGCTTAAACATGTAGTTAACTGCTGACTTGTGTTTCTGAGTAGAATGTAGTGGGTAATACTCTTAATACACCAAAGAATGCTCACACTACCGCACAATTGCACTCATCTCACATGCTAGTAAAGTAACGCTCAAAATTCTCCAAGCCAGCCTTCAGCAATACGTGAACCGTGAACTTCCTGAAGTTCAAGCTGGTTTTAGAAAAGGCAGAGGAACCAGAGATCAAATTGCCAACATCCACTGGATCATGGAAAAAGCAAGAGAGTTCCAGAAAAACATCTATTTCTGCTTTATTGACTATGCCAAAGCCTTTGGCTGTGTGGATCACAAGAAACTGTGGAAAATTCTGAAAGAGATGGGAATACTAGACCACCTAACCTGCCTCCTGAGAAATCTGTATGCAGGTCAGGAAGCAACAGTTAGAACTGGACATGGAACAACAGACTGGTTCCAAATAGGAAAAGGAGGATGTCAAGGCTGTATATTGTCACCCTGCTTATTTAACTTCTATGCAGAGTACATCATGAGAAATGCTGGACTGGAAGAAACACAAGCTGGAATCAAGATTGCCAGGAGAAATATCAATAACCTCAGATATTCAGAGGACACTACCCTTATGGCATAAAGTGAAGAGGAACTAAAAAGCCTCTTGATGAAAGTGAAAGAGGAGAGTGAAAAAGTTGGCTTAAAGCTCAACATTCAGAAAATGAAGATCATGGCATCCAGTCCCATCACTTCATGGGAAATAGACAGGTAAGCAGTGGAAACAGTATCAGACTTCATTTTTTTTGGGCTCTAAAATCACTGCAGATGGTGACTGAAGCCATGAAATTAAAAGACGCTTACTCCTTGGAAGAAAAGTTATGACCAACTTAGATAGCTTATTCAAAAGCAGGAACATTACTTTGCCGACTAAGGTCTGTCTAGTCAAGGCTATGGTTTTTCCAGTGGTCATGTATGGATGTGAGAGTTGGACTGTGAAGAAGGCTGAGTGCTGAAGAATTGATGCTTTTGAACTGTGGTGTTGGAGAAGACTCTTGAGAGTCCCTTGTACTGCAAGGAGATCCAACCAGTCCATTCTGAAGGAGATCAACCCTGGGATTTCTTTGGAGGGAATGATGCTGAAGCTGAAACTCCAGTACTTTGGCCACCTCATGCGAAGAGTTGACTCGTTGGAAAAGACTCTGATGCTGGGAGGGATTGGGGGCAGTAGGAGAAGGGGACAACAGAGGATGAGATGGCTGGATGGCATCACTGACTCGATGGACATGAGTCTGAGTGAACTCCGGGAGATGGTGATGGACAGGGAGGCCTGGCGTGCTGCAATTCATGGGGTTGCAAAGAGTCGGACGTGACTGAGGGACTGAACTGAACTGAATACTCTTAATAAAAAAAATTAGAATAAATGAAATGAATAAATTAAGTCATAGATTTAAACAAGTCAAAATGTTATTGGGAAGAGCCAATTTTGTCTCCATGTTGGATCTGCTTCTTTGACTTTAACCTTCCCATTGCTTTTGTTCACTAAAAGGATATTGTTTATACATAATGGCGTACCTTGGGGAACCCTGCCCCTCTGCTTGAATATTAAACCAAAATGCCTTTTTTTTGGGACCGTGTCCACCTGTGGGTGGCTACAAGAAGGAAGAAATGAACAACATCTTCTCCCTGAGGCTTGCCCTTCTAGGAGATATCTGCCAGATTAATGGCATTTTAACTTAATTTCCTCACCTCTCCTCAACTCTGTTCTATGAAAGAATCTGATATCCAGACCCCAAGAAGATGGTTATTGTAAGACATTAGTCTGATTAGTAAGCCATCTTCTTGATCTGCTGGCTTTCCTAATAAAGTCATATTCCTTGCCTCAACCTGGGAGGCTTCCCACATAGCTCAGTGGTAAAGAATCTGCCTGCCAATGTGGGAGACACAGGGGACTTGGGTTAAATCCCTGGGTTGGGAAGATCCCCTGGAGAAGGAAAGGACAATCAACTCTAGTATTCTTTCTTGGGAAACCCCATGGACAGAGGAGCCTGGTGGGCTACAGTCCATGTGGTCACAAAGAGACAGACTCAGAAACTAAGCATAGCATTTTTCTCAACATCCCATCTATACTCTTATTGGCCTTTCGTGCTGTGAGCAGAATGAGCTTGGTCTCAATGACAAAAAGCTAAGGAAGAAATACTTGAACATATGAGCTGATTCACTGGGCAGTTTATTTCCTGGGGGTCATTGCTAATTCAGGAAAGGGCTTAGTTTGAGCAGAGGGACACTGGTGTAGCCTTTGACAGACAGGTGAATCTGTAGCAATGAAGTAGAAATTAGAGGCTCCCACTCTGAGGGATATTTTTCCCCATGAGACATTCATTAAGTGCTGGGGCAGTGCAGGAGGTTGGCAGGGTTGTAAGGGGGAAAAGAGGAGACTAGTATAAAATTTCCCACAATTTTGAAGTGCTTGGAAGAAAAAGTTTCCTAGAAGGAAAAAATCTCAACAGATAGATGTTTGCCAGGTTTTGAACCATGTTTTCAAAGATAGTGTAAGATGAGTGCAGAGAAAAAGAGAGTAAGCCTGGTAGTGAGGCAAGAAAAGGAAATTTATTAGAGGTAAAAGAGAGGGTGACTGGCTCTTAAGGAGAACCAGTGTTCTCCCTTTCTGACGGAGTCCTTCTTATACTCCACCAATGAAAAATTCTCTGAAGGGATGGCCATGTAGCTGGAGGTCTGGAATCTGGTGGTCTTGCAGCTTTGAGAAGTTAGGCACCAGTGAGATAACAGGATGCCATTGGGCAATTTGGTCAGTCTCACAGATCACTGTGATTTATTCTTTGTTTGCAACCCCATGTGGGCCCTATCATTCCAGCCTTCTTGATTTAGGGTAAGGGCCAAAGGTCAATCTCCTGTAACTGCTTCCTGCCAGACAGGGTCATTGTGGGGGTAAGATAAGAAAAAACTGTAATGTGGATCAAGGGGATTTGTGTGGGGTCAAAGTTTTCAATAATCTGAGTGAGTTAGAAGTAGCTTGTGGATAGTTCGGTTGGTGAAGGCTTGTAGGTGGTCCTGAAGAAATTTTGAAAAAAGAAGCATTAAACATGGGCTGAAAGTTAGAATAAGGATAAGCAGAAGGAGAAGGCCTAGAAAAGGTAGGACCCAGGGCATCCAATTCCATTTGCTTAACCAGTTTTCCCATGAATTACTGAGGTGTTGGCATATTCTCGAGGCCCTGTTTGACAGATTTCTTGCTGTTTCCTTTTTCTGTTGTGAGGAGGTCTGATTCTCTTCTGTTTTGGAGGACCATGGAAGCCAGGGAATCTAGCTGGTTTTGGATAGTGATAAGGCTCTTAGCTGTTTCTGCTAGGCTGTCAGTGAGGTCTTTAGAAAGGCTTTGATAGTAATTTAAAGATGCTGTGAGTCCTGTGGTATCTGTCCCAATCCCAGCAGCTATTCCTAAACTGATTAATAGAGGAATGAATTAAATTGCCCATCTGGGTTGGTTATGAGTTAGTGGGATAGGAAGGGTCTGATTGTTAGGAGCAATAGAAATATCTGGGCCAGATATACCAGCGTGCATGTTCCTGTCCAGTTAGTGGGAAGACATAAATAAGTCGTGGTTCCACTTTAGAAAAATATTCCAGGAGTAAGAAGACAACAGCTGAAATCGATAGCAAATAGGAGTCTTTCTGGGAACTTGTTAGTAGTCTCTGAAACTAACAATGAACTCACCAGTGTAGCCCCTACAAGAGGAGTATTTACACCATATGCAGAAGGCAGTCTCCCTGAAAAAGTAAGAGAATGTCCTGTAGTTCCTGAGACACGATAGACAGATCAGCCTGAAGGGAAGGAGAGATGTGAAGTGTGATTACAGAGGTGTGGCGGTATAGTTCCTAGTTAGGGCTAAGAATTGTTCACAGAGTTTTGTCTGGAAAAACAGAAAGGAAACTGTTGTTGTAAATGAATGTCAGAGGTGGTGGGTCCTCCTATAGTTGGTCCTTTATGGGTAGAAGTGAGATCGGTAAGAAGGGAGGTCAGTATCCTGTTGGGATTGTGAATGTGATCAATTGAATAAAAATGATGAATGTATGATAAAAACAGAGATTCTCCTCTGTATGTGTGATAAAGAGAAGTGTTTATGTGAGTCCATTTATCTGTGGAAATGGGGAGTGCTGATTCTCTGGAGAGGAGATGGATAAGCAAATCCAGCAATCACTGGCCAGGGCCAGGTTTGAGGTATTGAGTAAATGATGGGTCAGATTTAGAGTCCTGAATAGGTAGGCAAGGTTTGGGGCAGGGTGGGTTATTCAGTTCAGTTCAGTTCAGTCACTCAGTCGTGTCCAACTCTGCAACCCCATGAGTTGCAGCACGCCAGGCCTCGCTCCATCACCAACTCCCGGAGTTCACTCAAACTCAAGTCCATAAAGTTGGTGATTAATGAGTGAGAATTTCACTCTCCTCTTTCACTTTCATCAAGAGGCTTTTTAGTTCCTCTTCACTTTCTGCCATAAGGCTGGTGTCATCTGCATATCTGAGGTTATTGATATTTCTCCCGGCAATCTTGATTCCAGCTTGTGCTTCTTCCAACCCAGTGTTTCTCATGATGTACTCTGCATAGAAGTTAAATAAGCAGGGTGACAATATACAGCCGTGACGTACTCCTTTTCCTATTTGGAACCAGTCTGTTGTTCCATGTCCAGTTCCAACTGTTGCTTCCTGACCTGCATACAGATTTCTCAAGAGGCAGGTCGGGTGGTTGGGTATTCCCATCTCTCTCAGAATTTTCCACAGTTTCTTGTGATCCACACTGTCAAAGGCTTTGGCATAGTCAATAAAGCAGAAATCGATGTTTTTCTGGAACTCTCTTGCTTTTTCCATGATCCAGCGGATGTTAGTAATTTTATCTCTGGTTCCTCTGCCTTTTCTAAAACCAGCTTGAATATCAGGAAGTTCTTGGTCTTGAAGATCTTTTTTGTACTGTTCTCCTGTGTATTCCTGCCACCTCTTCTTAATATCTTCTGCTTCTGTGAGGTTCATACCATTTCTGTCCTTTATTGAGCCCATCTTTGCATGAAATGTTCCTTTGGTATCTCTAATTATCTTCAAGAGATCTCTAGTCTTTCCCATTCTGTTGCTTTCCTCTATTTCTTTGCATTGATCACTGAAGAAGGCTTTCTTATCTCTTCTTGCTATTCTCTGGAACTCTGCATACAGATGCTTATATCTTTCCTTTTCTCCTTTGCTTTTGGCTTCTCTTCTTTTCACAGCTATTTGTAAGGCTTCCCCAGACAGCCATTTTGCTTTTTTGCATTTCTTTTCTATGGGGATGGTCTTGATCCCTGTCTCTTGTACAATGTCATGAAGCTCAGTCCATAGTTCATCAGGCACTCTATCTATCAGATCTAGGCCCTTAAATCTATTTCTCACTTCCACTGTATAATCATAAGGGATTTGATGTAGGTCATACTTGAATGGTCTAGTGGTTTTCCCTACTTTCTTCAATTTAAGTCTGAATTTGGCACTAAGGAGCTCATGATCTGAGCCACAGTCATCTCCCGATCTTATTTTTGCTGACTGTATGGAGTTTATCCATGTTTGGCTGCAAAGAATGTAATCAATCTGATTTCAGTGTTGACCATCTGGTGGTCTCCATGTGTAGAGTCTTCTCTTGTGTTGTTGGAAAAGGGTGTTTACTATGACCAGTGTGTTCTCTTGGCAAAACTCTATTAGTCTTTGCCATGCTTCATTCTGTATTCCATGGCCAAATTTGCCTGTTACTCCAGGTGTTTCTTGACTTCCTACTTTTGCATTCGAGTCCCCTATAATGAAAAGGACATCTTTTTGGGGTGTTAGTTCTAAAAGGTCTTGTAGGTCTTCATAGAACTGTTCAACTTCAGCTCCTTCAGTGTTACTGGTTGAGGCATAGACTTGGATTTCCGTGATATTGAACGGTTTGCCTTGGAAACGAACGGAGATCATTCTGTCATTTTTGAGATTGCATCCAAGTACTGCATTTTGGACTCTTTTGTTGACCATGATGGCTACTCCATTTCTGCTAAGGGATTCCTGCCCACAGTAGTAGATATAATGGTCATCTGAGTTAAATTCACCCATTCCAGTCATTTTAGTTCGCTGATTCCTAGACTGTCAACGTTCACTCATGCCATCTCTTGATGGCAAGAGTTATAGGATGAGTTATAGGCAGGGTATTATTGTGAAGTTTGGACTGTAAAAGAAGAGAGAGTAAGAGTAAAACCATGATGTAAAATCCATTTTAGTTCGCTGATTCCTAGAATATCGACGTTCATCCTTGCCATCTCCTGATGGCAAGAGTTATAGGGTGAGTTATGGAGAGGGTATTAATGTGAAGCTTGGACTGTAAAAGAAGAGAGAATAAGAGTAAAATTGTGATGCGATATCTCATGTCAAAGGGGAGAAAATTATAAAAATAAGAATCCAAGTGTAGAAATCAATTTGGGTGGTATGAAATCTCCTTGGAGCCAAAGATCAGTTATAAAGTCAAGAAGTAAGGGGAGATCAGTGTTAGGTTTTGTGTTACTATGTGGAGGAAAGGAGAAAATGAACTCATCTAGGCTGATCACAGTAAGAGGAGGGCCACACCCAAAATAACAAGAACTATGTAGAAATAGGTAAAGCAGAGGGCAAGCTTTTGAATGATAATTCACTCAGGCTGAGACACAGAGTAAAGTCCTATTGTGAATAGGGTTCAGCTCAGTTCAGTCTCTCAGTCATGTCTGACTCTGCAAACCCATGGAAATCAGTACGCCAGGCCTCCCTCTCCATGACCAACTCCTGGAGTTTACACAAACTCACGTCTATTGAGTGAGTGATGCCATCCAACCATCTCATCCTCTGTCATCCCCTTCACCTCCTGCCTTCAATCTTTCCCAGCATCAGGGTCTTTTCAAATGAGTCAGCTCTTCGCATCAGGTGGCCAAAGTATTGGAGTTTCAGGTTCAGTATCAGTCTTTCCAATGAATATTTAGGACTGATTTCCTTTAGGATTGGAAATCAGTTGGAACTCCTTGCAGTCCAAGGGACTCTGAAGAGTCTTCTCCAACACCATAGTTCAAAAGCATCAATTCCTTTGTGCTCAGCTTTCTTTATAGTCCAACTCTCACATCCATACATGACTATTGGAGAAGGCATAGCCTTGACTAGATGGACCTTTGTTGGCAAACTAACGTCTTTGCTTTTTAATATGCTGTCTAGGTTGGTCATAACTTTTCTCCCAAGGAGTAAGTGTCTTTTAATTTTAAGACTACAGTCACCATCTGCAGTGATTTTGGAGCCGAAAAGAATAAAGTTTGCCCTGTTTCCACTGTTTCTCCATCTATTTCCCATGAAGTGATGGGACCAGATGCCATGATCTTCGTTTTCTGAATGTTGAGCTTTAAGCCAACCTTTTCACTCTCCTCTTTCACTTTCATCAAGAGGCTTTTTAGTTCCTCTTCACTTTCTGCCATAAGGCTGGTGTCATCTGCATATCTGAGGTTCTTGATATTTCTCCCGGCAATCTTGATTCCAGCTTGTGCTTCATCCACCCAGCATGTCTCATGATGTACTCTGCATATAATTTAAATAAGCACGGTGACAATATACAGCCTTGACATGCTCCTTTTCCTATTTGGATCTAGTCTGTTGTTCTATGTCTAGTTCCAACTGTTGCTTCCTGACCTGCATACAGATTTCTCAAGAGGCAGGTCAGGTGGTCTGGTATTCCCATCTCTTTCAGAATTTTCCACAGGTTCTTGTGATCCACACTGTCAAAGGCTTTGGCATAGTCAATAAAGCAGAAATAGATGTTTTTCTGGAACTCCCTTGCTTTTTTGATGATCCATTGGAGGTTGGAAATTTGATCTCTATTTCCTCTGCCTTTCTAAATCCAGCTTGAACATCTGGAAGTTAGTAGTTCACCTACTGTTGAAGCCTGGCTTGGAGAATTTTGGGCATTCCTTTGCTAGGTTGTGAGATGAGCACAATTGTGCAGTAATTTGAGCATTCTTTGGCATTGCCTTTCTTAGGGATTGGAATGAAAATTGACTTTTTCCAGTCCTGTGCCCAGTGCTAAGTTTTCCAAATTTGCTGACATATTGAGTGCAGCACTTTCATAGGATCATCTTTTAAGATTGAAATAGGTCAACAATAATTCCTTCACCTCCACTTGACTTGTTTGTAGTGATGCTTCCTAAGGCCCACTTGACTTCACATTCCAGGATGTCTGCCTCTAGGTGAGTGATCACATCATCGTGATTATCTGGGTCATGAAGATCATTTTGTACAGTTCTTCCATGTATTCTTGCCACCTCTTCTTAATATCTTCTGCTTCTGTTAGATCCATACCATTTCTGTCCTTTATCGAGCCCATCTTTGCATGAAATGTTCCCTGGTATCTCTAATCTTCTTGAAGAGATCTCTAGTCTTTCTCATTCTATTGTTTTCCTCTATTTCTTTGCACTGATCACGGAGGGAGGCTTTCTTCTCTCCTTGCTGTTCTTTGGAACTCTGCATTCAAATGGGTGTATCTTTCCTTGTCTCCTTTGCTTTTTGCTTCTCTTCTTTTCACAGCTATTTGTAAGGCCTCCTCAGATAGTCATTATTGCTTTTTTGCATTTCTTTTCCATGTGGATGGTCTTGATCCCTGTCTCTTGTACAATGTCAAGAACCTCCGTCTATAGTTCATCAGGCACTTTGTCTATCAGATCTAGTCCCTTATATTTCTCATTTCCACACTATAATCATTAGAGATTTGATTTAGGGTAAGTAGGGGAAATTCCATCCAATTAGTAACCAATATATCTGTTCTTGTTTTACTTTTCAATATTTATTTTTAGCTGTTCTGTTTCTTCTGGAATTCTATCCAGTCGAAGCCTGGTGGGTCCTAGAACAGTGCTGGTGTAGCAAGCAGCGTCTGACCAGGGAATGTTTCTTGGCAGAGATGGAGAGTCTCCTGGGGCCTGTTTTAATCTAGAGATGTGAAACCAAGAGGAATGACCTGCTAGTTTAGCAGCTGTTTTTGTGGTCAGAATGACCTCAAATGGACCAGACCATCGAGGTTGGAGATCCTTATGGTGTAAAGTTTTAAGCAGGACTCGATCCCTGGATATGAGTGTTCAGTTCAGTTCAGTTCAGTCGCTCAGTCATGTCTGACTCTTTGCGACCCCATGATTTGCAGCATGTCAGGCCTCCCTATCCATCACCAACTCCCGGAGTTCACTCAAACTCATGTTCATCAAGTCGGTGATGCCATCCAGCCATCTTATCCTCTGTCGTCCCCTTCTCCTGCCCCCAATCCCTCCCAGCATCAGGGTCTTTTCCAATGAGTCAACTCTTCGCATGAGGTGGCCAAAGTATTGGAGTTTCAGCTTTAGCATCAGTCCTTCCAAAGAACACCCAAGACTGATATTCTCTAGAATGGACTGGTTGGCTGTACTTGCAGTCCAAGGGACTCACAAGATTCTTCTCCAACACCACAGTTCAAAAGCATCAATTCTTCAGCGCTCACCTTTCTTCACAGTCCAAATCTCACATCCATTCATGACTACTGGAAAAACCATAGCCTTAACTAGATGGACCTTTGTTGGCAAAGTAATGTCTCTGCTTTTCAATATGCTGTCTAGATTGGTCATAACTTTCCTTCCAAGGAGTAAGCGTCTTTTAATTTCATGGCTGCAGTCACCATCTGCAGTGATTTTGGAGCCCCCAAAAATAAAGTCTGCCACTGTTTCCACTGTTTCCCCATCTATTTCCCATGAAGTGATGGGATGGGATGCCATGATCTTCGTTTTCTGAATGTTGAGCTTTAAGCCAACCTTTTCACTCTCCTCTTTCACTTTCATCAAGAGGCTTTTTAGTTCCTCTTCACTTTCTGCCATAAGGCTGGTGTCATCTGCATATCTGAGGTTATTGTATTTCTCCTGGAAATCTTGATTCCAGCTTGCGCTTCTTTCAGTCCAGCATTTCTCATGATGTATTCTGCATATAAGTTAAATAAGCAGGGTGACAATATACAGCCTTGACGTACACCTTTTCCTATTTGGATCCAGTCTGTTGTTCCATGTCCAGTTCTAACTGCTGCTTCCTCACCTGCATCCAGGTTTCTCAAGAGGCAGGTGGTCTGGTATTCCCATCTCTTTCAGAATTTTCCACAGTTTCTTGTGATCCACACAGTCAAAGGCTTTGGCATAGACAATAAAGCAGAAATAGATGTTTTTCTGAAACTCTCTTGCTTTTTCCATGATCCAGCGGATGTTGGCAATTTGATGTCTGGTTCCTCTGCCTTTTCTAAAACCAGCTTGAATATCTGGAAGTTCACGGTTCACATATTGCTGAAGCCTGGCTTGGAGAATTCTGAGCATTACTTTACCAGCATGTGAGATGAGTGCAATTGTGTGGTAGTTTGAGCATTCTTTGGCATTGCCTTCTTTGGGATTGGAATGAAAACTGACCTTTTCCAGTCCTGTGGCCACTGCTGAGTTTTCCAAATTTGCTGGTATGTTGAGTGCAGCACTTTCACAGCATCATCTTTCAGGATTTGAAATAGCTCAACTGGAATTCCATCACCTCCACTAGCTTTGTTTGCACTGATGCTTTCTAGGTGAGCGATCACACCATCATGATTATCTGGGTCGTGAAGATATTTTTTTGTACAGTTCTTCCGTGTATTCTTGCCACCTCTTTTTAATATCTTCTGCTTCTGTTAGGTCCATACCATTTTTGTCCTTTATCGAGCCCATCTTTGCATGAAATGTTCCCTTGGTATCTCTAATTATCTTCAAGAGATCTCTAGTCTTTCCCATTCTGTTGTTTTCCTCTATTTCTTTGCACTGATCACTAAGGAAGGCTTTCTTATCTCTTCTTGCTATTCTTTGGAACTCTGCATTCAGATGCTTATATCTTTCATTTTCTCCTTTGCATTTAGCTTCTCTTCTTTTCACAGCTGTTTGTAAGGCCTCCTCAGACAGCCATTTTGCTTTTTTGCATTTCTTTTCCATGGGGATGGTCTTGATCCCTGTCTCCTGTACAATGTCACGAACCTCCATTCATAGTATGAGTGTTAAGTCAGCAGAATTCTTTTTGATGAAGCTTTGGGAGAGTGCAATCTGTGTGTTCTTTCATGAGGTATCTAATAAAGTTTGGGTGGGAAGATAATCTCCCAGCAAGGGGCTTGCAGTAGGGAACTGACCTATGAGAAAAGGGTGTCCATACATGAGCTCAAAAAGACTGAGGAAAGATGAGGCCCATGGAGTAGCCCTAATGCAAGCCAAAGCCATGGGAAGGAGTTTGGTTCATGGCCTTTGTAGTTCTAGAGAGAGTTTGGTTAGGTGCCTTTTGAGAATGGAATTTGTCATTTCTACTTTTCCTGAGGATTAAGGTCTGTAAGGCATATGTAATTTCCAGGTTATGCCAAGGGATTGGGCTACTTGTTGAGTGTTTGGGGCCCATTATCAGATTGGAGAGAGAGTGGGAGGCCAACGTGAGGGATAATTTCTCCTATGAGAAACTGTGTTACCTCTGAGGCAGTTTCTGATCTCATAGGAAAAGCCTCAATCCACCCTGAAAATGTATCTACTAGAGTGAGCATGATTTTTATTTTTCATGTTGGAGGCATGTGAGCAGAGTCAATTTGCCAGTCCTCTCCTGGGATATGTCCTAGAGCCTGATGTGTTGGGAAGGAGGGAATAGGCTTTAGTGCTCCCTGTGGTGAGACTGAGGAGCAGATAATGCAAGAGTGAGTGATTTGTTGTAGAAGTGATGAAGGTTAGGATAGGTGATAAGAGGTCTTATGAGATGATAAAGAGGTTTAGTACCTACCTGTTGGGCCTTATGAATGTCTGTAAGAATCTGTGTGCCCTGAGATTGGGAAAGGACAGAGCAGCCCTATTTTTGTAACCAGGCTCCTTGTGGTTGTGCTCCCTCTTGTAATAATCATGTTTTTTTCTTTAGGGAGGTAAAGGGGCTTTATGTTGGGGATTACTATAAGTTGTTGAGCTGGTGATCGGAGTGAGGCTTGTTTTGCTTTTTCTGTCTGTGGCATCGTTGAAATGGAGTCTGAGGCCACCTGCTGACCTTGGCAATGTATGATGCCTACTTCAGTTGGCATGTTAGCTGCTTTTAAAAGTTGGAGTATCAGTGGGGCTTTAGTTATGGGAAAGCCTTTAGTAGATAGGAGCCCTCGTTCCTTCTATATGTTAGCATGTAAGAGTATGACGTGGAAAGCATATTTAGAGTCTGTTTATATATTTGCTCTCTTGTTAGCTGTGAGAGTAAGGGCTCTAGTTAGTGCAATAAGTTCTGCCTTTTGGGAAGAGGTTCCCGAGGGTAGAGGTTGAGATTCAATAATTTTAGTGTCAGAGACAATTGCATATCCAGCTACTTTTTTCCTTCTGATGTCATAGAGGAGCTGTCATCAGTATACCAAGTAAAGTCAGGGTTATTTAAAGGGGTTGAGGAAATGTGGGAGAAATGGGGCATCAGGTCTTCTAATACTTCTTTGCAAATATGAATGGGGGGCTCAGAAGAATTAGGGATAATTGTGGCAGGGTTGAGAGTAGGACAGCATTCAAAGGAGAACTCGGGAGATTCAAGAAGGGTGACATGAATTAGTTGAATGCGTGAAAGAGATATAAAAGGGTCATGGATTTGTGAGAAAGTAAGCCCTTAAAGTCATGTGGTGAACCAATGACTGGGTGCTTCAAAAGTAAGTTTTTTACTTTCCTGAGCGAGGAGCACAGCTGCTGCCAGAGCATGTAGACAGGCTGGCCATCCTCAAATTGTGGTATCTAATTGCTTTGATAGATAAGCAACAGAGGTGAAGGAGGGGCCCTGATTTTGTCCCAAAACTCCTAGGGCAATTTTGTGTTTCTCAGTAGTGTAGAGTGTAAAGGGGTGAGAAAGGTCAGGAAGTGTTAGAGCTGGGGCTGCGAGAATGGCTTGCTTAAGGGTGTTAAAGGCTGAACAGATATTTGATTTTAGCTCTAGGAGTTCTGAAAGATCTCCTCAGGTAGCCTGATATAGGGGTTATGCCAAGAGGGCAAAATTAGGAATCCAGAGGCATAGATATCCAGCTAACCCCAAGAAGGATTTGATCTCTGTTTTCGATGTAAGGAGTGGTAGGGTGGATATAAGGGACTTTCTATCAGTAGTAATATATCTTTTTGTTGATGTTAAAAGGACTCCGAGCTAGGTGACTCTAGGAAGAGAGAGCTCAACCTTGGTGGGAGATATTCAATAGCCTTGATCAGCTAGAAAATTAAGGAGCTGAATGGTGTATTGTTGAGAGTATGTAAGCGAAGGACTACAAAGGAGGAGATCATCCACTTATTGGAGGACAGTATTTGGAGAAAGGTCAAGAGAAATTAGGTCTGATGCTGGAGCTTGGCCAAAGAAATGAGGACTATCACAAAAGCCTTGTGGGACGACTGTCCGTGTCAGCTATTGGGAGCAATGATTGTCTGGATCAGTCCAGTTAAAGGGAAAGAGGTCTTGAGAGTCTGAGTGTAAAGGAATATTAAAAAAGGCATCTTTGAGGTCTAGAACAGTGAAGTGGGTAGTAGAAGAGGGAATGAGAGAGAGAAGAGGGTAGGGATTTGAAACTACTGGGTATATGGGGATAACAGCCACATTGATAAGTCTCAGGTCCTGGACCAGGTGATAGGAGCCATTTGGTTTTTTGACAAGTAGGATAGGGGTGTTATAGGGAGAGTGAGTTGGGCACAAGAGGCCCTGATGTAGGAGTTTAGTGATGATAGGCTTTAACCCTTGCTGATGTTTTTGGGAGATTGGATATGGTGGTTGATTGGGGATTTTAGAGGGGTCTTTGAGATGGATATGAGTTGGAGCATAGTGAGAGGCAACATATTCAAAAGCAGAGACATTACTTTTCTGACTAAGGTCTGTCCAGTCAAGACTATGGTTTTTCCAGTGGTCGTGTATGGATGTGAGAGTTGGACTGTGAAAAAAGCTGAATGCCGAAGAATTGATGCTTTTGAACTGTGGTGTTGGAGAAGACTCTTGAGAGTCCCTTGGACTGCAAGGAGATCCAACCAGTCCCTTCTGAAGGAGATCAGCCTTGAGATTTCTTTGGAAGGAATGATGCTAAAGCTGAAACTCCAGTACTTTGGCCACCTCATGTGAAGAGTTGACTCATTGGAAAAGACCCTGATGCTGGGAGGGATTGGGGGCAGGAGGAGAAGGGATGACAGAGGATGAGATGGCTGGATGCCATCACTGACTCGATGGATGTGAGTCTGAGTGAACTCCAGGAGTTGGTGATGGACAGGGAGGCCTGGCGTGCTGTGATTCATGGGGTCGCAAAGAGTTGTACATGACTGAGAGACTGAACTGAACTGAACTGAACTGAGAGGCAACAGATGGGTTGTCTGTATCCTGAACTATGGGGTTTACAGATGAGGAGGGCAATGGGTTGGGGGAAGAGACGTGGGGTTGAGGAGCAGTAGCCAGGCTAAATCAGATGGTGGGCTTGGGATAGTAATAGAGGCTTTGAGTTTTGAGAGAAGATCTCTCCCAAGAATAGGAGTGGGGCATTTGGGGAGTATGAGAAAAGAATGGGAAAATGGGGTAACCTGAAGTGTGCAAGGTAGAGGCTTGGTTATCGTGGCGTAGATATTAAATCGTCAACCTCCATAACAGAGACCTGAGAGACCTTGGTTTTTCCAGAGTAGGCAGGCATAGCAGAGTAAGTGGCCCCCGTGTCAATGGAAAGGAGATCGGCTTACCTGCCACTGTAAGAGTTTCCCTGGGCTCCGTAGAGGTGATGAAAGTCAGGGTCTGGGGCCCTGGGCACCTTCAGTCTTCAGTGACAAATCCGAGGAGGCTGGGTAGAGCTGGGTCGGAGGCCTCCTGCTCAGGACCAGGAGGGGATGTCCGGATCCCTGGAGGGGGATTTGAGCAGTCGACTTTCCAATGTCCCTTTATGCCACAGCTGGGACATAGACTTGGATGGGGCCTTGGCTTTAGGCATGAGCAGGCCCAGTGACCTTCTTTGCTGCATTTGAAGCAGGGCCCAAGTGGCTTCCTTTCTCTGTTGGTTGATGGAGGCTTGGAGCCATGTAGGGCAGTGACTAAAAGGTGGCATTTGGCCTGATCTCCTTGGGCCTTCTCTAGCTATGCCTGTTCTTCCTGGTTATTGAAAATCTTAAAGTCTAAACTTAAAAGGTCTTGTTGAGGGGTTTGAGGGCCTTCTGCCTTTTTTAGTTTCTTTCAGATATCTGGGGATGACTGGAAGATAAAATAGGTGTTAATTACAATGGTGCCTTCTGCTGAAATGGGGTCTAATTTTGTATATTTTTGTAGCACTTCCATTAACCTGGCTAGAAATTGTGCTGGGTTTTCTTCTAGCCCTTGAGTTATTACCCGGAGCTTATCAAAGTTGACAGATTTATGCCCTGCCTTTTGAAGGCCCTCAATGAGACAAGCAACCATGTGATTACGGGGTGCTTGTCCAGGTCTCCTGGCCTGATAATCCCAGTTTGGATCTTCTCAGGGGACAGCCGTTGCCCCTCTAGTCTTAGTGTCGTCTGTCCTGTGTATCTCATCAGCATGTGCCTGAGAGGCTTGCCATACTCATTCCTTCTCTTCTGGGAGAAGAGTGGAGGAAAGTATGATGTAAATATCATGCCAGGTTAAGTTGTAAGACTGGGTAAGATACTTGAATTCTTTTAGATAACTATCTGGGTCTGAGGAGAGGGAGCCAAGACACTTTTCAATCTGAAATAGATCGGTGAGAGAGAATGGGACATGAATGGGAACAATGCCTTCTGCTCCAGCTACTTCCCATAAACGCCAGAGTGGGGAAGGGGATGGAGCAGGGCCCTGCGGTGAAGTTTCCTGTTTTAAAGTTGTCCGGGACCAGGTACGGGAGGGGATCTAGGGAGATAGGGGTAAAGCCTTGGTACCCTCGGGGTAGAGGGTGGGGCTGAGGTCTCAGAGCGTTTCTCAGGCACAGGCTGGGGAGGGGTGTTGGGATCTGCCCCGTGGAGTCCTGCGCTTAAGAAGGAGGGAGGGAGGAGGGGGCGTAAGGTGGAGGTTGTGGAAATGGATCTGAAGCAGCCACAAGGGGATTGGGAGCGATAGGGGGTGGGCTAGGGCTATGGCTGCAAGGGTCGAAGGGAGAAGAAGAGAAGTCTGAACAGGGATCGAGAGACTTTGTTATTAGGAGGATGTGGCCCAGAGTGGGCTAAGAGTATCTGAGAAGTAGAAGAGGATTCACAGAGAGAGGGTCAAGAGCGAAGAGCAAAGAAAGCCTGATCATAAGGGATTCTAACCACTTGCCATTGTGGCGGGAGAAGTTATCAAGGTCCCGGAGCGTATTATCATCAAGAGTTCCGTTTTCTGCCATTGGAACCTGTTATCAAGTCTGTATTGCAGTCAGACAGTGTTAGAATAGTAAATAAGTCTTTTTGGTTTTATCTCCCCTTGGGAGCCCAAGGCTTTTAGGTTTCAGAGAAGGCATCCTAGAGGAGTAGATTTCGAGGGCTGGGACTGAGAATTTCCCATTGCGGCTGAATAGGGAGGTTAGACAAGGGCGAGAGAAAGCGACGAGACAGGTCTGAGAGAAAAGGTGTCCCCATTCTCAGGACTTTCTCAGAGAGTAGTAACAGTCTGCTGTGAAATGGGCGTCCCCTATTTCAAAGTCAGACGGGGCACAAGGCCGGGGGCCCAAGGGCCATGGGGATCCTCCCGCCTAGCCCTAGGACTTGGAAACAGGCGAGAGAGAGAGGATCTGCTGCTGCGAAGTCACTTCAGTCGTGTCCGACTCTGTGCGACCCCATAGACCGCAGCCCACCAGCTCCCCCATCCCTGGGATTCTCCAGGCAAGAAGACTGGAGTGGGTGGCCATTTCCTTCTCCAGTGCATGAAAGCGAAAATTGAAGTCGCCCAGTCGTGTCTGCGGAGAAGGCAATGGCGACCCACTCCAGTACTCTTGCCTGGAAAATCCCATGGGGGGAGGAGCCTGATAGGCGGCAGTCCATGGGGTCGCTAAGAATCGGACACGACTGAGCAACTTCACTTTCACTCTTCATTTTCATGCATTGGAGAAGGACTTGGCAACCCACTCCAGTGTTCTGGCCTGGAGAATCCCAGGGACGGAGGAGCCTGGTGGGCTGCCGTCTATGGCTGCCGTCTATGGGGTCGCACAGAGTCGGACATGATTGAAGCGACTTAGCAGCAGCAGCAGCAGTAGCAGTCGTGTCTGACTCTTCTCGACCCCACGGACTGTTGCCTACCAGGCTCCTCCATCCATGGGATTTCCCAGGCAAGAGTACTGGAGTGGGTTGCCATTGCCTTCTCCAGAGAGGATCTGAGGAAATAGATATTCACTCATCCTTGTAACCGATGGATGAAATGTGGGCTGGTGTGTGGACGTCAGTCCAGCAAGGCAAGTAGAGAGTCCTGTCCCAGAGCTCGTCTCAGTTTCTCGGCAAGGTCCAAGGGAGGGGACTACGGGAGGTGGGCTCGTGAGAGGAGCCCACCCAGTTATGGTGGATCTTCGCTCCGGGTTCCAGCACCAGAATGTAAGGCGAGTGCAGAGAAAAAGAGAGCGAGCCGGGTAGTCAGGCAAGAAAAGGGAAATTTATTACAGGGAAAAGAGAGGGTGACTGGCTCTTAAGGAGAACCAGCATTCTCCCTTTCTGACGGAGTCCTTCTTATACCCCACCAATGAAAAATTCTCTGAAGGGATGGTCACCTAGCCGGAAGTCTGGAATCTGGTGGTCCTGCGGCTTTGAGAAAATAAGCTCCAGTGAGATAACAGGATGCCATTTGGGCAATTTGGTCAGTCCTACAGATCACTGTGATTTTATTCTTCCTTTGCAAGGTCGATATGATGAGCCAACTTATCAGTGAGACCCCGTGTGGGCCCTATCAAGAAAATTCAAACTCACAGAAACAAGTAGAGTATTACTCTACCAGTGACTGGAGCATGAAGAAAAGGGAGAAATTTTTTTTAAAGGAAAGAAAACAAAAGTAGAATGATTGTTTCCAGGGATTGGGAAGAGGGAACTCAAGGTATTATTTTTTAATTGGTACAGAGTTTCAGTGTTGCAAGATGGTTGTTCCTTATGGTTGCACAATATGAATGTACTTAACACAACCAAACTCTACACTGAAAATTGGCTAAGATAATAAATTCTGTCATGTGTATTTCATCACATCCCAGTAAGAAAACTGGGAAATAGAATGAATTTAACAAAAATTATGAAGTAAGTAATTTTAATACTTTTTCCTTTTCCTGCAGAAAGAGAAGAAGACATCAAGAGAAAGTCACAGTGGAAACCAGTTTTAGGTAAGAAGTAACTCTATAAATTTTACTTATATTTCATTGGCAAGAGCTAATTGTTTATAGTCAAATAAAGTAGCAATGGAGATAGACTGTGGCTAGGATTTTGGTTCTAATGGATCTCTCCTTTTACCAGCTGTGTGTCAAAAGAAGCAGGAGCCAAGTGCATTGTGTGTCCTGTGACTAAATTTTCACTGTGTAAAATATGTGAAACAATTACTCTAGAATGTTGTCATTTTTTTCTTACAATAATATAATCCTTAGAACTATAGCATCCTCTTTCTAATGCCATTTCTTTGAATTGTTTTTATTTTTTTAAATTTCAAGGGGATTCAATTAAGAAATATATAAAATTAACATATATAGTAGGATTTATCTGACTACTGCTAAAATAGTTTGGGGCAGAGGGGTGTCTTTACTCTGCTGTTTTTATCTATTTTAAAGCACATCTCTTGCATAAGTGTGGGTTTTTATTTTATTTGTAGAAGGCTCAATGCAAGATCAATGATTGTTGTATATCATCTTTATCCCAGAGGAAGTACTGTCTCCTCATATGGTGTCATTTTCAAGTTTAGGTTTCTGACAGCAAAGGGTGTATTCAAATAAAACAGTATTTACTCTGTTTGGTGAGATGGTCTTTGAACTTTGATGGTTCCAAAGTGTGTATCAGTTAGGGCTCCAGAGAAAACTATAGAAATGGATAAAATTTTTATCCTCCTCCCTTCTTGATATTGTGCCCTCATACTGATTTGCTTCTCTCTCAATTATTTTATTCATGAGTGTGAAGAAATCAAAGGTAATTCCTATAAATGTATTTCACCATTTACCTTGAGTTATGTCATTTCTGACTTTTACTTTTTTCTTCACACCCAAAGATCATGAGTTGTTCTTGAAACTTGTCTTTCCAACTGAAAGTTAGCTTCATCAGTTATTTGTCATCCTCTGTTATTGACTCTTTAATTTGTCAGGTTGTTGCAATTTATGCAGATATTCCTTTTGAGTCAAGGAAATTTTATTAATCACACACTTCTGAAGTGCTGACATTTTCTACATGGTTGATGTGAATGTTTTATCCACAATATATATATAGAGGTCATTTGACTTAGATTTAATCTACTGCTGTAAAAGATTTTTTTCCATTCCTTTCATGTAATTTCATTAAGAAGAATTTAATTTAGACATTAAATAGAAATTCACAAAGCACAATTTTTTGCATTCAACAGTGGATGAAAATTTTATGAATAGAATAACAGAAAAATTACCCTGTAATATATTATAGCATAGTAATTCAATATTCTCTAATTTAGTATTTGTGGCAATCTTATACCACATGGACTTCCCTGATAGCTCACTTGGTAAAGAATCCGCCTGCAATGCAGGAGACCTCGGTTTGATATCTGGGTTGGGAAGATACACTGGAGAAGGGATAGGCTACGGCTCAGCTGGTAAAGAATCCACCTGCAATGCGAGAGACCTGGGTTTGATCCCTGGGTTCTGAAGATACCCTAGAGAAAGGAAAAGCTACCCACTCCAGTATTCTGGCCTGGAGAATTCCATGGACTGTATAGTCCATGGGGTCACAAAGAGTTGGACACGACTGAGTGACTGAACTGAATTCCAGCTTTCTTTTGCTTCCAATTTGAATGGAATATATTTTTTCATCCTCTCACTGTCAGTCTGTATGTGCCTTTAGGTCTGAAGTGGGTTTCTTGTAGACAGTATATATATATATACTGTCTTATTTTTGTATCCATTCAGCCAGTTTGTGTGTTTTGGTTGGAGCATTTAATCCATTTACATTTAAAGTAATCATTGATATGTATGTTCCTATTGCCATTTTCTTAATTGCTTGAGGTTGATTTTGTAGATCTGTTTTCTTTTGTGTTTCTTGACCATGAATGTGGTCCACTGGAGAAGGGAACGGCAAACCACTTCAGTATTCTTGCCTTGAGAACCCCATGAACAGTATGAAAAGAGAAAATGATAGGATACTGCAAGAGGAACTCCCCAGGTCAGTAGGTGCCCAATATGCTACTGGAGATCAGTGGAGAAATAACTCCAGAAAGAATGAAGGGATGGAGCCAAAGCAAAAACAATACCCAGCTGTGGATGTGACTGGTGATAGAAGCAAGGTCTGATGCTATAAAGAGCAATATTGCATAGGAACCTGGAATGTTAGGCCCATGAATCAAGGCAAATTGGAAGTGGTCAAACAAGAGATGGCAAGAGTGAACATCGACATTCTAGGAATCAGCGAACTAAAATGGACTGGAATGGCTGAATTTAACTCAGATGACCATTATATCTACTACTGCGGGCAGGAATCCCTCAGAAGAAATGGAGTAGCCATCATGGTCAACAAAAGAGTCCGAAAAGCAGTATTTGGATGCAGTCTCAAAAATGACAGAATGATCTCTGTTCGTTTCCAAGGCAAACCATTCAATATCACGGTAATGCAAGTCTATGCCCCAACCAGTAACACTGAAGAAGCTGAAGCTGAACAGTTCTATGAAGACCTACAAGACCTTTTAGAACTAACACCCAAAAAAGATGTCCTTTTCATTATAGAGCACTGGAATGCAAAAATAGGAAGTCAAGAAACACCTGGAGTAAAAGGCAAATTGTCCTTGGAATGCGGAATGAAGCAAGGCAAAGACTAATAAGAGTTTTGCCAAGAAAATGCACTGGTCATAGTAAACACCCTTTTCCAACAACACAAGAGAAGACTCTGCACATGGACATCACCAGATGGTCAACACCAAAATCAGATTGATTATATTCTTTGCAGCCAAGGATGGAGAAGCTCTATACAGTCAACACAAACAAGACCATTGGCTGACTGTGGTTCAGATCATGAACTCCTTATTACCAAATTCAGACTTAAATTGAAGAAAGTAGGGGAAACCTCTAGACCATTCAGGTATGACCTAAATCAAATCCCTTATGATTATACAGTGGAAGTGAGAAATAGATTTAAGGAACTAGATCTGATAGATAGAGTGCCTGATGAACTATGGAATGAGGTTCGTGACATTGTACAGGAAACAGGGATCAAGACCATCCCCATGGAAAGGAAATGCAAAAAAGCAAAATGGCTGTCTGGGGAGGCCTTACAAATAGCTGTGAAAAGAAGGGAAGCCAAAAGCAAAGGAGAAAAGGAAAGATATAAGCATCCGAATGCAGAGTTCCAGAGAATAGCAAGAAGAGATAAGAAAGCCTTCTTCAGCGATCAATGCAAAGAAATAGAGGAAAAGAACAGAATGGGAAAGACTAGAGATCTCTTCAAGAAAATTAGAGATACCAAAGGAACATTTCATGCAAAGATGGGCTCAATAAAGGGCAGAAATGGTATGGACCTCACAGAAGCAGAAGATATCAAGAAGAGGTGGCAAAAAAAAAAAAAAAAAAAAAAAAGAGGTGGCAAGAATACACTGAAGAACTGTACAAAAAATATCTTCATGACCTGGATAATCATGATGGTGTGATCACTCATCTAGAATCAGACATCCTGGAAGGTGAAGTCAAGTGGGCCTTAGAAAGTATCACTATGAACAAAGCTAGTGGAGGTGATGGAATTCCAGTTGAGCTATTTCAAATCCTGAAAGATGATGCTGTGAAAGTGCTGCACTCAATATGCCAGCAAATTTGGAAAACTCAGCAGTGGCCACAGGACTGGAAAAGGTCCATTTTCATTCCAATCCCAAAGAAAGGCAATGCCAAAGAATGCTCAAACTATTGCACAATTGCACCCATCTCACATGCTAGTAAAGTAATGCTCAAAATTCTCCAAGCCAGCCTTCAGCAATATGTGAACTGTTAACTTCCAGATGTTCAAGCTGGTTTTAGAAAAGGCAGAGAAACCCTAGGTCAAATTACCAACATCCGCTGGATCATGGAAAAAGCAAGAGAATTCCAGAAAAACATCTATTTCTGCTTTATTGTCTATGCCAAAGCCTTTGACTGTGTGGATCACAATAAACTGTGGAAAATTCTGAAAGAGATGGGAATACCAGACCACCTGACCTGCCTCTTGAGAAATCTGTATGCAAGTCAGGAAGCAACAGTTAGAGCTGGGCATGGGACAACAGACTGGTTCCATATAGGAAAAGGAGGAGGTCAAGGCTGTATATTGTCACCCTGCTTATTTAACTTCTATGCAGAGTACATTATGAGAAACATTGGGCTGGAAGAAGAACAAGCTGGAATCAAGATTGCTGGAAGAAATATCAATAACCTCAGATATGCAGAGGACAACATCCTTATGGCAGAAAGTGAAGAGGAACTAAAAAGCCTCTTGATGAAAGTGAAAGAGGAGAGTGAAAAAGGTGGCTTAAAGCTCAACATTCAGAAAATGAAGATCATGGCATCTGGTCCCATCACTTCATGGGAAATAGACAGGGAAACAGTGGAAACAGTGTCAGACTTTATTTTTTCAGGCTCCAAAATCACTGCAGATGATGACTGCAGCCATGAAATTAAAGGACACTTACTTCTTGGAAGAAAAGTCATGACCAACTTAGATAGCATATTCAAAAGCAGAGACATTACTTTGCCGACTAAGGTCCATCTAGTCAAGGCTATGGTTTCTCCTGTGGTCATGTATGGATGTGAGAGTTGGACTATGAAGAAGGCTGAGCGCCAAAGAATTGATGCTTTTGAACTGTGGTGTTGGAGAAGACTCTTGAGAGTCTCTTGGACTGCAAGGAGATCCAACCAGTCCATTCTGGAGATCGGCCCTGGGATTTCTTTGGAAGTAATGATGCTGAAGCTGAAACTCCAGTACTTTGGCCACCTCATGTGAAGAGTTGACTCATTGGAAAAGACTCTGATGCTGGGAGGGATTGGGGACAGGAGGAGAAGGGGACAACAGAGGATGAGATGGCTGGATGGCATCACTGACTCAATGGATGTGAGTCTGAGTGAACTCCGGAGTTGGTGATGGACAAGGAGGCCTGGCATGCTGCGATTCATGGGGTAGCAAAGAGTTGTACACGACTGAGTGACTGAACTGAACTGAACTGATAAGTCCCTTTAACATTTATTGTAAAGCTGGTTTGGTGGTACTGAATTTTCTTTACTTTTGCTTGTCTGAAAAGTGTTTTATTTCTCCATCAGTTTTGAGTGAGATCCTTAACGGGTACCATAATCTTGGTTGTAGATTTTTCCCTTTCAGTACTTTAAATACATCCTGCCTTTCCCTTCTGGACTGCAGAGTTGCTGCTGAAAGATCAGCTGTTAAGCATATGGGGTTCTCTTGTATGTTACTTGTTGCTTTTCCCTTGCTGCTTTTAAAATTCTTTCTGTGTGTTTAGATTTTGTTAGTTTGACTGGTATGTGTCTTGGTGTTTCTCCTTGGGGACTCTGCGCCTCTTGGACTTGATTGACTATTTCCTTTTCCATGTTGGGGAAATTTTCAACTATAACCTCTTCAAAACTTTTCTCATACCCTTTCTTTTTCTCTTCTTCTTCTGGGACCCCTATAATTTGAATGTTGGTGCAGTTGATATTGTCCCAGAGGTCTCTGAGACGATCCTCAGTTCTTTTCATTCTTTTTGCTTTATTCTGCTCTTCAGAAATTATTTCTGCCATTTTATCTTCCAGCTCACTGATTCGTTCTTCTGCTTCAGATATTCTGCTACTGATTCCTTCCAGAGTATTTTTAACTTTAGTAATTGTGTTGCTTGTCTCTGTATGTTTATTTAATTCTTCTAGGTCTTTGTTAATTGATTCTTGCATTTTCTCCATTGTGTTTTCAAGGTTTTTGATCATCTTTACTATCATTATTCTGAATTCTTTTTCAAGTAGTTTGCCTATTTCCTTTTCATTTATTTGGACTTTTGTGTTTCTAGTTTGATCCTCCATTTGTGTAGTATTTCTCTGCCTTTTCATTATTATTTTTTAACCTATTGTATTTGAGGTCTCCTTTTCCCAGGCTACAAGGTTGAATTCTTTCTTCCTTTAGGTTTCTGCCCCCTAAGGTCCATCCAGTGGTTTGTGTAAGGTTCTATAGGGTGAGATTTGTGCAGAGGTTGTTGTTTGTTTGGTTGGTTTTCCTCTGATGGGCAAGGCTTAGTGAGGCGGTAATCCTGTCTGCTGAAGATTGGGTTTCTATTTTTGTTTTGCTTGTTGTTTAGATGAGGCATCTTGCACAGGGTGCTACTGGTGGTTGGGCTTGATCTCTGGTCAGGAACGAAGTTTCCACAAGTAGTTTGTTGTGGCATTAAGTGAGATTAAAACAAATACCCAAAAACGAGAAACTAAAGAGGAACCCAAGACAAATGACAGTTACAAAATCAGGCAAATAATAATAAAAATAATGAAATATGCACATATACATATACACCCATAAGCAAAGTCAAACAGTCCAACAAAAATAAAGTACAGTAGATTGACCCGGTGAATAGAGGAAATCACAAATTATATTTACCAGTTAAGAGCAAGACTAACTAAAGCAGAAACTGGAAAACAAAACTAAAGCAAGGTGCCAAGTGGGGAATAAGGCTATGAAAACAAAACTAACAAATATGTTGAGAAGAAAGGAAAGAAACAAAAGACAGAAAGAATAGATATGCAAAGTTAAATGGTGGTAGATGAAGAAGATTTATATACATTAAAGATTAACTTCAAAGGGAAAAAAACAGTAGGAAAGGCAAACAAGGGAATAAATGTAGAAAAAATATAATAGGCTTTAAAAGATTAAAATTATAAAAAGAGAAAAGCAGAAAAAAAAAAAAAAAAAAAGGAAAACTCCACAGAACTGCAAAAGCCCCCTGTAGAGGCAGAGGTTTATAACAACAATAAAAAATGCAACTGAGGAATAAAGAGAAAAAAAGCTCAAAATCTTAATTAGATTTCATAATGCCAATAAAATTGACAACTACAACAGAGGGGGAAAAGAAAAGAGAAAAAAAAAGTCCAGAAGAATCTACAGAACAAGTTAAAGCATAAGAATAATAAATGTTTTTCTTGAGTCATTGCTGTCAGAGTCCTTTCCTTCACTGGGAGTCACAGTCCACCTCATCTCCCTAGGATGCCCTCCAGCACTGTGCTGATCTCTGGACCTGCTGTGAGGGCAGCTCAGATTCTAATCTGGTTCTACTCCTCTGTGTTCTTACCTCCAGTGTCCACAGCGATCAGAACTAGTGCGTTTTCTTTTGTGGGAGCTCTCATGTCCTTTTATACATTCCACAGACACAGAGTCTGCTTAGTTGATTGTGTGGTTTTAATCTGCAGTTATACAGCTGGTGGGAAGGTTTTGGGTCTTCTTCCTTAGGCACACTGCTCCTGGGTTTCTTTTTTTTTTTAATTTTATTTTTACTTCATTTTACTTTACAATACTGTGTTGGTTTTGCCATACATTGACATGAATCCACCACGGGTGTATACAAGCTCCCAATCCTGAATCCCCCTCCCACCTCCCACCCCATGTCATCTCTCTGGATCATCCCCATGCACCAGCCCCAAGCATCCTGTATCTGCCCCTGGGCTTCAGTTGATTTCCACCTCTGCATGTGAGTCGTCCACTGGGGTTTGCTCCTGAGGCTGCCCTGGAGGAATTGGGTTTGCCCCTTTGAGGGCCAGGTGTGGAGGTAGTGCGGCTGCTTGGATCACAGGGGTTCTGGCAGCACCAGGTCCTCAGGGGAGTTGGCGGCAAGCTTTATATGATATTATATATTCTTTTCCGCTGGTTAGGTATTCCTGTCTGCTCTCAGCTGGTGTTCTGTATGCACTTCTGTGTCTGAAGGTGTATTCCTGATGTATCCATGGAGAGAGACGTACTCCATGTCCACATACTTCTCCTCCATCTTCGAGACCAAGAATTATCTTTTACAACAAATATAACAAATCTCTCTAAATCTCCACCTCTCCAATACTCTCTCCTCATTGTGATATTGAGAAGAATCCCCATTTTTTTCATGAGAACATCAACCCATCTTTATCTCCATCTATCCTATACTGTCCTCTCTAGTATAAGGATCCATCAGTTAGCTGCTCAGCTCAGACTTTCCACTATCTTTTTCCTATGAACATTACATTTTTCAAAAGCTTACCCATCTTCAGTCAGTTCAGTGGCACAGTCATGTCTGACTCTTTGCGACCCCATGAATCACAGCATGCCAGGCCTCCTTGTCCATCACCAACTCCTGGAGTTCACTCAGACTCACGTCCATCAAGTCAGTGATGCCATCCAGCCATCTCATCCTCTGTTGTCCCCTTCTCCTCCTGTCCCCAATCCCTCCCAGCATCAGAGTCTTTTCCAATGAGTCAACTCTTCACATGAGGTGGCCAAAGTACTGGAGTTTCAGCTTTAGCATCATTACTTCCAAAGAAATCCCAGGGCCGATCTCCTTCAGAATGGACTGGTTGGATCTCCTTGCAGTCCAAGGGACTCTCAAGAGTCTTCTCAAACACCACAGTTCAAATGCATCAATTCTTCGGCGCTCAGCCTTCTTCATAGTCCAACTCTCACATCCATGCATGGCCACTGGAAAAACCATAGCCTTGACTAGACGGACCTTAGTCGGCAAAGTAATGTCTCTGCTTTTGAATATGCTATCTAAGTTGGTCATAACTTTTCCTCCCAGGAGTAAGCGTCTTTTAATTTCATGGCTACAATCACCATCTGCAGTGATTTTAGAGCCCCAAAAAATAAAGTCTGACACTGTTTCCACTGTTTCCCTGTCTATTTCCCATGAAGTGATGGGACTGGATGCCATGATCTTCATTTTCTGAATGTTGAGCTTTAAGCCAACTTTTTCACTCTCCTCTTTCACTTTCATCAAGAGGCTTTTTAGTTCCTCTTCACTTTCTGCCATAAGAGTGGTGTCATCTGCCTATCTGAGGTTATTGATATTTCTCCCAGCAATCTTGATTCCAGCTTGTGCTTCTTCCAGCCCAGCGTTTCTCATGATGTACTCTGCATAGAAGTTAAATAAGCAGGGTGACAATATACAGCCTTGACCTCCTCCTTTTCCTATTTGGAACCAGTCTGTTGTTCCATGTCCAGTTCTAACTGTTGCTTCCCGACTTGCATACAGATTTCTCAAGAGGCAGGTCAGGTGGTCTGGTATTCCCATCTCTTTCAGAATTTTCCACAGTGTATAGTGATCCACACAGTCAAAGGCTTTGGCATAGACAATAAAGCAGAAATAGATGTTTTTCTGGAATTCTCTTGCCTTTTCCATGATCCAGCGGATGTTAACAATTTGATCTCTGGTTCCTCTGCCTTTTCTAAAACCAGCTTGAACATCAGGAAGTTCATGGTTCACGTATTGCTGAAGGCTGGCTTGGAGAATTTTGAGCATTACTTTACTAGCACAGTACAATTTTCCTCCAACTTTAGATCCTCCTCCATACTTTTTTGTCTTTCATATTCAAGCTTCTCAAAGTAATTATTGAAAATCCCCTTTTCTCTTACCTTGATTCCTATTTCCTTCTGAATATTTCCTATATTATGGGTAAAATTGTATCTTCCTCATCACCTCTTCTATGTTCATATGTTGAAAGTTCTGATCTCCAGTACCTCAAAATTTTGGGCTTCCCAGGTGATGTTAGGGGTAAAGAACCCACCTGCCAATGCAGGAGACATAAGAGACATAGGTTCAATCCCTGGTTCAGGAAGATCCACTGGAGGAGAGCATGGCAACCCACTCCAGTTTTCTTGCCTGGAGAATCCCATGGACAGAGGAGCCAGGCAAGCTACAGTCTAGGGGATCACAGAGAGTTGGGCACAACTGAAGTGACTTAGCAAGTTCGCACCTCAGAATTTTACTTTGCAAATAGGGTCTTTGCAGATATTAAGATGGAGTAGAATGGGCCTCTAATTCAATAAGAGTGTTTTTTTACAAAAAGGGGGAAACTTAGGCATCCACATGCACAAAGCGAGAATGCCACATGAAGTTTAGAGTTTTGCTGCCACAGCCATGTAACATCCATTTTTTCCCATCACTTCCTCAGTCCTGTGTACCTCCACTTCATCAATTCCACCTATAGGCCTAACCAGTGGAAGCATCTGCATTAGTTGCAGTAACAGAAGATTGAGTTTTAGAAGACACCATGGAAATAATCTATTTGGGGAAGGAAGAATTATTTTCATGAACTATAAGAGACAAGCTATTAAAAATCAGAAATGAACACAAACATATCTGAATACCTTTGACAAGTTATTCCCCATATTGGATAACCTTAGTAGCACCCAAAGTGACTTTTAATTTTAATTTTTAAAGTTATGCAGCCTAAGTTACATTTCAATTGACATAGAATCTTCTGAAGTTTTGATTGAGACAGCAGTTTTTTACTATTGTTGTTGTTTTGCTATTCCTCCAAGTGATTTTATATGTAGCTAAGTTTAGTGTAAACAGTGCTTTAAGAGTGAATGCACATTCTAATTCTTTGCAAATATTGTCTGGATTCTAATTAAACTTGCCAATTTTACAGAAAAGCTTAGATGATCTGGGGGACTCAAGTTCACCTTGTTGAGCCATATCTCAGTAGTAAGATTCCTCGATGTCTTTAGATTCCCACTGCAGGGTGTTCTGTTGTTGTTGTTGTTATATCACACTAATTTCATAAAATTTACAAAATAGCAAGCCTCATCTGGCAATTTGTCTCAAAATTAGGAAATTCTTAGAACCTATGATTTTATCTAGTCATCTGACACATGCCTTCAGTTTTGGGGGGTTTCTGAGTTACAGGTTTTCTGTATAAACTTCTATCTAGTCTGCCTTGACTCTGGTTCATGGGTGCTCCTACTTTTATCTTTCTGTGTTGGCTTTGTATGTCAACTTGACTAGGCAATAGTGACCAGTTATTTAATTGAAAACTATTCCAGGGTGTTGCTATAACAGTGTTTTGTAGATGAGGTAACATCTACAATCAATTCACTTAACTAGGGAAAACTGTCCACAATAGTGTAGGTAGTCTTATCCAATTAGTTGAAGGCCTTTAGAACAAAATGGGTTTACCAGCCCTGCCCTATGATTTTATATTTGCTAGCCCCCACAATAACTGATACAATGAGGGTTCAATCCCTGACCTGGGAAGATCTCACATGCTGCAGGACAACTAAATCCATGCACCACAACTACTGAGTCTGTGCCTTAGAGCCCATGCTCTGCAACAAGAGAGTAGCCGCCACTCATTGCAACGAGAGAAAAGCCAGTGCAACAGCTAACACCAAACACAGCCAATAAATAAATGAATACATTGTTTTTTAATTTAATAGATACTATATATATATCAAGAAGACCAAGAAGATGGTCTTAAACCAAGAGCACAGGTCCTGAAGATCAAATAAGAAGAAAAGGTCAGAAATAAGGCAAAGTATTAAAAACAGGGCTTTTCTGGTGGCTTAGATGGTAAAGATTCTTCCTGCAAAGCGGGAGACCTGGGTTTGTTCCCTGGGTTGGGAAGATCCCCTGGAGCAGGTTATGGCAACCCACTCCAGTATTCTTGCCTGGGGAATTCTCATGGACAGAAGAGCCTGGCGGGCTATAGTCCATAGGGTTGCAGAGTCAGATGTGACTGAGCAACTAAGCACAGCACACACATTAAAAACATGGAAAAATGCAAAAGGTAAAAGGGCGTTCAAAGGATGTGTCAGTCAGGGTACACCAGAGACGTAGCACCAGGTGAGAGAGGGACTGGCTAGGTCTCCTGCATTGGCGAGATGATTCTTTACTACTGAGGCAACAGGGAAGTCCTGTCTTCTTGATTTTTAACTCTTTGTCTTGACAGTTCCCATAGCAATTTGTATACCTTGCCTCCAGAATGCTTACCTGGTACTGATACCCCAGCTATACTTCCGGATGCTGTTTTCTGGCACTCTCCAAGATGTCACCTTGATTTTATCTCAGTTTGTTTATCAGGGTACCCTTGATTCTGGCTCTATATTTTAACTATATGATTTACTATCTGCCAGAATTTTCTTCCTCTCTTCTTCCACCTGCTTATCCCATCTACTTTTTATCCCCAAAATAATAACAGTAAGACACTAGGAAATGAAGTCAGGAGACCTCTAATAAAGTCTTCTGTCACAAGTTAATTGACTTTTGACGTCAAGTTCTTCATTTTTAAGGTAATCTCCGATTATCTCTAAATTACATTTTGGATATTATAATGGATAAATATTGTAGTCTTTCAAGTCCTGAGGTGAAGAAAGCTCAGAGAATCTACTTGGGGAATCAGCTCAGTTCAGTTCAGTCACTCAGCCATGTCCGGCACTTTGTGATCCTGTGAACTACAGCACGCCAAGCTTCCCCATCCATCATCAACTCCCAGAGCTTGCTTAAACTCAGGTCCCCTCGAGTCGGTGATGTCATCCAACCATCTTATCCTCTGTCATCCCCTTCTCCTCCTGCCTTCAATCTTTCCCAGCATCAGGGTCTTTTCCAATGAGTCAGCTCTTTGCATCGGGTGGCCAAAGTATTGGAGCTTCAGCTCCAGCATCAGTCCTTACAATGAATATTCAGGACTGATTTCCTTTAGGATTGACTGGTTTGATCTGCTTGCAGTCCAAGGGACTCTCAAGAGTCTTCTCCGACACCACAGTTCAAAAGCATCAATTCTTTAGCACTCAGCTTTCTTTATGGTCTAACTCTCACATCCCTACATGACTATTGGAAAAACCATAGCTTTGACTAGATGGACCTTGTTGGTAAAGTAATGTCTCTGCTTTTTGATATGCTGTCTAGGTTTGTCATAGATTTTCTTCCAATGAGCAAGTGTCTTAATTTCATGATTGTAGTCACCATCTGCAGTGATTTTGGAGCTCGGGAAAATAAAGTCGCTCACTTTTTCCATTGTTTCCCCATCTATTCACCATGAAGTGATGGGACTGGATGCCGTGATCCTGGCTTTTTGAGTATTGAGTTCTAAGCTAGCTTTTTCACTCTCCTCTTTCACTTTCATCAAGAGGCTCTTTAGCTCCTCTTCACTTTCTGCCATAAGGGTGGTGTCATCTGCGTATCTGCGGTTATTGATATTTCTTCCTCATATCTTGATTCCAGCTTGTGTTTCATCTAGTCTGGCATTTCACATGATGTACTCTGCATGTAAGTTAAACAAGCAAGGTGACAATATGTAGCCTTGACAGGTATTTATAGTAGAGATATTGGAATTGCCTAGTTTCTACCATATTTTCTACACAGCAATTCCCCAACTGAGCCCTAAATCCCAACCACTTTTGGAACTTATTTCCAACAGTTCACCTGAGCACTGGACACTGGCCAAATCTATACCCTCCACTGCAACTTAGAGTTTGGAATAGGCTGCCTGTGTCACCTAGATCTGAACCTATACTTTTTAAGTTGTGAATACTTGAACCTTGGAGTCCTTCTATTCCTTTTCTTTTTTAGTTTATTTCTTTTTAATTGGAAGAGAATTACTTTACAATTTGTGTTGGTTTCTGCTATACATCAACATGAATCAACCATAGGCTTACATATGTCCCCTTCCTCTTGAAACTCCCTCCCACCTTCCACCCCAGACCACCCCTCGAGGTTGTCACAGATCGCTAGGTTTAAGCTCCCTGCATCATGAGGCAAATTCCCACCAGCTGTCTATTTTACATATGGTAATGTATGTCTCTCAGTGCTGTTCTATTTGTCTCACTCTCTCCCTTCCCCACTGTGTGAAGTCTGTTCTGTATGTCTGCATCCCCATGTTGCACTGCAAATAGACTCATCAGAATTATCTTTCTAGCTTCCATATATATGTATTAGCATATGATATTTTTCTCTTTTTGACGTACTTCACTCTGTATAATAGGCTCTAGGTTCATCCACCTCATTAGAACTGACTCAAATGTATCCCATTTTATGGCTGAGTAATATTCCATTGTATATATGCACTCCATCTTCTTTATCCTTTCATCTGTCAATGGACATCTAGGTTGCTTCCATGTCATAGCTATTGCAAACAGTGCTGCAATTTTACTTTGGTGTACATGTGGCTTTTTCAATTGGGGTTTCCCCAGTTCACCAGTAGTGGGATTATTGGATCATATGGTAGTTTTATTCCAGTTTTTTAAAGTAATCTCCATAGTAGCTGTATCAATTTACATTCCTACCAACAATGCAAGAGGGTTCCCTTTTTCCACACCCTCTTGAGAATTTATTGTCTATGGATTTTTTGATGTTGGCCATTCTGACCAATGTGAGGTGATACCTCAGTGTAGCTTTGATTTCCATTTCTCTAATAACAAGCAATGTTGAGCATCTTTTCATATGTTGATTAGCCATCAGTATGTCTTCTTGGAGAAAGGTCAGGGTGTGAGACATTCATTGAGGGCACCGTTTTAAGGGTAGCCACTGGGGAAATTCAAGGATAGCTTATACCTCAGGACTCAATATGATAGTGCCAGCTGCTTCATGTATGGTCCCCACCCATTTGAAAAGGTTGTCTGATTCAGAAAAGGCAGAAATTCCTTTATCACCAGACATCATGAGGGTCATCAGCTCTTACTGTAGCCTCTTACCACCAGGCCTGGGGGGCACCTACACTGGGCTCTGTTCCATCAAGAAAGGTGGCAACTCTGGTGGCAGGTGGGTTTAGGCGACATTGGCAGCAGGTGAGTTTAGATTCTGGGAAGCCATCAGGTCAGTGCTGAGAGGGAGACAGGGGTACACGGAGGCCACAGCTGCAACTGCAGCTCCTTTTCTCTTTAATTTTAGGTCAGTATGCACACTCTGGATTCTGAAAGCTTTGCTCTGCTTGTCATAATGCTTAATGGCCTAGAACACCTGCATTATGCATGTCAGCTACCGTTACATACCACACCAACCATAACATTTATCATATTTTTACAAGGTCCCTTGTCCACAATTATAAGAACTATTCTAAAATCACACATACACTCTCAAAAAAAAAAAAAACCACTTTCTGGTTCCATTACTAGAGTTTGGGTCATAGTTAGACAAGCCAGACAGAAAGCCTAGAGAAATGAGACACACTGACATAGGTGATGAAGATGAGGCAGGTATTAGGCTCAATTCCAGCAGCAGGAAGGAGTCCATCAAGGCAGGAAGACCTCAGATAATAGCAGAGATAAGTAGATGGGTATCCAGCTTCAAGGAGGGCCCATCATGTGGAAAAGGTAGAAAAAATCTAGAGAGAAACTGATAGACATACCCAGCAAACAGAAACTAAATAAGGTGTGAGGTTGGCATAAGAAAGACAAGTGCTAGTCTTTGGCAAGTAGAGATCCAATATTGGAAGAGAGTCTAGCACTAGCTGGCTAGTTGAAACTGGCATTAGCAGTTCCAAAGCAGGACTGAGAGGCCCTGTGTAGACAAGGGGACATGCAAAATCTCAGCACAAACTATAGAATCCAATAAGTAAAGTGATTGGGTTACTTGCCATCCAAACAGTGCCTATATAACTAAAGTAAAATCAAAGTTCATGAATGGATATTAGTATATTTCACTACTTCTTGATATGACAGGATATTTTCCAAGATAAAATATATCAAATCTCACTACTGATAAACACAAATGAACATTTTTAATAATTGGGAGATAAGAAACAATGTTAAGGCTGAATTAAGCAAAATGCTAACCCTGAAAAAAAGAGAAAGTATGAATCTTATTGATAAATTTGAATTATTACAAAAAACTCACTCTACTAATACATTTTTAATTTCTTTTGAATTAATTTTTATTGGTGTGTATTTGCTTCACAATGTTCATTTTAATTTCATCAATGAAAGTTTATGAAAATTGTTTCCCACTCTTGTTATATAAGTACATAGCTTTGATTTCATACACATATCTGGACATACCTGTGTAGTTTCTTTAATTTTGCCTCTTGGCTGAGAGAGGCCTAAGCTATTTATCACATGTACTATATGGTCCTTTACAAAATGGTTTGTTTGTGATCTACACCCTAACTCTTTCAAATTTCAAAGGCTGGCACTAATCTCCTTTTTAAAATATATGTGCAATTAACATACAACACTTTATCAGTTTAGGTACACATATGATTTGATAAACATGTTTAATGTGAAATGAGTAACACAGTAAGTTTAGTTAACATTTATCACCACACTTAGTACAAATTTGCATTTTTCCATGGAAATGTCTTTCCCAGTCTATGTTATTGAACTATGTATTTGCTTGGAAATCTGCCTTTCTTCAAGATTCATGTCAACTGTTTTATGGCCTGGGATGATTCACCTAGTGCCAATGCTATCTCAAAATGCCTGTCCTGGGTGGGGTTCTGGTGCAACTCTCAGTTTTGAGGCTTTTCCTTTCCTCAGATTAGCGACTTGCTAACAGATATATAGCTCCTTGCTAAAGACTAGCAATGCAGGCATTCTTTCTGCTCCCTTTGGATGTCTATGTCAGAAACTTTCCCTATCTTTTTTATATTTTAATAAAATTTTATTACACAAAAGTTTGAGTGATCAAGCCTCATCTCTGGCTTAATTCCAAAATATACAAGCAGCTCATACAACTCAATAGCAGAAAAACAAACAACCCAATCAAAAAGTGGGGAAAAGACCTAAACAGACATGTCTCCAAAGAAGACATACAGGTGACTAACAAACACATGAAAAGATGCTCAACATCACTCATTATTAGAGAAATGTAAAAATCAAAACTACAATGAGATATCACCTCACACTGCTCAGAATGGCCATCATCAAAAAGTCTACAAACAATAAATGCTGGAGAAGGTGTGCAGAAAAGGGAATGCTCTTGCATTGCTGCTGCTGCTGCTGCTGCTGCTAAGTCACTTCCATCGTGTCCGACTCTGTGCGACCCCCTATACAGCAGCCCACCAGGCTCCCCTGTCCCTGGGATTCTCCAGGCAAGAACACTGGAGTGGGTTGCCATTTCCTTCTCCAGTGCATGAAAGTGAAAAGTGAAAGTGAAGTCACTCAGTCGTGTCTGACTCTTAGCGACCTCATGGACTGCAGCCTACCAGGCTCCTCCATGGGAGGGGGAATGTAAATTGATACAGCCACTATGGAAGACAGTATGGAGATTCCTTAAAAAACTAGGAATAAAACCACCATATGACCCAAGAATCCCACTCCTAGGCATATACCCTGAGGAAACCAAAATTGAAAAAGACACATGTATCCCATTGCTCATTGCAGCGCTGTTTACAATAGCTAGAACACGGAAGCAACCTAGATGTCCATCAACAGATGAATGGATAAAGATGTGATACACATACACAGTGGAATATTACTCAGCCATAAAAGGAATCAGTTTGAGTCAGTTCTCATGAGGTGGATGAACCTAGAACCTATTATACAGAGTGAAGTGTGTCAGAAAGAGAAAGATAAATATCATATTCTGATGTATATATATATGGAATCTAGCAAAATGGTACTGAAGAATTTGCTTACAGGGCAGCACTGGAGAAACAGACATAGAGAACAGACTTATGGATATGGGGAGAGAGGAGGAGAGGGTGAAATGCATGGAAAGAGTAACATGGAAACTTACAGTACCATATGTAAAATAGATAGCCAATGGGAATTTGCTGTATGGCTCAGGGAACTCAAACAGGGGCTCTACATCAACTTAGAGGGGTGGGATGGGGAGGGAGATGGGAGGGAGGTTTGAAAGGGAGGGGACATATATATATATATATATATATATATATATAGGCTAATTCATTTTGAGGTTTGACAGAAAACCAAATTCTGTAAAGCAATTATCCTTAAATAAAAAAATAAATTAAAAAAAAGTTAATGTTTACTTGTACCTCTCAGTAGAATGTGATAGGTAATGCAGGACAATATTACTATCCCAAATACTTGAAAAATAAATAAATTGAAAAAGAATGATAAAAGTGTCAAAAAATGGCAGAAGTATTGATCAGCTGAAATAATGAGCTGATTCACTGGGCATTTTATTTTCTGGGGCATTTTCTGGCTCAAGCAAGGGACTTGACTGAAGCAGAGGAACACTGATGGAGGAAAGAAGAAAACCTCAGTGCATTTGACTTTTAGGTGAACCTGGGACAATTAATTAAAAACCAGAGGCTCCACCTATTATACAGAGTGAAGTAAGCCAGAAAGAAAAGCACCAATACAGTATAGTATACTAATGCATATATATGGAATTTAGAAAGATGGTAACGATAACCCTGTATGCAAGACAGCAAAAGAGACACAGATGTATAGAATAGTCTTTTGGATTCTGTGGAAGAGGGCGAGGGTGGGATGTCTTGGGAGAATGGCAATGAAACATGTATAATATCATATGTGAAACAAGTCACCAGTCCAGGTTCGACGCAGGATACAGGATGCTTGGGGCTGGTGCACTGGCATGACCCAGAGGGATGGAATGGGGAGGGAAGAGGGAGGGGGGTTCAGGATAGGGAACACGTGTACACCCGTGGCAGATTCATGTTGATGTATGGCAAAACCAATACAATATTGTAAAGTAATTAGCTTCCAATTAAAATAAATGAATTTAGATTTTATTTATTTATTTATTTATTTAAATTTTTATTTTTACTTTTTTACTTTACAATACTGTATTGGTTTTGCCATACATTGACATGAATCCACCACGGGTGTACATGCATTCCCAAACATGAACCCCCCTCCCATCTCCCTCCCCTTAATATCTCTCTGGGTCATCACCGTGCACCAGCCCCAAGCATGCTGTATCTTGCATCGGACATAGACTGGCAATTCGTTTCTTACATGATACTATACATGTTTCAATGCCATTCTCCCAAATCATCCCACCCTCTCCCTCTCCCTCTGAGTCCAAAAGTCCGTTATACACATCTGTGTCTTTTTTGCTGTCTTGCATACAGGGTCGTCATTGCCATCTTTCTAAATTCCATATATATGTGTTAGTATACTGTATTGGTGTTTTTCTTTCTGGCTTACTTCACTCTGTATAATTGGCTCCAGTTTCATCCATCTCATCAGACCTGATTCAAATATATTCTTTTTAACAGCTGAGTAATACTCCATTGCATATATGTACCACTGCTTTCTTATCCATTCATCTGCTGATGGACATTTAGGTTGTTTCCATGTCCTGGCCATTATAAACAGTGCTGCAATGAACACTGGGGTGCATGTGTCTCTTTCAATTCTGGTTTCCTCAGTGTGTACACCCAGCAGTGGGATTGCTGGGTCATAAGGCAGTTCTATTTGCAATTTTTTAATGAATCTCCACACTGTTCTCCATAGTGGCTGTACTAGTTTGCATTCCCACCAACAGTGTAGGAGGGTTCCCTTTTCTCCACACCCTCTCCAGCATTTACTGCTTGCAGATTTTTGGATCGCAGACATTCTGACTGGTGTGAAGTGGTACCTCATTGTGGTTTTGATTTGCATTTCTCTAATAATGAGTGATGTTGAGCATCTTTTCATGTGTTTGTTAGCCATCCGTATGTCTTCTTTGGAGAAATGTCTATTTAGTTCTTTGGCCCATTTTTTGATTGGGTCGTTTATTTTTCTGGAATTGAGCTGCATAAGTTGCTTGTATATTTTTGAGATTATTTGTTTGTCAGTTGCTTCATTTGCTATTATTTTCTCCCATTCCGAAGGCTGTCTTTTCACCTTGCTTATATTTTCCTTTGTTGTGCAGAAGCTTTTAATTTTAATTAGATCCCATTTGTTTATTTTTGCTTTTATTTCCAGAATTCTGGGAGGTGGATCATAGAGGATCCTGCTGTGATTTATGTCGGAGAGTGTTTTGCCTATGTTCTCCTCTAGGAGTTTTATAGTTTCTGGTCTTACATTTAGATCTTTAATCCATTTTGAGTTTATTTTCATGTGCGGTGTTAGAAAGTGATCTAGTTTCATTCTTTTACAAGTGGTTGACCCGTTTTCCCAGCACCACTTGTTAAAGAGATTGTCTTTTCTCCATTGTATATTCTTGCCTCCTTTGTCAAAGATAAGGTGTCCATATGTGTGTGGATTTATCTCTGGGCTTTCTATTTTGTTCCATTGATCTATATGTCTGTCTTTGTGCCAGTACCATACTGTCTTGATGACTGTGGCTTTGTAGTAGAGCCTGTGAATTTAGATTTTAAAAAAATAATTAAAAAAAATTAAAACTAGAGGCTCCAAAACTGAAGGTTAGATTTATCTATGGGACATTTACTTAGTGCTTGGACAGTACAGGAAACAGTGCTTGGACAGCAGAAGAAGAGGACAAGGTAAAATCTCCTGCAATTTTGACATACTTGGAAGAAAGATGTTCCTAGAAGGAAAAGACCTATAATAAATACATGTTTACTAGGTTTTGTGTGCGTTAGTTGCAACCCCATGGACTGTAGTCCTCCAGGATCCCCCATCCTTGGGAATTTCCTGGCAAGAATACTGAAGTGGCTTGGGATTTCCTTCTGCAGGGGATCTTCCTGGCCAGGAATTGAACCCAGGTCTCCTGCATTGTGGGCAGACTCTATTTTCTGAGCCACCAGGGACCAGGTTTTAAATTATGTTTTTCTAGGATAGAAGGATTTTAAACCTCTAAGAACATGACCGTTTGCTCTTTTATGACTGTTTAAATATTGGGATTGGTAAACAGCATTGAGGTAAAGAAGGGAATGACAACCCACTCCAGTATTCTTGACTGTAGAATTCTGTGGACAGAGGAGCCTGGAGAGCTACAGTTCATGGGATCATGAAGAGTCGGACACGACTGAACAACTAATACACACACACACACACACACACACACACACACACACACAACATTGAGATACTAAACTGAGCTACTCATTCTCCAGCAACCATCTTCAGAAATCATAGAAAAATTAGGTCTATTGAAATATTAAAATCTCAAAATAAGAACAAAATATCACCTCCTAATTTTTTTCTCTAAATAACTACAATCAGAAAACGTTGAAAGTGCTAAATATATAAATGAAGATGATTTGGCATTTTCTGAGAATGACATTACAGACACAGACCAAATTTGAGTGTAAATGGTTAACTCACTTTGCATATGCTGAACTTGACGTACAAGTTAGATAACTAAAAAGAGATATTCTAGAGGATGTTAAATCTGTCAGGAGCCCAAGAGGAATGTCTAAAATACATTTATACAGGTCATGACTAAAGTATGTGACTAGGTAAAATTAACACGGGAAATCACACAGGATGAGAAAAGCAAAGCACAACCTCAAAAGCCTGAGTTGGAGAAATTGGAGCGTGAAGTTAAGGGCTGAGCTGAGAAGAAAATTCTGTGACTGGCTCATGAGGAACCATAGATAATAAAAAAGGTGCTATTTCTTTGAAAAAAAAAAAACAGAAATGTGTCAGTGACTTAGTGACCATATTATCCAATGCAATGGAGGATCAAGTTAGTTTGAGGCTTAAAAATGTCTGAGCAGAGCAGGAGGGATCTGGCTAAGGTATTGTAAATAGACTGATGGGTTATAAAAAGTGAATGGATATTTGGTAAGTGAAGCATCAAGTGTAGACCTCTCTTTCAAAGGAACATCAGCTACAAAGAAAAGATATGGCAGAATGTATAACAGAAGGCATGTTAGAAGGAAGGAATTTAGTTTGTGTTATTTTAAAATTGTTTTGCTTAATTTTATTTGGTTTTTAAATGGGAAACCTCAAAATAAGTTTTTACAGAAAGGACAAGAGAGAGTGAGGGATAGAAGTTACATGAGGGAAGGTATCACCTGAAGTGATTGTGCCTGAAAAAGAAGAAAAGAAGTGATATTTGAGCCCAGTACTGAAGACTAAGAAAGAGGATGCATGGTGGCAAGGGTTTCAAGGAAGACCATCACAACAAAATCAATGGTTAAAATACTCCTTGCTTGACAGTTATGGGTCCACTAAATTGATTTTCATAAGAAATAGATTCAGCAGATATTTAACAACACTAGAATCCAAGACCCTACAAAACTGAGAAAAACATTAAGAGAACAAAGGCAACAGTCAGCTCTGGAAAAGAGGGACATCTCTGAGTGCCTGAGACGATGAGAAAATGCAAGAAATTATGAGATTTTTGGTCTTCCCTGATGGCTCAGTTGGTAAAGAATCCACCTGCAATGCAGGAGACCCCAGTTTGAATCCTGGGTTGGGAAGATCCACCAGAGAAGGGATAGGCTGTCCAGTACTCTTGGGCTTCCTTTGTGGCTCAGCTGGTAAAGAATCTGCCCGCAAGGCGAGAGACCTGGATTCGATCCCTGTGTTGGAAGGATCCCCTGGAGTAAGGAAAGGCTACCCACTCCAGTATTCTGCCTGGAGAATTCTACGGACCACATAGTCCATGGGGTCCCAAAGAGTTGGACACAACTGAATGACTTTCACTTTGTGCAGGTAGGTTGTAGAAATTGTACCAGTTGTATTATTGCCTCTTAGTTAATTATGGACTGGATTTGTCACCAGAGGAATTCACACATTATCTTGTCCCATAAAATTTTTATCTAATTATCATAGTCCCAGACTGAACCCAGATTCATGTCCTTGTTACTAAGGGCCAGTTACTAATGACCTCCATTTGTTGTTGCTGTTTAGTGGCTAAATTGTGTCTGACTCTTTTGTGACCCCATTGACAGTAGCCCATACGGCTCCTTTGTCCATGGATTTTTCCAGGCGAGGATACTGGAGTCGGTTGCCATTTCCTTCTCCAGGGGATTTTCCTGACCCAGGGACCAAACCTGTGTCTCCTGCTTGGGTGGCAGATTCCTTACTGCTGAGCTACATGGGAAGCTCAAAAACCTCAGTAGCCAATGTTATATTTTTCTGTGCAGATAAAATTTCCCAAACTTTTTGTCAGCTCCCTCCAGATGCTTGCTCTTCACTCTTCATAAATGTCCCTCTGACCTGTATATTTATTTGTTAGGTTCCTTTCAAGTTGTTTTTATAATTGCTCTTTTGTACCTTTTTTGTCATGACTTTGTCTCTAAAATGTACCAATATTTTAGATTATCTTTAATGAATCCTAGAATATTCTCTAAGTTCCCAACACTGAAACACAGTAAAAGTCTTTACAGCAAACTACCCTCCCAGCAGTAAAAACACTATCATTTAGTCCTCATGAACTAAAGTACAAAGGTGAACTGATTTATAGCCCAGATATCTTTGCTAAGTCATTAGTTTCAACTGTTTTATTTCTGTAATCACTCTTATCTTGGTAATCATAATGTTTGCACAATTTTCTCATATTTTCTAAAGTTCTAAGTTCAAAGATCAAGAACATACCATGAAGAGAGGGAAGAGAAAGAATGACATAGAGACAGGCCACTGATTACACTCAGTAGAGAATTCATGGAGACCAAATGGAGATACAGAAGCCAGCAAATTTTGGAGAAGATGTATGGATTATTCCATATTAGCTACTTCGAAATTGTGGGTTGCAACAGAGTGATAAAAATAGTAAATGTAAATGTGTGTGAAATTCATTCATTCAACTGTTCCTTTATTCTAAATACACTAACTAGGTTTTTAACCCAGTTTCACATTGTGCAAACAATTATAAACTAACAAAATTAAAACAAGCTGAATACCAAGGAAATTGTTCTCTGAGAATTAAGAGGAGCGAACATAAAACTGTCATCTTATTTGATAAGTAATTTAATTCTATGCTTGAAAGTACATTTTGAGAGAAATCTATGCACTTGGAGGAATGTACATCATGACATTTCCTCATCTGCTCCTGTGAAAGGTATACCTGGCTCAATTCCCATTCAGACACCAGCAGGTTGGGCCATGGAGTTCACACTTAAGGCAACACAGGTTAAAATCAAAAGAGTGTAAAAAAAAATCACACAGAAGTGTCAAAAACAAAAATGGAAGGGAAGATGTACAGAAGATTGATATACCTGATGAAGACACAGGCTGGTCTCAAACTAAGGAAGCACACCCAGTTGTTTTACATATAAATTTTACGTTTACATTGTTTCAGGGTTAAAAGTAAAGGATTTCTGAGTGACTCCCCAGAAATACCTTTATCATTATTAACTTTTTCCCTGGCCTCCACAGTGAGTTAACCATGGAGAAATCATTCCCCGCTCCTCCAGTCAGTGATAGGCCAAAGTCTGTCACTTGAGTAACCTAGAGTAACAGTCGGTTTACTTGGTAGAAATTCATGACCCATCCAATGAAATTTTAATCATAGAACTTGGTTGTTATTTTTGGCTTCTTTCTTATTTGACTTTGTTTTACGTTGATGTGAAACCAATAGTAAGAAAGTGAATAACAAGCATTAGGCTCGTATGTTAAAGGAATATAAAAACAATCACTTTGACATCCAGATACCTTGCATTTGTAAAAGCATGGTCACAATTTTCTTCAGATTTCTGAAATTCTTCAAAACAATAAGTTTCTGGAGGACCTTGCTTTTCTGATGCCCCTTGTGCATACAAATGATTAAAAATCTGTTTTTTACAGAAAGAGACAGACTTAGGGAACCAATTTATAGTTGCCTGAGGAGGAAAGGATAGTTAGGGAGATTGGGATGGCCATGTACATGCTACTATATTTAAAACGGAATACCAACAAGTCCTATTGCATAACACATGAAACTCTGCTCAATGTTATGTAGTAGCTGGAATGGGAGGAGGATTTGAGGGAGAATGGATACAAACATATGTATGGCTGAGTCCCTTCACTGTTCACCTGAAACTATCACAACATTGTTAACCAGCTATACCCCAATACAAAATAAAAAGTTCAAAAGAATAAAAAATCTGTTTATAACCTTTTGTATTATTCTCAAAGTATGTGCACTCAGTTGCTCAGTGTTCGACTCTTTGTGACCCCATGGACTATAGCCCATCAGGCTCCTCTGTCCATGGGATTTCCCAGGCAAGAATTCTGAAGTAGGTTGCCATTTCTTCCTCCAGGGGATCTTTCTGAGCCAGGGATCGAACCTGCATCTCCTGCATTGGCAGGCAGATTCTTTACTACTGTGCCACCTGGGAAGCCCAGTAAGCAATAAACCAGGAGGTAATTCATACTAATATCTCCTAAATAGTAATCTACTGAGCGTTTTCCCATGAGACGAAATGAGTGGGGGAAAAGGACATATTTCTTTTTAAAATGAGATGAAAATATTCATTGTGTTCTCTTGATAACAAATGGGCTCTGGCCTTTGTCTCCTTATCATCTGAGTGTATTAAATGCTACTGTTAAACTTTAAGTGGAAAAGTATAAGTGCCATGAGGGTAATGTCTATATACTATTTGTTTTTTAAAATTAGCTTTCTAATCCCTACTATGAGTTGTTAGACACAGATTTGTGGGTACTTGATCAACATTCATCAAGTTAACTGATCAAATTAATCATAAACTTTGTGTCCTTTATCAATTAATAAGTAATGCTTATTGAAAGAGTAACTTCTTTTGTGGGGAGATATTTGGAAAACAGATATCTGAATAAATTCCACTTATGGCAAAACAAAGTGATAGGTGTTATTTGTTGTTGTTGTTATTTAGCCATTAAATTTTGTCCAACTCTTTGTGATCCCATGGACTTTAGCCCACCAGGTTCCTCTGTCCATGGGATTTCCCAGGCAAGAATACTGGAGTGGATTGCATTATTCTCAAAGTACATCCTCCAAATAGTACAGTCTTCACTTCTCATCTGCAAAGTGTTCTGTGTATACACTTTTACTAGTTAGTCTGATGATAGGATGGTGTAGGTGTAGGTGGGAACTTCTTGCGTTCAGTCATCCAAATTGCCCACCTGAGAGTGGAGATCATGTGCCACATTCTCAGACATGGAATGAATGACTCCATGGCCAAAGAAATGCATGATGAAAAAATTAGTGTAAGGACTGACAGCCATGAGGGTCAGTTGGGGGTCTTTGTTTAGAAATCAAGTCATATCTAGTATTTATATATTCAGATAATTATCTCTAGGATTTAATTTATATGCTATGAGACTAAACTGAGTGCAAGTGATCCAACAACAAATGAAAGGTGAGTTGTTTTCTGAGTTCGTGTCTACAGCAACTTTTTTCTAATTTAGTTTTATTGGCTGACATCTTTTAAGGCTTCCCTCGTGGCTCAGAGGTAAAGAATCCACCTTCAATGCAGGAGACTCAAGAGATGCAAGTGTGAATCCCTGGAGAAGGAAATGGCAACTAAGTCTAGTATTCTTCCCTGGGAAATCCCTTAGACAGAGGAGCCTGGTAGACTGTCATCCATAGGGTTGCAAAGGCGTGGAACATGACTTAGCAATTAAACAACAGTCATTTAAGTCATGGGAGTATCCTGGTGAATGCAAACTCTTGAGAATTCTAGATGTCTATTGGAGCTTTTTGCACAGACAGGCCTTAAACATTCATGCAACCAGAGATGGAAGATTAAGAATCAGGTACCCTCAATGTCTGGAGAAGGCAATGGCACCCCAGTCCAGTACTCTTGCCTGGAAAATCCCATGGACGGAGGAGCCTGGTAGGCTGCAGTCCATGGTGTCGCTGAGGGCCCGACACGACTGAGCAACTTCACTTTCACTTTTCACTTTCATGCATTGGAGAAGGAAATGGCAACCCACTTCAGTGTTCTTGCCTGGAGAATCCCAGGGATGGGGGACCTGGTGGGCTGCCGTCTATGGGGTCACACAGAGTCGGACACGACTGAAGTGACTTCGCAGCAGCAGCACCCTCAATATCCCTGGTAGATTTCCCATAAACTGTTAAAATTAATAAGGCTAAATTACAAAAAAAAAAAAAAAAAAAACCACCATTTTGGCAGTACGCATATACAGCCTCTACACTGAAAAAGGTGAAAACATAAGTCTAGAAAATTGATGATATTTTGCTTAAATCTCTATGCTATTCTCTTGAAAATAATGTAATAAAAGCAGGAAGGACAGCCATTCTTTACAGGGTTGTTAAATGTGTGTGTCTTCACATGAGCATATATATCAGCTTTAGGTTCATGTGAGATGGTATTTATTACCACCATATGAACGAGGAGGAGTAAAGTACAGTCCGGAGTTCCCTTCTCTGCTGCTTCCCTCATATCCCTGTTGGTTACAGAACAGGGAGGGAGACAGCTTGGTGGTCTGACCGAAGCTTCAGTATTTCAGAGGGGGCTCAAGAGGAGAAGAGAGGAAACTGATACTGCTTTGTTGATAATTAAGCCAGGTGAGTTAAAAGTAGATTTTGTTTCCTGGGAAATTAGAAGTGGAGTATGTGTGTGTGTCTGTGTGTGTGTGTGTGAAGGGCCTGAGAAAGAGCAATAAAGACATGACTAATTTAAATAAAAGATTCTAAATTTAGTATCTTTGATCCTCATGATTTGCCCATCTTTTATTTTTTTCTTTTCTTAGTTAGAAAATTTTTAGAACTCCTCTAAGAGCTGTACGCTCTCCAGCCTTGGGCTCTGGGCTTTCACTCTGCTCTCTCTGGTCCTCACAACTTGTCTGACTCTGTCCCTGTTGGTCACGCATCCCCTCCATGGTCTCTGTGTCCTTCTTTCGTATCTCAGTTCTCGTTCCACCACTGTCTGTCCAAAAGGCTTTGCTTTTTTCTGACAGATGACAACATTCTGAGTCCTTCTTTCCCTAAGAACATTGTGTACTTCCTTCCCTGAACTCAATCCCTCATGAACTCGTAAGATTTTCTTGCAGGCTCAGTTGAGTACTTATTTAATAGTAATGTCTCAAACAGGATATGAAAACCATAATATTTGCAATGAATGTACAAAGAATCCTGTATGATTTGAAAACATAATTGTCTTCTCATTCCCTCACACAAATGTCCAAATAAAAGCTTTATTTAAAAAATAGAGTTATGCCAGTTAGACTTTTGCTGCCTATTTCACAGTACTGTGTTCTATCATCCCATAAGGGAATATATGACCCTCAGAATTGACCATATTGTCATTGTATCATACACATTTGCCAGCTCTTTTGTAAATATTTTCCCTTTGTTTCCTTGATTATATCTCTTGAAGAACAAAAAATTCTTAATTTTGTTAAAGTCTAATTTATAAATCATTTATGATTCATGCTCATCTAAGAAATACTTGACTTATCCAAATCATCCAAAAATTTCCCCATGTGTTTTTCTAGAATATCTATGACTTGCTTTATATGAAGCTCTTATAAACTTTTTTACATTGTTTTTAATACTGCAAAGTTAGAATTGTTGATTATTATTTTTTTTCCACGTGGATATCCAGTTGTTCCAAAGCCATTCATTGAAAATTATTCTTTCTCCCATTGAATGGCTTTGGCACTTTTCTTGCTAATTATTTAAACATATAAACATGGATGAATTTCTATAATACTCATTAGGTACATTAGTCTACGTATCTCTTCTAATGCTAACAACATACTTCTGAGTCAAAGTATCTTTATTGAAATTAATATATATATATATATAAATCCTCTTACTTTTTTTACTTCATTTTAATGTTTCTTTGATTAGTCTAGATGATTTGGCATCAGTTTCTGAATTTTCAGAAAGGAAAACGCTGCTAGAGTTTTGATGGGGATTATATTGGTGCTGCAGATGATTTAGGAAAGAATTGACATTTTAACAATAATGTCTAACAATTTTTTTTTAATGGAGTTTCTCTTTTTTCATGCTTTAATTTTTCCTAACAATAATCTGTAGTTTTCATAGAAGATATCCTTTATGTCTTTAGTTATATATATTCTTAAGTATTTTACACACTTGTTAATACAACTGCAGTTGTCTGTATTTATCATCTACTATTGCTACGGGCTTCCCCAGTGTGCTACTGGTAAAGAATCCACCTGCCTGTGCAGGGAACACAAGAAATGTGGGTTCAATCCCTGGGTCAAGAAGATCCCCTGGAGGAGGGCATATCAACCCACTCCAGTATTCTAGACTGGAGAATTCCATAGACAGAGGAGCCTGGCAGGCTACAGTCCATAGGGTCACAAAGAGTCGGACATGACTGAAGTGACTTAGCACACACACGTTGCTAATACATAAAGTTAAATTGCTATTTGTGTATTAACTAGTGTTCTGTAACTTTACTAAATACACTTCTTAGTTGTTGCAGTTGCTTTGTAGATTCCTTAGAACTTTTGCATGTATATTCTACACATTATCTGCAAATATTTTACATTTTAACTTTCTGATTTTTAACTGTTATTTTTCTTTTTACTGCAATGGCTAGTGCCTCAAGTAAATTATTGGTGAGAAGTGGAGAGAATGGGCTACTTTTCCTGTTTTTCAATCTTGAAGGAAAGCATTTAATATTTTGGCATTAAGTATAATATAAACTTTAGAATTTTTCATGAATGCCGTTGATGAGACTGAGGAAATTCCCCTCTATTACTATTTTAATGGGATTTTAATTTTTTAAACCATGAACAGAAGGTGTATTTTGGCAAATCCTTTTTTTTAAAGTCCTTTGAAATGATTATCTGCTTTTCTCCCTTATTTTTGTTAATATGATGAGTTGCACTGATTGCTTTGAGTATTGAACGTTCTTGCATTCCTGGGATACATTCTGTTGATTGAATCTTCTCATATATTTTGGATTCAAAATTGCAATTTCTTTATAAAGTATTTCTTTGTCTTTGTTTATGAGTGTTGTTGGTGTTGAACTTACTGTTTGTGTAATATTTTTGTCAGGTTTTGTTTTCAGATTTAGACTGATTTCACAAAACAAATTAGTAAATGTTTCCTCATTTACTACTTTCTGAAAGAGTCTGTGAAAGACTGGCATTCTTTCTTCTTCAAATGGTCAGAAGAATTCACCGGTGAAATCACTGTTTTAAACTTTTTTTGAGGAAAGGTTTCGATCACAAATTCCATTTCTTTAATATATTTAGGGATAATGCATTTTATGTTTCTCTTGCATTACCTACAGAAAATTGTATTTTTCAAGGAACTTTTAAAAATTTAATCAAGGTTGTCCAACTTGTTCTATAAGCTGATAAAATATACTCTCATTATCTGTTTAACATATATAGAATTTTTAGTGATGAAGCCTCCTTTATTCATAATGTAGGTGATTTGTCTTATCTCTTGATCTGTGTTAATTCTTGATTTGATCGATGAATATTTTATCAATTTTGCTGCTCTTTGCAAAGAACCAGCTTTTGGCTTTTATAAAATTTTCTCAATTATTTATCTCTTTTATTTTGTAGATTTCTCTTGTTTTGTGGTAATTAGCAAGCTGATACCAAAGCGCTCAAATAGCGTAAGTATTTACTTGCACTTTTCATTCACTTTGCTTCTGGAGTATATTCCACAGTGGGTTGGTGTAAGTCTCGATATGATTTGATTTATGTTTATCATTTTGTATATGTTTTTACTTGCCTCCTCTGCTTCTTTTACTCTGTTCTCCATTTTCAGTTGTCTTTGGATTATTTGAATATTTTTAGGATAGGATACTATTTTATCTTTTGACTTTTTATCTCCAACACTTTACATCATCTTTGTGTATTATATTTATTTGAAATATATGAATAACAACAATATAAGTTAGCTCCCCTACCTTCCATAATTTATGAAATACACATGTCAATATTTTATTTTTTAAAAAACAGATATTTATATCTCTGAAAAAAATAAGACGAAAGTGAAATATTTCATATATCTGGATATTTATCACCTGTGATGCTCTTCTTTCTTTTCTGAAGCTCTGATTGTTCTTCTAGTATTAGTTCCCTTCCAACTGAGGAATTCCCTTAGTATTTCTTTTTTTTTTTTTTTTGAGCTTTTATTTTTTAAAATTTAAATTTATTTATTTTAATTGGAGGCTAATTACTTTACAATATATATTGGTTTTGCTGTACATCAACATGAATCCGCCACGGGTGTACACATGTTCCCAATCCTGAACCCCCTTCCCTCCTCCCTCCCCATACCATCCTTCTGGGTCATCCCAGTGCACCAGCCCCAAGCGTCCTGTATCACGCATCGAGTATTTCTTAAAGTGTGAGTCTGATGGTGACTCTCATAGCTTTTAATTAGCAAAAAAGGATTTACCTGTCATTAACTTCTGAAGGATATTTTTGTTTACGTTAGAATGTTAAGATGAAAGTTTTCTTTTTTAACTTTCTTTAGTGCTGTAAGGATATTGTTTCACTCCCTTCTAGAGATCTGGTAAAACTGCACTGTCAAATCATTGTTTCTTTTAAGGACTATGTTACTCTTCTAGCTACTTTACATACTTCTCCTTATCTTTACATTTTTCAGTTTCAATATCATGTGCCTAAGCATGTTCTTCATATTTATACTCTTGGGGGTTCTATGAACTAACTGGAGTTTTAAATTGTGGTCTTTCACTAAATTTAGGAGAAGAATTTGAAGACAAACCATTACTTCTTCAAATACCTTTCTGACACATTCCCTCTCCTCTTTTTTTCTCTGATTCCACATATGTCTATGTAATGCCTTTTGATATTGTCCCATGGGTCCTTCAGGCTATAGTTGGTTTTTTCCCTCATCCTTTGTCTTTCTCTTTAAATTAGATAATTATTATGTTCATGTTCATTAACTATTTCTTTGCCATACTTTTTATTCCATAAGCTAATTATCATATATTTTAAAATATTTACATTTTTAGTTTAAAAATTCCCATATGATTCTTTTTTTGTATTTTCTTTTTTTTTTTTAAATTCATAATGTACATGTTTTCTTTTTTCTTATTGATCATAGCTTTAATAGTGGTTTAACAGTCATTATTAGATTATTTTAAACACTTAGGTAATTTCCAGGATGCCATTTATTTTTTAGCTTTTATCTTGAGAATGTGTCACATTTTCCTGGAGCTTCATGTATCACATAATATTGGACTGTAACCTGGGCAGTTTTAATGTTATGTTACAGAAACTCTGAAATTTTTTATATATTTCAAAAAGGTAGATAAGTGGACAATTAACTTATTTAAACTCAAACTGCAAGCACTATGATGCCTGTGATAGGTGATGCTTACATCTCAGTTCGAACTTTAATAAGTCATTCCCATTTGTGCATGGTCCGTAACTCAGAGGGATTGGGGACAAGTTTCTACCTGACTTCGGGTTTCCCCTTTTCGGCTGTCTCCTATCCTGCATTCCTGTTTATTCTCCTGTGTTCTTAGTTCCTTCCCTGACACAAATATATGAGACTTTCAGTTAGAATGTAAGCAACATTGTTAACTGGCTACCCTTGGAGCAAAGGCACAAAAATTAGAAAAACTGCTTTATTCTGGTCATTTGCTCCAAGTATTGACTCACCAAAAAATTCTGTCTGCTTTTGTTCACTTTCTAGAATTCTCAAGTAGCTACTTCTTTTATTTCACCCGAGGTTTATAGTTACTTTCTGTAAGAAACATCAGTTTGTTAGTAGGCTGATTCTCTACATAGACTTGGATGCTGCTAAGTCACTTCAGTCGTGTCTGACTCTGTGCAACCCCATGGACAGCAGCCCACCAGGCTCCTCTATCCAGAGGATTCTCCAGGCAAGAATACTGGAGTGGGTTGCCATTTCCTTCTCCAAAAGACTCAGATATTAAACTTAAAAATATACCCTCTCACTTTATATTTGTCAAATTGATTTCTAAACTGTTCACTGTGATTTATGTTGTTGGCAGAAGGATATGAAAATTCTAATTACTCCACGTGGTCACCAAAACTAGATATCATCAGTGTTTCATTTTAAACATTAGACAATGCATAGTGTTATTACATTTTGCATTTAATTTGCATTTTGCCGATGGTTAATGGAGTTGAGCATGTTTTAAATGTAAATTTAGTGACAAAATGGTTTTTTTTTATAAAAAAATCTCAGCAAATTAGGTGTAAATATAAAGTACTTCAACAGGATATTATAAATATAATGTTAGTCATATAAACAAACACATCTAACATCTTACTCAATGGTGAAAAGCTAAAAGCTTTTCTAAGATTAGAAATGTGTGTCCACTATTGCAACTTCTGTCCAACATAGTTGAGGCATACTTCTTTTTATTGCACTTCACTCTATTGTGATTTGCAGATACTGCATTTTATACAAATTGATTATCTGTAGCAACCCTGCATTGTCAAATGATGGCTAGCATTTTTTAGCAGTAAGGCATTTTTAACTAAAATATGTTCACTTTTTTAGACATAATTTTATTGCACACTTAATAGATGACAGGATAGTGCAAGCATAACTTTTATATGCACTGGGAAACCAAAAATTCATATGACTTGCTTTATTGAAACATTTGCTTTATTGTGGTGATCTGGAACTGAATCTGTAGTATCTCCAGATATGTTTGTGCTCAATGTCCTAGCCAGAGCATTAAGGGAAAAAGAAAAGAAATAAGCAATAAAAGATATCCAACCATTAAGGAAGACTTAAAATTATCTCTGTTTGCAGATGACATACAAATATATAGAGAAATCCATAATGATTTTATAAAAAATTGTTAAGCCTAATAAATAAATTTAATAGTTATAGAAAACAAAATCAATATTTAAAAATCAGTGTCATTTCTACCCACAAACAACAAACTATCTAAAAATGAAATTAAGAAAAGAGCCCCATTTATAGTATCTTTAAAAAGAATAAAATACTTAGGAATAAATGAAACCAAGGATGTAAAATATGTGTACACTGAAAGCTATGACACTGATGAAAGCAACTGAGGAAGACACAAATACATTAAAATATACCCCATGCTTATAGATTGAAAGAATCAATTTTGTTAAAATGTCCATACTACCTGAAGTAATCTACAGATTCTACAAATTCAGTGTAGTACCTAGCTTAATTCCAAAGATATTTCTTACAGAAACAAACAAACGAAAATAATCCTAATGTTTGTATGGAATCACAAAAGATCCCAAGTAGCCAAAGTAATCTCAAGAAGAAAGAATAAAGCTGGAGGCATCATACTTCTGATTTCAAACTATATTACAAAACTATAGCAATCAAAATCATATGATAATTGCATATAAGCAGAAGCATACACCAATGGAACATAAGCAAAAGCCAAGAAATAAACCCATGAAAAGAAGTTAAATTTTCGATAAAGATAGAAATAATATACAAGGGGGAATGGATGGTGTCTTCAATAAATGGCATTGCAAAAATTGGATAACCACGTACAGAAAATGGAAATTCGAGCCTTATCTTACAAATCAACCCCAAATTGATTACAGACTTAACCATAAGATTTTAAATCATAAAACCGCTAGAAGGAAATATAAAGGAAAAGATCTTTGATATTAGACTTGGTAATGATTTTTTTTAGTTTGACACCAAAAGCACAGGTAACAGAAGCAAAAATAAATAATGTGATTACATCAAACTAAGAAGTTTCTGTACCTCAAAGGAAACAATCATCAAAATGAAAAGGCATATGAGAAAATGGGAGAAAAAAGTGCAAATAATATATCTGATAAGGGATTAGTATAGTAAATATATGTATAAATAACTCCATAGCAAGCAAAACAAATATTTTTATTTAAAAATGGACAAGGGACTTGAATAAAAATTTCTCCAAAGGTATATGAATGTACAAGAAACATGAAAAGGAGCTCAGCACCCCTAATAATCCAGCTAATGCACCACAGTAAGATATCACCTCACACTTGCAATGAATAGTGTCACAAGATAACAAATGATGAGAATATGCAGAGAAGTGAGCCCTTGTGTATTGTTGTGGTAATGGAAATTGGTACAGTTCTTATGGAAAATAGTACAAATGCATATCAAAAATTAAAAGTAGAGCTATCATAAGATCCAGCAATCCAACTTCTGTATATATATTTAAAGGAAGTAAAATCAGGATCTCAAAGCAATATCTGGACTCATATTCATTGCTGCATTATAAGCAATAGCAAATATATTGAAAAACTTCAGTGTATATCAACAGATAAGTATATAAAGAAAATATGTATTGGTATACAATGATAAATTATTCAGACCTAGGAAAGAATAAAATCCCACTTTTTGAGATGAAATGGATGAACCTGGAAAACATTTTGCTGAGTGAAATAAGCCAGACATATAAAGACAAATATTGCATGACCTAATTTATATGTGGACTCTTAAACATAAAAAGAAAAAAAGCCAAACTCATACAGACAGAGAATGGGGAACCTGGAGCATGAGGAATGGGAATAAATGTTTTTAAAAAAGGAAAGAAAGACAAACACAGAATAGTTGTTTTCAGGGACTGGGGAGAAAGAATCAAGGTGTTTTTTTTTAATAGTGACAGAGTTTCAGTGTTGCAAGATGAAGAGAGTCCTAGAAATGGTTGCTAGTGACATTTGTACAATATGAATGTATTTAATAGAACCAAACTCTACACTGAATAATGGTTATGATATTAAATTTATGGGTATTATACTACTCTAAAAATGTGGAAAACTGAATGAATTTAACAAAAGTTATGAAATTATATAATTTTTATATTTTTTGCTCTTTCTGCAGAAGGAGAAGAGATCATGAGAAAGTCACAACAGAAACCTGTCTCAGGCAAGATATAATCCCCATAACTTTTACTCACATTCCATTGGCAAGAATTAATTATATAGCCAAATAAATTTGCACTGAAGATAGATAATGTACTCTGCCTGGGATGTTGATTCTAATCTATCTTTCCTGTTATCAGTTGTGGGTCAAAAGAAGAAGGAGCCAGCTGCAATGTGTGTTCTGTTGCTAAATTTTCACTGTGTAAAATACATGAAGCAATTATTCTAGAATGTTGTCAATTCTTTTGTAACAAGCACATAATCCTCAGAACTATAGCATCCTCCCTGTAATGCCTTTTTTTTTAAGTGACTTTTTTTGTAATTTCCAGGGGATTCAATTAAAGTATTTATCATTACTAGCATAAATAGTGGACTTTATCTTACTACTGCTAAAATAGTTTTGGACAGAATGGTGTCTTTCCTCTGTTCTTACTTATCTCTTTTAAAGTATCTCTCTTGTGTGTGAGTGTAAGTCATCATTTTATTCTAAAAAGGGTAACAGTTTCCATGTAAGACCAAAGATGGATACATTCTTTATCCCAGAGGAAGTGTTATTCTACTTCTTCATGTGGTGTTAGTTCCAAGTGTAGCTGCCTTGTCAGAAAGTGGTATATTGAAGTAAAACAGTATTTACTCTGTTTGGTGAGACAGTGTTTGAACTTTGTGGCTCCAGTTCTCAAAATGTGTATCAGTTCAGAGAAGACTATAGAAGTGTTTAATTTACCCTTCTGCTTTCTTGACATTTTGCTCTCATTTTGATTTCTTTTTCTCTTTTAATTATTTCATCCATGGATGTGAAGAAATACAAGGTCATTCCTATCAATGTATTTCACTCTGTACCTAGAATTGTCTCATCTGTTACTTGTGCCTTTTCCTTCACACTCAAAGATTATAATTTTTTCTTGAATCTTTTCTTTCCGATTGAAGGATATCACCTTCATCAGTTATTCTGTCATCCCCTATTATTGATTGTTTAATTTGCCAGCTTGTTGTAGTTTAAGCAGATATTTTGAGTGAACTAGATTACATTAATTACATACCTCTGAAGTACTAGCATTTTTAACATGGCTAATGTGAAGCTTTTGTCCAAGATATATTCAGGTCATTTGACTTAGATTTGATCTGCTGCCATTGAAGACTTTGTTTTCTTTCCTTTCATGGAATTTCATTAAGGAGAACTTAATTTAGGCATTAGTTTTTAAATCATTACCAGTATCAGTTCAGTTGTTCAGTCATGTCTGATTCTGCAACCCCATGGACTGCAGCACACCAGGCTTCCCTGTCCATCACCAACTCCCAGAAATTGCTCAAACTCATGTCCGTCAAGTCGGTTATGCCATCCAACCATCTAATCCTCTGTCATCTCCCTCTCCTCCTGCCTTCAATCTTTCCCAGCATCAGAGCATCAGAGCAATCTTTTCCAGCATCATTCTTTTCTAATGAATTACTTATTTGCATCAGGTAGCCAAAGTATTGAAGCTTCAGCTTCAGCGTCAGTCCTTCCAATGAATTTTCAGGACTGATCTCCTTTAGGATTGACTGGTTGGATCTCCTTTGCAGTCCAAAGGACTCTCAAGAGTCTTCTCCAATACCACAGTTCAAAAACATAGAAATTCACAAAACACAGTTTTGTTTATCCATCAGTTGAAGATTTTGTAAATAGAGTAGCACAGGAAAATTGCCCTGTAATATCCCCAGAAGCAGTGCAATAATTCAATAGCCTCTAATTTAGTATTTGCGGCGATTCTATACTGCATAGCCTCTGCAATGTAGAACTGAGTATATGCAGTAGTTGAAAGCAATATAAAATTTATTAAATCTTACAAACAATAATAAACTCTTATGGCAAAAGAGTTTGGGACCATTATAAAAGGATGAACATGAGAAGTAATATTCCTGAAAAATATTTCTCAATGCAGTATATACATTCATTTATGCCAATTTTCATTGGGGAGAACACACTCTGGACAAAATTGAGACCTTAAACACTATGCAGGTATGCAAATCTGTGTGTGCCTACGTTCAATGTATGATTACTTGTGTGTGTTTATCTGTATCATGATTGGCATAATTTTAAAAGTAAATTTTGTATTAATTGTGCATTTTATTTATATTTACATTATGTTTTCATTGATCTCCCCATTTTATTTTTCAGAAGATTCTAAAAAGATAAAATTTCTGAAAACTTGTTACTCACAAACTGCTTTTACATAACTGATTTCTCGAGCCCTTGAGAGTCCCATGCTCTTAACCCATACACCTTTCTTTGTTCTTCTCTTGGATCTCTACCTTCCCCTCCCTAATTTCTAACCTACAGGTCTTCATATTATGCTCACTTTCTTTAGTTTCTCTATCTAATGTCCTTTTCAGTTCTCAATTTTTCTATTCCAAATCATGTTGTTACTATAAGCATTAGTATTTTCTGTCTTTCCATGGCCCATTTTAGTTGCACTGAGAAGTTGTTGAGATGAAGAGCATTCAGTTGAAAGTCACACTGTTTCCATTCTGTTTATTTTTCCAGAATCCATTGCAAGATGGGAGCTCTGTCACATATTTCAAGTTCAAGGGCTCATTTCGATGCCAATGAAACTTGCCCAAATTATTAGAAATAAAAAGTGACATATTACGTACTGAGTGAAATTTGTCCATGCATTATTCTTTCAAAACCCATGAAATTTATGTTATCATTGTTTGGTCAGTGAGAAACTAAGGCTTATTCTCTAACTGTGATAGAGAGCTTATTATCCAAAGAATCCTAGGTGTAAAAATATCTCCCATGAGTATTCTCAGAAATTTTTATAGCCACAGGCATTGTTTTGTGTTTGGGGCATTTTCAGTGTCACATTTATAATTTATACAAACTGCAATTTCTGTTAAATATGTGCAGAAGAGCTTTATAGCACAGGAGTGTTCGATTATTGTGTTCTCTCAATTCTCAGTTTTTTATGTGAAATGCTTGGACAACAATTACCATAGGTTTTTTCAAACATATTTCTTACACACAAATACAGTTAGAAATTGGACAACCTCTTTTAATGATAATTTTTCAATGAAAAAAAATTAATTCAAAAGAGTTCAACTCAGGAATATGCTGATTTAATATGTGTATAGTCTGTATATGACTATTGCTACAGATAGAGTTGTGGGCAGATGGGAGGCATTATGGGTTTCCCAGGTGGCACTAATGGTAAAGTACCCACCTCCCAGTGCAGGAGACAGAGACGTGGGTTTAATCCCTGGGTCCAGAAGATCACCTGGAGGAGAACATAGCAATCCACTCCAGTATTCTAGCCTGGAGAATCCCATGGACAGAGGAGCCTGGCAGGGTACAGTCCATAGCATCACAGAGAGTCAGACATGACTGAAGTGACTTAACACGCATGCATGGGAGACTTTTACTGTTCATGTAGTTTCAACTATCTCTTTTATGAATAAGTGTGGGGTTTTCATTTTATTCTGAAAACCATAGAAAGTAAAATACAAAAAAATCTATTTGTTGTATCCTACAGAGTTAGAATAGCATCCCATTCTACTTCCTTTTGTGGTCTATCTGCAGTCTTGTTCCTTTTTTATCAAGGGGAGTTTGGAAGTAAAACACACACATACACACAGGTTGTTTGTTTCTGATTGGGGTGATGGTCTTCAGAATCTTGTGGTTCCAATTCTCAGAAATGTGTGCCAGTTAAGATCACAGTGAAAACTATAGCAGTGCTTGCAAGTTCTGTCTTCTTTTCTTCAGACATTGTGCCCTCATTTTGAATTAACTGTTTCTTTCTTGCTTTTATTTTCTCAATAAACATGAAGAAGAAAGTGACAAGTCACATTAATGTATTTCCCTGGGTAAAATAGCAAAGTATCTTTTTTTTTGTATTTTCCCTAACCCCCTTACAGTCATCATTCTCACTGGACTTGTATATGTTTACTTGATTTTCTCCAATCTTATCTTTGCCCTGAAGGTTGCTATCTTCATTTGCTATTCAATTACCCCACACTGTTGCTTCTTTGATTTGTCTTTTTGTTGCAATCTATACAGTTATTTCTTCTGAGACAACCAATTTATTAAACATATAAATCTGAAGTATTGTCATTTCCCATAATGTAGATTGGAAAACTTTGTCCAGGATATGTCAGGTCATTTGATTTAGACCATTTCATTGCCATGTAACACTTCATTTCCTTCTTTTCATGGAATTTTATTAATGAGGACATTAGTTAGGCATTTGTTAAAAATGGAAACTTACAAATCACGTGTAATGTATGTATCAGTTGGTTAGCATGTGAATAGAGGTGCCCAGGTAAATTTCTTTGTAGTGTCTCCAGAAGGAGTGCTTCAGGATCCTGTCATCTAGTATCTATTGTGGAAAATAGATTTTATAATAAATATAGCATTTGTGTATGTGTGCATAATTGTCCTCGTTGCTTTATTTTTATGTATAAATTTTGCATTAAATTTGAATTTTTTCACATTCTTCATGATATTTACATTGATCTCTCAATTTTCATTTCAGAAAAACATTGGAAATATGGTAAATTTTCTGAAATCCTGTAAACCACCTCCCCACCTCAGTAAAATGACTGCTCTCCTTTTGCCTTAACATTCCCTGCTTTTCATCTGCTTTTTAATCTGATTTCAGTCACCCGTTCACACTTCTCCTTTACTTCCTCAATTAACATCTTACAGACTTTTCCCAGATTGTTTCTCTTTTTTCAGCTTCCCACTTTCTGTATTTTTCAATTCCTTTCTTTTCCATTCCAAAGTGCTCTTGCCCTATGACATTAGCTTTTTCTATTTTCCAGGCATTTGCTATGATATCACTCAGAAGGTGATGAGATAAAGGGCACTAATCTGATAGGATTAGTGTATTTGTATATTTTCCTGGAACACATCTAATGTTAGGACTCTTGTCACACAGGCCATGTGTGTGGGCCAATTTTTATACCACTGATACCTTTATAATCTAAGAGATGAGAGAAGACTCTTTGCTGATTTGTCATCCATTGTCCTTTCAAGGCAGGTGTAAATTTTAATATTGTCCACTGGTCAAGTATGAATTTGAGCCCCATTCTTCCACTGTTACAGAGCATATTCCAAAGTATATGAACATGAGTCTCATGGAAAATTTTACACATACAACTATACTATTTTTCCTTTACCTTTTCAATGAAACAATTTAATTTTATTGAACTTCAGTTCCTATGGTATATTTGTAGAAGGAATTTAGTTCACAGGGAATGTTCTGTTGTATATTATGTGTACCTCTTAAATCTCAATTTTTCATGTGAAAGACATGAAAACCATTACTCTGGGATTTTGTCTAAGATATCGTCTTACAATGTAAGTATAATGCAGTTAGAACTTTAAAAGGCTCCATGTAATGATATTTTTAACTGATAATTTCTATTTCAGAGGGAATTCAATTCAAGTATATATTGATTTAATGTTTCTATGAAGTTATGTATGAATACGGCAATGCACAGATTATTGGACAATGGTGACTTTATTCTTTCTCTTTTTCAAGTATCTCTTATCGTGTACAATTGTATACTTTGCTGTTAGTCTGAAAAACTTTGAAGCCACAATACAAACCAATGATAGAAATATCCCATATCCTTTAGCCCAGAGGGAGTAGTATTGTATTGCCTTGCATTCTGTGGTTTCTGTTTAGTCCCTTTGTTATCAGGAGGTATATAGAAGTGAAATAACTCTTCCTTTGATTGGCAAAATAGTGTTTGAATATTGTGGTTTCAATTCTCGGAAGATAACTCTCAGAAACAACTTTGGAAATGTTTGAAAGTTTTGTCCTTCTTTCTGATATTGTGCCTCATTTTGAATGAATTGTTTCTTTTCTTTGTTTATTGACAAATCTGAAGATGAAAACGGTAAGTCCCATAAATGTGCTTCCCTGTGTACCTAAACATGGTTTCATCTGTTACTTGAACCTTTCACTTCAACTTCTGAAGATATTTTTTCTCAACTCCAAGACATGCATATTGTACATGTTTTTTTCTAGAATCTTACCTTTACAAATAAGGGTTCCATCTTCATTTTGATTCAATTATTTTCCCCAATATTGCTATTTGATTTGTCCTGTTATTATAATGAATGCAAACATCCTTTTGATTCAAGTAAATTTTTCTAATCATAGCCCTATGAAATAATGGTTTTTCAAAGTGGCTGAAGTCTAAGTTTTGTCCAAGACGTGCTCAGGTCACTTAATGTGACCCACTTCACTACCATTAATATTTTCTTTCCAAGGAACTGAATTAAGGGACATTTCATTTAGGCATAGTTAAAAGAGAAATTCACATACACCATATTATGTATTACTCTGCTGATAAAATCATTCTTAATAGAGGAGTCCAGGTGGCATCCCATGGCCTTCCCAGGTGACTCAGTGGTAAAGCATCGACCTGACAATACAGGAGACACCACAGTCACAGATTTGATTCTTGGGTCAGGAAGATCCCCTGGCGGAGGAAATGACAACGCATTCCAATATTATTGCTGAAAAATCCCATGGACTAGGAGCCAGGCAGGCCTGAGTCCAGGGGGTCACAAAGAGTCAGATACAACTGACAGACACAACTGAGCAGGTGGCATACACTATAGTACCTGTAGAGACAGTGGTTTGAGATCCTCTGATTCAGTGTTTGTGATTACTTCATACCACTTAAAGATGTAACAACCAGGTTGAGTATACATATTAATTAAAATGCAAAGTACTTATTACATCATACAGACTGAATAATAAAAGCCTAAGTATATCAAACAAAATGAAGAATATTTTAATGGTTATCATGAGAACTTCTGTTTCTAAAAAATTCTCTCAAATCGTAAAACTCATTCATTTTATGCGCATTTTTATTTAGAGGAAAACACTCTTTGGATAACACTAGGCTCTCAGCCACCGGACATGTGTATTTGTGTGTGAATGTGTGCTTTCATGTAATGGTATGTACATGTGTGTTTTTGTGTGTGCATCCATGTGAGTTCAATTTAAATTATAAATTTTGCACTAAATTTGAATTGCCTTCCAATTTTTATATTATATTTACTTTGATTTCTTCATTTTTTTTCTTTTCAGAAAAGCCTGAGAGGACAGTAGGTAAATTTTCAAAAATTCTGTTGCTCCCAAACTCATTAAAATGATGGTTTTTCATTGCATTAACATTTTCTGCATTTTAAACCATATCCATCCATTGGCTTGCTCTTCTCCTGGATGTCTATATTTCCCTCCTAATTAAATGTTTATGTACTTATTTGTTAAGTTGTCTGAAGTTAATTTTCTCTTAATCTCCCAACCTTCAAACATTTTCCATTCCTTCTCTTTTTATTGCATACCATTGTTTCCTAAGGAAATTGTTTTCCAAAGACTTGCAATCATTTTACTGAGAATTTGGTGAGATGAAGGGCATTAAGTTCATGGGCACATTTTGTTTGTCTTTCTGAAACATGTCCAAAGATAGGAACTCTGTCACATATACCAAGTTCAAGAGACCATTTCTGTGTCAATGATACTTCCCAAACATTTAGATATCAAAATGCCTATCATGTGAGTAATGTTATTCATCTGTTGTTCAATCAACATGAATAAATATCAATCACTAGTTAATGTGAATTTGAGGCTCATTTATCCACTTCTCTTTAACATGTTATTTAAGTATTTTCAGGTATACAAATTTTGCATAATTCTCCTGGAAAGACTAATAAACAATAATATTATTCTATTTTTGCCTTTTCAATTTAAATTTTAATATTGCCAAATTGAAATTCCTGATCAATAACTATAAAAGCAATTATATCTCAGGAACTACTCCATTGTATATACCTCTAAAATATCAGTTTTTAGTAAAATTTCATGAGATGAAATCATTTAATATGATCGATGTCAAATACTTTGAATTTACGTGAATATCATTTTATATATAGAACTATAGTTGATTTACAATATTGCATTAGTTTCAGATGTATAAGAAGGGATTCATATATATAGTCTTTAAGATTCTCTTTTATAGGTTATTACAAGATATTGAATATAGTTCCCTGTGCTAAATAGGAAATCCTTGTTGTTTATCGGTTTTATATTCAGTAGTATATATTTGTTAATCCCATATTCTCAGTTATCCCTCTCCTGCCTTTCCACTTTGGTAAATATAAGTTGGTTTTCTATAACTCTGTATCTACTTTGTAAATAAGTCATTTGCATTATTTTCTATGTTCCATATATATGATATCATGTACTACTACTATTTGTTTTCCTCTGACTTACTCTGAATATGATAATATCTGTTATCCATCCAGGTTGTTACAAATGCCAAAAATTCACTTTTTCTGGCTGCATAATATCCCACTATATATAGTATATAGTGTATATATATATATATATACACCACATCTTTTTAAATTTGCTTCCATGGCTTAGCTATTGTAAATACTGCTGCTATGAACATTGCAATGTGTGTATCTTTAAATCTGAGTTTTTGTCTTCTCTGGATAATGCCTAGGAATGGTATTTCTGGAGCATATGGTAACTCTATTTTTACTTTTTAAAGAAACTGCCATATTGTTTGCCATAGAGGTTGCACCAAATTCATCCAATCAACAGTTAAGGAGCGTTTCTTTTTCTTCTGGAATTTTAGATGATGTAATTAGGAGTGTGGTGCATCTTTTCATGTGCCATTTGTATGGTCAGCTGTATGACTTTTTTGGAGAAATATCTATTCAGGTTTTCTGCCTAGTTTTTGATCGGATTGCTTGTGTTTGCTTTTGCTTTGCAATAAAGAACTGCATAAGCTCTTTGTATATTTTGGCAATTAATCATTTGTTGGTCAAATAATTAGCAAATATTTTCTCCTAGTCCATAGACTGTATTTTTTAAATTTGTTAAGTCTTATCTTTTAATTACTGTTTTCTTTATTCTGCCTTTGGAGACTGATCTAAGAAAATATTGCTATAATTTATGTCAGGAAATGTCTTGCCTTTGTTACCTTCTAGGAGTTTTATGGTATCATGTCTTATATTTAAGTCTTTAATCCCTTTTGAGTTTACTTTTGTGTATGATTTAAGGGAATTTTCTAACTTCATTGATTTATAAGCAGCTGTACAGATTTTCCAACAATGATTACCAAAGAAACTGTCTTTCCTCCATTGTACATTCTTGTATCCTATGTCAAAGATTGTCTAGAGCTGTGTGGGTTTATTTCTGGACTCTCTATTTCTTTCCTTTAATATATATGTCTGTTTTTGTGCCAAAACCATACTGTTTTAATTACTTTAGCTTTTTGTATTGTTTGAAGTCTGGGATGGTTATACTGCCAACCTTGTTCTTTTACCTTTAGATTGCTTTGGTAATTCTGTGTCTTTTGTGGTTCCTTATAACTTTTTGGATTATTTGCTCTGGTTCTGTGAAAAACTATTATGGGTAATTTGATAGGCAATTTGATAATTTAATCTACATTAAATTTGTAGATTGCTTTGGATAGATTGCTTCCCTGCTGGCTCAGACAGTAATGAATCTGCCTGCAATGCAGGAGATGTGTGTTCAATCCATGGGTCAGGAAGACACTCTGGAGAAGGGAATGGCAATCCACTCCAGTATTCTTGCTTGGAGAATCTCATGGACAGAACATCCTGGTGGCCTGCAGTCCATGGGGTTGCAGAGAGTTGGACACAACTGAAACAAGTTAGCATATATGCATTGGGTTCAGTTCAGTTCAGTCACTCAGTCATGTCCAACTCTTTGTGACTCTATGAACTGCAGCACGGCAATGTTCCTTGTCCATCATCAACTCCTGGAATTTGCTCAAACTCATGTCCATTGAATCAGTGATGCCATGCAGCCATCTCATCCTCTGTCTTCAATCTATCCTAGCATCAGGGTCTTTTCTAATGAGTCAGTTCTTCCCATCAGGTGGCCAAAGTATTGGAGCTTCAGCTTCAGTATCAGTCCTTCCAATGAATATTTAGGACTGATTTCTTTAAGGATTGAATGGCTTGATCTCTTTGTAGATCTCTTTGATCTCCAAGAGACTCTCAAGAGTCTTCTCCAACACCACAGTTCAAAAGCATCAGTTCTTTGGCACTCAGCTTTCTTTAGGGTTGAACTCTCACATCCATACATGACTAGTGGAAAGTACGGTCATTTAAAAAATATTAAAAGTTCTAATACAAAAGCATGGAATATCTTTCCATTTCTTTGAATCATCTTCAATCAAGAATATAGTTTTTAATACTTAGTATATTCCGTGTTATGATATACTACAAGTATATTTTAGATTTCAATGGAATTCACTTAGAAATATATCTAATGAATATATGACTACTGTTACAGATATAGTCTAGAGTTCTAGACTTCAACATAGAAAGTTCTTTTTACTTATTTTATCCATTAAAAGTCAATTAGCTTATTTTATCATGCAAACTGAATAATGAAAGCATAATGATACTGAAAGATAAACTCCCCAGGTTAGTAGGTGCCCAATATGCTACTGGAGATCAGTGGAGAAATAACTCCAGAAAAAATGAAGGGATGGCTCCAAAGCAAAAACAACACCCAGTTGTGGGTGTCACTGGTGATAAGCAAGGTCCAATGATGTAAAGAGCAATATTGAATAGGAACCTATAATATTAGACCATGAATCAAGGCAAACTGGAAGTGGTCAAGCAAGAGACGTCAAGAGTGAATGTTGACATTCTAGGAATCAGTGAACTAAGATGGACTGGAATGGGTGAATTTAACTCAGATGACCATTATATTTACTACTGTGGGCTGGAATCCCTTAGAAGAAATGGAGTAGCCATCATAGTCAACAAAAGAGTCTAAAATGCAGTACTTGGATGCAATCTCAAAAATGACAGAATGATCTCTGCTCATTTCCAAGGCAAAACATTCAATATCAAGGTAATCCAAGTCTATGCACCAATCAGTAACACTGAAGAAGCTGAAGTTGCACAGTTGTATGAAGACCTACAAGACCTTTTAGAACTAACACCCAAAAAAGATGTCTTTTTCATTATAGGGGACTGGAATACAAAAGTAGAAAATCAAAAACACCTGGAGTAACAGGCAAATTTGGCTTTGGAGTACAGAATGAAGCAGGTCGAAGGCTAATAGAATTTTGCCAAGAGAAGGCACTGGTCATAGCAAACACCCTCTTCCAACAACACAAGAGAAGACTCCACACATGGGCATCACCAGATGGCCAGCCCAAAATCAAATAGATTATATTCTTTGCAACCAAAGATGGAGAAACTCTATACAGTCAGCAAAAACAATACTGGGAGCTGTCTGTGGCTCAGATCATGAACTCCTTACTGCCAAAATCAGACTGAAATTGAAGAAAGTGGAAAGCCACTAGACCATTCAGATATGACCTAAATCAAATCCCTATGATTATACAGTGGAAGTGAGAAATAGATTTAAGGGACGAGATCTGATAGAGGGAGTGCCTGATGAACTATGGATGGAGGTTCATGACACTGTACAGGAGACAGGGATCAAGGCCATCCCCAAGAAAAAGAAATGCAAAAAAGCAAAATGGCTGTCTGAGGAAGCCTTATAAATAGCTTTGAAAAGAAGAGAAGCAAAAAGCAAAGGAGAAAAGGAAAGATATATCCATTTGAATGCAGAGTTCCAAAGAATAGCAAGGAGAGATAAGAGAGCCTTCCTCAGCTATCAATGCAAAGAAATGGAGGAAAACAACAGAATGGGAAAGACTAGAGATCTCTTCAAGAAAATTAGAGATACCAAGGGAACATTTCATGCAAAGATGGGCTCAGTAAAGGACAGAAATGGTATGGACCTAACAGAAGCAGAAGATATTAAGAAGAGGTGGCAAGAATACACAGAAGACTGTACAAAAAAGATCATCACAACCCGGATAATCATGATGGTGTGATCACTCATCTAGAGCCAGACATCCTGGAATGAGAAGTCAAGTGGGCCTCAGGAAGCATCACGATGAACAAAGCTAGTGGAGGTGATGGAATTCCAGTTGAGCTATTTCAAATCCTGAAAGATGATGCTGTGAAAGTGCTGCACTCAATATGCCAGCAAATATGGAAAACTCAGCAGTGGCCACAGGACTGGAAAAGGTCAGTTTTCATTCCAATCCCAAAGAAAGGCAATGCCAAAGAATACTCAAACTACTGCACAATTGCACTCATCTCACACGCTAGTAAAGTAATGCTCAAAATTCTCTAAGCCAAGCTTCATGAATACGTGAACCAGGAACTTCTAGATGTTCAACCTGGTTTTAGAAAAGGCAGAGGAACCAGAGATCAAATTGCCAACATCCGCTGGATCACTGAAAAAGCAAGAGAGTTCCAGAAGAACATCTATTTCTGCTTTATTGACTATGCCAAAGCCTTTGACTGTGTGGGTCACAACAAACTGAGGAAAATTCTGAAAGAGATGGGAATACCCGACCACCTGACCTGCCTCTGTGTTCACGTTAGGAAGCAACAGTTAGAACTGAACATGGAGCAACAGGCTGGTTCCAAATAGGAAAAGGAGTGAGTCAAGGCTGTATATTGTCACCCTGCTTATTTAACTTCTATGCAGAGTACATCATGAGAAATGCTGGGCTGGAGGAAGTACAAGCTGGAATCAAGATTGCCAGGAGAAATATCAACCTCAGATATGCAGATGACACCACCTTTATGGCAGAAACTGAAGAAGAACTAAAGAACCTCTTGATGAAAGTGAAAGAGTAGAGTGAAAAAGTTGGCTTAAAGCTCAACATTCAGCAAACGAAGATCATGGCATCTGGTCCCATCACTTCATGGCAAATAGATGGGGAAACAGTGTCAGACTTTATTTTTGTGGGCTCCAAAATCACTGCAGATGGTGATTGCAGCCATGAAATAAAAAGATGCTTACTCTTTAGAAGCAAAGTTATGACCAACCTAGACAGAATATTAAAAAGCAAAGACATTACTTTGTCAACAAAGGTCTGTTTAGTCAAGGCTGTGGTTTATCCAGTAGTCATGTATGGATGTGAGAGTTGGACAATTCAGAAAGCTGAGCACAGAAGAATTGATGCATTTGAATTGTGGTGTTTTAGAAGACTTCTGGGAGTCCCTTGGACTCTCAACCAGTCCATCCTAAAGGAGATCAGTCCTGCATGTTCATTGGAAGGACTGATGTTGAAGCTGAAACTCCAATACTTTGGCCAGCTGATGGGAAGAGCTGACTGATTTGAAAAGACCCTGAATACGTGAATATGCTGGGAAAGATTGAGGGTGGGAGGAGAAGGGGATGACAGAGGATGAGATGATTGGATGGCATCACTGACTCAATGGACATTAGTTTGGGTGAACTCTGGGAGTTGGTGATGGACAGGTAGTCCTGGTGTGCTGTGGTTTATGGGATCTCAAAGAGTCAGACACAACTGAATGACTGAATTGAACTGAACTGAACTGAGTGACAAAAGTGAGTCTGTACTATTGAACTATTTGAAAAGATTACTTTCAGGACAAAAATTTCTAGTATTCTCTCTCAGTATAGTAAAGTAACTTATTTTGTGCCCCTCTCCATTTCTGGAGAATATCCTTGAGCAAAGATGAGAGTTTGGCCACCCTCAGCTGGTTTAGAGTATGTGTATGTGTCTGAATACTCCTGTGCATATCATTGTTGCTCATTCGCTAAGTCATGTCTGACTCTGAGACCCATGAACTGCAGCAGTCCAGGATCCTCTGCCCTGTGTATATGTGTGTTCCATATTGTGTTACTGTTTTGTGTTATGTATATCAGAATATGGATGAGCTTAATGTTAACTGCAAATTTTAAAATAAAAGTGAATTATCTTTGTTTTTTAAATATTCACACAGATCTTCTCATTTTATTTTTCAGGGGATATTCGAGAAAAATTTGGTAAATTTTTCTGACACTCTGCCCTTTAAGTGACAATAACATTTTCTGCCTTTTTATCTGTATGCCTTTCTATTGACTCATCCTTCCCCTCTTTGCTCTCCAAGTTTTCATATGGACTACTACCATTTTAATATCTTCTATTTGTTTTCCCTCATTCCATCCTTTACCATTTCTTGGTTTTCATTGCAGACCTTTTCCTTTATGTAAACATTAACTGTGAAAAAAATTTATGAGTCCCCAGACTTGTTGATTTGATTATGATTTTTGTAGAAATTAGGGACATTAGGTTGCTCACAACATCACTTCCATCCTGTATATGTTCTCATGCAAATGACCACTGATGTAGAATCTCTGTGACCTTTCAAGTTCAAACACAGTATCCAGGCAATTGATACTGACCCGAAACTTAAGAAAGAAAACTCCAACTATGCACAGTAAAGTTTCTCTTTCTTCTTCTCCTAAAAGGCTATAAGTTCTGATGTCATTCTTTGGTCAAATATGAGCTCTAAGCTAACTCTTCAATAAACATTGATCTTTTAATGAGTTGTTTCATGATATACAAATGTTTTATCTAATATTTTGTGGCCTCTTTTCTTTCAAAATTACTAGTTATGCAAACTGTAATTTTTCTTAATTTGTTCAGAAGGACTTTACCAGTTAAGGGAATATGGCTTAATAATGTATTTCTAATTAATGAAATGTTATGTTAGTAAAATCAATAGTTACTTTCTTTTGAAATTTTAAAAGTTCTTCATACAACACTAATTCAAACACTAACTTTTTATTACTCTTAAACTCGATATTTTTGTTTCAGCAAAATTGAATTTAGCAGTATATCTGTTTACACTTTGGAGGCGGTTGAAAGTACCTAATTCTCCATTAACCTTAATGTAGAGAAGGGTCCCTTTACTGTTTGTTTCCTAATCAATTTTAAATATATCTCTAGTATATCTGCTAATGGTAGTTTTTTTTTATTCTGAAAAATCTAAACAGCGAACATGTGTCCAATGATTAACATTGCTTTAACCCCAAGGAACTCCTATACTATCTCCTCTGATGGGACAATTTCCAATCTTATATCTGTCTGGGACATGGCATTACAGACTTAAAACTACATTATTTTTCATTAGAGAGATGAACATTAACCTTATGGTTTAGATGCTTATAAATAGCATTTCATTTGAATCTAAAAGAAAACTATAAAAGAGTTTCAAATTTTTTATCTCTTTCCTTCCTGCCATTCTCCTATTATTTTAAAAATATGTTTCATTAATTTTACTTGATTGATTTATTGAAGAAACAAAAGACTTGTGTCACAACTTATTTTACTTTGTACCTAAGTACGATTTCATGTGTTTCTCACAACTTTATCTCCAAAATTCACTTACTATCTTCCCAACACCATCATACATATAACTTACATGGCTTGTCTTGTTATCTAGTGTTTCTGAATGAAGTCTGCCTTCTGCAGCTGTTATTCAATTTGCTCCATCACTACTTCTCGAATTTCTCTTCTTGATAAACTCTAGACAGACATTTCTTTTGTGTCAGCTGAATGTTAGTAATGATACCTTTCAAAATTCTGCCATTTTCAAGATTCTGAAGTATTGGAATTTTCTCCAATATGTCCTCAGCTGTTTGCTTTATCATCACTTTCACTATCATTTAGTACTTAAATCCATTCTTTCATATAATTTCATTAAGAAATGCTTCACTAAGACATTATCTAAAATAGAAATTTTCTTTACAAAAGTCTATGTATTTGTCAGTTGACAAAAGTGTGAATTTATCCAGGAAACAAACCCTGTACTTCCTTTGCAACACTAGCCAAAGATTTGACTTCTTAAGACATCTTGGTTATTACAATAATAAAGTTGACCTCATATTAAATAACAACCAAAGAACTTATTAGAACTAATAACATTAATAACAAAGCTTAGTTATGACAAAATAGGTAAATGAAATTTTTAAAACGTAAACTTCAGAGCTATTACTTTAATAGTTTTTCCTTGGTTAAGATGATATTTATTTTTAATTCCCATTCTCCTTCAGGGGAATGCTTCCAATAAAATGCGGTGTCATGTACTATGTGTGTGTGTGTGTGTGTGTGTGTGTTTGTATTTGCATTCAGTACCTTATGTATGAATTTTATACTAAATTTTGTTTCTTGGTATTACATTCATTATATTGACCTTAAACTTTCTGTTTTATTTTTCTGAAGAACCTGTGAAAGTAGATGGTAAGTATTCTAAAAACTTGTTACACACAAATTTCTTTTACATGTCATTTCTTGAGGCCTTCTTCCAAATCTTGTAATCTTTATGCTTTTCCTTGTCTTGCCATTTTCCTAGCTACTGTAGAAAGTTCTGTTTAGTCTCTCAATGAAAATCCATTTTAATTCCTTCTTTTTCTATCCCATATTATTTCTTTTTTAAAAAATTTTATATTGGAATGTAGTTGATTTGCAATGTTGTGTTAGTTTCAGGTGAACAACAAAATGATTCATTTATTCATGTATATGAATTTATTCTTTTTCAAATTCTTGTCCCATTTAGGTTATTAAAAATAGTGAATAGTGTTTTCTGTGCTATACAGTAGGTCCTATTGCCTATTTTACATATAGTAGTGTGTATGCATATAATCTCTTTCTTATTAACTTTTCTTCTATTTTTAGTGATGTATAGGTTCGCTAAGAAAGTGATGAGATGAAAGACATTAGATCAAAAGACACTGGGCTCCACTCTGTTTCTTTCTCAGGATACATCCCTAGTTAGCACTTTCAACACAATCCAATTTCATAGGTCAATATTTATGCCAGTGAGACTGTCCCAAACCTGCAGAGATGAAAGAAAATGCCAAAAAGACAGTGAAATTTACCTGTTTTTGTCCCTTCAAAGCCTGTGTAAATGCTGCTATCTTTGCTTATCATAAACTTGAGGTGTTTTCTTCCACTGTTCTTGAGTACATTACCCAAGCACTCCTAGATTTAAGAGTATTTTCAATATTATTTTTAGAATATTTTCTTCCAAGAATACTAATCTTTTTACATTTTTTGTTTTGTATTGTGAATGACAGTTCATCATGGAAACCTGAGTTTTTCTTAATGATTGCATAAGAAATTTATATCTCAGGAAATGTTCACTTGTTTACAGTATTCTCTTTCACTTCTCAAAATTTGATGTGAAAGATAAAGAAACCATTGCTTGGGAAGTCCCTGAGAATTATTTTTCTACAGGAGGATAAAATTTTAATAATTTTAATATTTTAACCACTTTAATATATTTCATTGACAGGTTTTAGTGGCCCTTTTCATTTCAATATATTTGAATGACAGGTTTTAGTGGCACTTTCATTTCAAGGATAATTCAACTCAGGAATATATCAAATTAACATATTTAATTTGAATTATGGAGTTAAATGGCTACTATTATAGGTGGACTTGTGGATGGAGGGACTCTGTCCTCATGTCTTTTCAAGGACCTCTCTTCACATGAGTTTTTGTCTGTTGTCTGTGTGTTTTCAAAAAGGAAATGACCTAAGGTAAAACCAACTACTGATATGACTTTCATCACTTAGGGCGAGCTATACTGCCTCTTTGCATGGTGGCATTTTCACTATTCTTTTGGATATATATGGAAGTACAACACACTTCCTCTTAACTACAGAAATGGCAGTTGACTCTCATGGTTCCGATCAGAAATGAGTGTCGATTAGTACCCCATAGAAACTATGGCAGTGTTTGAAAATTTTGTTTTCCTCTATTCCTGACATGTTTTCTTTAGGGGTGAACTATGAGTTCCTTTGATTTTGTCAGAAACTATTAGGGAAAAAAGCAATATTATATATGTGTGTATATATATACACACACATACACACACACACACATATATCAATAATGTATTTCCCCGTGTGACAGTCATAGCTTCATCTGTTACTGCATGTTTGTCTTCAGTGCTCAATCATCATCTTCCTCAAAGATAATATACACACATTCTTGTACAATTTTATTTCATCTTTTAGTTTCCTCAGTGGCTGTGTGTTCTCAATTTACTTTCTATTCAATTTCCCACATGATTTCTGTGATTTGTCCTGTTGTTGCAGTCTCTCTCAGGTGTAGCACTAATGAAGCTAACTTCATCTGTTTAATAAAAGATGAGGAGCTTATTAGAACTAATAAGCTGAATAATAGCAAAGTAGTACATTCAATATAGGTAAAGAATATTTTCAAGATGCAAACTTCAGAAATATTATTTTAATAATTCCCACAATTAATACTTTTATTTTTTTACCCCTACTCCCCTTTGGGAGAATAGTCTTAAATAAATGACCTCTAGCCACTCTGTGTGTGTGTGTGTGTACCTACATACAGAAAGACACGATTTAAATACTAATTTTATAATAAACTTCATTTCTTATTGTGCTGTTTCCATGATATTGCCCTTAAAACTTTTCATTTTATTTTCTAAAGGACCTCAGGTAAAAAATGGTAAGTATTCTAAAACTGCTTTCTCACAAACCTCTTTTATATGAATGATTTCTTGAGGCCTTGACAGTCCCACTCTCTTAACCCACACGCTTCTTTGTTTTGCCTTCCTGGATGTCTACTTTTTCTTCTCCAAATGTTAGTTATAGACTTCCCCATAAAGAGTTCTCTTTATTAATTCACACTTCTAAAATACATTTCAAAACCTATTTTTTCCATTCCAATCTTTTATTTCTTATTAACATTAAGCTCTTTTACATTTTTAGCAACTTACTGGCTTACTTAAAAGTTGATGAGATGAAGGATATTAGGTTGAAAGGCACTAGGTTCCTTCTGTTTCTCTCCCAGGACACATCCCCAGTTAGTACCTCTGTCATATTCCAGTGTCTAGGGCCCACTTTTAGGTAAATGTGTGCGTGTGCTCAGGCTTTCCCAGGTGGTGCTAGTGGTAAAGAACCTGACTGCCAACGTAGGAAACAAGAGACAAGTGTTCGATCCCTGGATGGGAAAGATGGTGGGGAGGAAGGCATGGCAACTCACTCCAGTATTCTTGCCTGGAGAAATCCCATGGTGAGAAGAGCCTGGCTGGCTACAGTCCGTAGCATTGCAAAGAGTGGAACACAATTGAAGTGACTTAGCACACACACAGGTGCATATACTCAGTCCTGTCTGACTCTTTGTGGTCCCATGGACTGTAGCCCACCAGGCTCCTCTGTCCATGGAGTTTTCCAGGCAAGAATACTGGAGTGAGTTGCCATTTCCTCCTCCAGGAGATCTTGCCAACTTAGGGATCGAATCTGCATCTCTTACACCTTCTGCATTGTCAGGTGGATTCTTTAACACTAGCCCCACCTGTGTAGTCCCTTAGGGCAATGAGACTTCCCCAAGTTTGCAGAGATCAGAGATGATCACTACAGGCCTAGTGAAGTTTGCCAATTCATTGACCTTTTAAAGACTGTAAATTCTTCTTTATTTCCTTGATGCATAACTTGTCATTCTTTCTTCCACTGTGCATGACTACATTTCCAGGTATAATAATATTGCCAGTGTTACCCTTGCAAATTTGTCTTTGCACAATAGTAATCTCCTTTTGTTAATTTTCTGATTTTGCATTCTGAATGACAAAATAATCATCTTGGCAATCCAAATCTTGTTCAGTGTTTTTAGAAGAAATGTATATCCCAGGAAATCGTCGATGGTTTATAATCCTCTCTCAGTACTCCATGTGAGAGATGAAAAAGCCATTGCCCTGGCAGGTTGCCAATTTTTTTTTTTTCCTACAGCATGATATAATCTTTAAATTTTTAACATTTTTTTAATGACTGTTTTCAGTGGTATTTTTTATTTCAAAGACAATTTAATTCAGTTGTGTATGAAAATTATGTATGCAGCAGCCTTGATATGACGTGCTACAGGAAGACTGTGGACAGATGGTGTTTTCATTCTGTTCTTCCTCATTCTTTTCAAGTACTTCTTCTATAGTTTAGTTTGTGTCTGTTTCATAGAATTTTGAAAAATGAGGTTGACCCTATGCAAGATCAGTGAATGTAATGACTTGTAGCTCAGAGGGAGGGTTGTCCCACTGCTGTGCAAGGTGTCATTTTCATTCTTACTCCTTTGGGAACCTTTCTTACATATTCCTTCGTATGTGAAAGTACAGCAACATTATACTCTATTTGGTGAGTTGTTTTTTGATACTCATGTCCAATGCTCAGAAGTGTGTGTTAGTTAAGAACCCAAAGAAAACCAAGGCTGTGTCTGAAATTTTTGTCCTCTGCACTTCCTGTCATGTCACCCTCATTTTGGCTGATCTGTTTATCAGTTCCTTTGATTTTGTCAGTAAAAGTTAGGCAAATCTCTTAATGTATTTCCCTGTGGACCTAGTCATGGTTTTATTGTACTTTTGCCTTCAATGCTCAATCTCTTTCTTCAGAGTCAACTCGCGTACATTCTTATATGACTTTATCTCAACTTTTTGTCTTTACAATGGATGCTTGCTTTGTCAATTATTTATTCCGTTTTCCCCATTGGTACTTCTGTGATTTGTCCTGATGTTACAAAATCTGCAAACATTTTCTTTCTCTTCAATGAATGCTAGTAATCAGATACCTGGGAATTACTTTGATTTTCAGGGTGGCTGTTGTATAATGCTTTTCTAAGACACTTCATGTCCTATAATTTAGAACTTGCTTCACTTTAAGATATGGCTCAGACGGTAAAGCATCTGGCTACAATGCAGGAGACCATGGTTCGATACCTGGGTGGGGAAAATCCTCTGAAGAAGGAAATGGCAACCCACTCCAGTACTCTTGCCTGGAAAATCCCATGGGAGGAGCCTGATATGCTACAGTCCATGGGGTCGCAAAGAGTCGGATATGACTGAGAGATTTCACTTCACTTCTCTTCATTAGGATTAATTTTTTTTTTCTTACAGTCACTGAATTTAAACCAGATGTGCGTCATTCAGGAGAGGATCATAATAGAAACCACAAAATACAAGTGGGTATGTTCATTGGTGACATAAATGTGAATAGGGACTCCCAGTAAATTCTGGAAGAATTTTTTTCTAATCCTGTAAATTCAGTATTTATATCTAGCTTATTGAGCAAAGCTACTTTGATCCCTCAACATATATGCTAAATCCAAATAACTTATCTTATAAAGTAAATAATGAAAGCCTAACTATTGTCAAAAGTGATTACAAATTTTTTTTTTTAAAGAAAAGGTAACCTCCAAAAATAACACTCCTAAAATTCTCTCTCAATATTGTCAAGTGACTCGGGTTATGTCATTCTATTTCTGGAATATATCATTGAGCAAAAGAGAGGGTTTGGTTACTGTGAATATGTGACCTTCTCTCTCTGTGTGTATGTGAATACATGCTCTTTTGTGAATATATGCATATATTTTTGTGAATATGTGTGTACATGCATATTCTATATGTATTTTCCTCTTTTGTGGGTGTATCTGAATACTAAAAATGCAACTGTAATTTTAAAATATTCAATAAAATTAAATTTTCTTTGTTTCTTTTCACATTTACACGGATCTCTTTATTTTCTTTTTAGATGATCGTGGAAAAAAATTTGGTAAGTATTTCTGCCATCCTTTGCCCCACACCCTTTAAATGTTTGCTAACATTCCTCACTTTTCTTTCCATATGCCATCCACTAGCTCATCCTTCCCCTTATCCATCTCCAACATCTTGGATATGGATTACCCTTACCTTAATTTCTTCCCTCTCTTTTTCCTAATTCTATCCCTTCCCATTATTTGCTTTCCATTATATATCTTTTCTTCTCTCTAAACATTAGTTTTTCTTTTTCTTTTCTTAGTTTCTGTCTCTAGAGAGTTGACCTGCTGTGGTTATGATATTTGTAGGTATCAGCAGTATCAGGCTGATCACTACATCCTTTCAATTCTAAATATATTTTCTTGCAAGTGACCATAGATATAGAATCTCTGTGACCTTTAAAATTCAAGGGACAATAACTATGTAACTGACTCTAGCCAAAATTCAAGTGGGTAGAAAACTCCAAATTTAATGAATAAACTTTTTCTACCTTCTGCTCTTTCAAAGACTAGAGTTTCAGATGTCATTTCTTGGCCAATGTGAGCTCTAAGTCAAACTTCACATTCACATTGACCATAGGACCCAATTGTTCTAGATATAAATGTGCTTTACCAAATACTATATGGTCTTTTTCTAAATTTCAAAATTATTAGGTCTGCAAGCTGAAAATTTTCTCAGTATGTTTAGAACTTCATCTGTTAACAGAAGGTCATCTGCTAATATATCACTCAAAGTCAAAACTTTTGCCTCATATATCCATTTGCTGTTTACATTTACATTTTGTTTCAGGGGAAACAGAATTTAGCATTATATCTCATTACAGTTTGCTGGAGGCTAAAAGTGGCTACTGCTACAGTAACCCAATTACAGTAGGGCCTTTTTAGTTTATCTTCCTTCATCATTTAAAAAAATATATATCTTATATATCTGTTCATGTAGGTTTTTATTCTGAAAAGGTGGTAGACCCAAAGTAAAACCAATGATTATTAATTCTTTTTTTTCCATAGGTAGTACTATACTAAATCTTTTCATGGTGTCATTTTCAATTTCATTGCCTTTTGCATGTGGGCATATGGAAGTACAACAATATTCTCCTCAACTGGTGAGATGACCTTTGACTCTGATGACTCCAGTTCTCAGAAATGTGTAGTAAAGACCCCACAGAAAACTATGGCAGTGATCAAAAATTTTGTCTTCTCCCTTCTACTATCATTTTGAGTGAATTGTTCATTTGAGTGAATTGCCTTTGACTTCATCATGAAATGTTAAATAAGAAAGGCAAATTCCAGGCTTCCACAAACCCAGTGGATTGCTTAACACAGAGAAATTCCTCTTTTACGTATGCTGTGATACTGTGTCCAGCCTTACACCTTAAAGCTACACTAGTTCTCATAAGTGAGTTGAACTTGGAACCTTAACAGTTTGAATTCTCATAAATGTAGGTCCTTTTGAACCAAAGAGAAAACTCAGGAAGTGCTTCAGATTTCGGGCCTCCTCCTTCCCTGACATTGTCCTCTTATCTGGAACATGTTGAAGTTTCTTCCTTTTGTTGATTGATTACTGTGAAGAAGAAAAAGGCATTCTAATACAGTATATCACTGTGAACCTAAGCATAGTTTCATTTGTTTCTCATAACTTTGTCTTCAACATTCAATTACCATCTTCCCCAACACCATCTTTACATATAACTTGCATGATTTGCCTTGTTACTGAGTCTTTCCAAATGAAATTTGCCTTTGGTAACAGTGATTCAGTTTCCACCACAAGTCCTTCTGACTTCTCTTTTTGATACAGTCTAGGCAGACTTGCCTTGTGTCAACTAAATGTTAGTAATAATACATTTCAAAATTCTGCCATTTCCAAGCTAAAGCCTCTGACTGTGTGGATAGCAACAAACTTGGAAAATTCTTAAAGAGATGGGAATACTAGTCAGCCTTACCTGCCTCCTGCAAAACCTGTATGCAGGTCAAGAAGCATCAGTTAGAACCAGACATGGAACAACAGACTGGTTCAGACTGGGAAAGGAGTACAAGGCTGTATATTGTCATTCTGTGTATTTAATTTGTATGCAAAGTAAGTCCGTCATGAAAAATGCTGAGCTGGAAAAATCACCAGCTGAATCAAGATTGCAGGGAGAAATATCAACTATCTCAGATACACAGATGATACCATTCTAAAAGTGAAGAAGAACTATAGAGCCTCTTGATGAGGATGAAAGAGGAGAGTGAAAATGCTGGCTTAAAAATCAACATTCAAAAAAACAAAATTGTGGCAGCTGGTCCCATCACTTCATGGCAAATAGGTGGCGAAACAATGGAAACAGTGGCAGATTTTATTTTCTTTGGCTCCAAAATCACTGCAGACAATGACTGCAGCCATGAAATTAAAAAACTGTTGCTTCTTAAAAGAAAAGCTATGACCAGCCTAGACAACATAAAAAGGACTTTGCTGACAAAGATTCATATAGTCAAAGCTGTGTTTTTCCAGTAGTTATTTATGGATGTGAGAGTTAAAAAAGGCTGAGCACCAAGGAATTGATGCTTCTGAACTGTGGTGCTAGATGAGACTTTTGAGAATCCCTTGGACAGCAAGGAGATCAAACCAGTCAATCCTAAAGGAAATTGCCCTGACTATTCTCTGGAAAGACTGATGCTGAAGCTGAAGCTCCAATACTTTGACAGCCTGATGTGAAGAGCCAACTCATTGGAAAATACCCTAATGCTGGGAAAGATTGAGGGCAGGAGGAGAAGTGGGCAACAGAAGATAAGATGGTTGGATGGCATCACCAATTCAATGGACATGAGTTTGAGCAAACTCAGGGAGATAGTGAAGGACAGGGAAAATTGGCATGCTGCACTACTTGAGGCTGCAGAGTCGGACAGGACTTAGCAATTGAACAACAGCAACAAAAGCTTCTGATGTGTGAATTTTCTCCAAGTAAGCTTGGTTTTCTTGATTTACAAATATTCTCCCTGTCATTTAGTACTATAATACTTTCTTTTCACCTGATTTCATTAAGACCTATTTCATTCAGGCACTGGTAAATTAAAAATTTGCATTATCAGATTTTATGTATTCATCGGTTGACAAAAGTGTGAATAGAATCATATTTTCAGGAAACAAATATTGCATTTTCTCTACAACACTGGTTCAAAATGTTAATCAATTTATTGGCTTCTTAATACATTTTAGGTATTACAATAATAAAGCTAATTCCATCTATTAACTAACAGCCAAGGAACTTACTAGAACGAATTAACTGAATAGTTATAGCACTACTACTGTCAAAATAGGAAAAGAACATTTTTCAAAGGTAAACTTCAGAAGTATCATTCCAATATGTTTCCCGCATTAAGAGATTACTTTTACTTTTTACCACTATAATTCTTTTGAGAACATAATCCCTTGAAAAAATGACCTCTCATCCACATTGTGTATGTGTGTGTGTATCTGCATTCAAATCATAATAAATTTCAATTTAAATATGAATTTTGTAATACATTTTGTTTCTTATTGTTCCATTTAAATAATATTGACCTTAAAATGCCTACTTTATTTTTCTACAGAAATTCATGAAAACAGTGGTAAGTAGTCTGAAACGTGTTTCTCAAAGACCTCTTTAACAGGATTGATTTCTGGAGATCTTAACATCCCCCCATCTCTTAATCCATATGCTTCTTGTATTTCACTTGCCCTGGAAGCTTATCTTTTCATCTCCAAATTTAATTACATACTTCCTCATAGAAAGTCTCTCCATTTAGTTCCCCCATATGAAATTCATTTCTATTCCTCTTTTGTCCATTCCATATCATTCTTTCCTATAAACATTAGCTTTTCTCTTTTTCCAAAGACTTGTCATAGGCTCACCATAAAGTGGATGTGATGAAGGACATTATGTTAAAAGGCACTGGATTGGATTCCGTTCTGTTTACCTCCCAGAACACATTCCTAGTTAGGACTTCTGTCATATTCCAATGTCTAGGGTGTACCTTTATGGCAATGAGATTTCCCCAAACCTACAAAGATAGAGAAGATTTCTAATGTGCTCAGTGAAGTTTGCCTTTCATTTTCCCTTCAAACCTTGTATAAATTATGCTTTGTTATCTTGGTCCATAAACTTCACACTCATTCCTTCATTGTGCCTGAGTATATTACCCTAGCCTTCCCAAGTATGTCAATATTTCTAAAATTATTCTTTGAATATTTTCTTGCAAAAATGGTAATTTTTTCTCCATTGGCATTGAATATTTTGTTTTTTTCTTACAGCCACTGGATTTAAATCACAAGTGCTTGATGTTGGAGTAGATCAAAACAGAAACTCCCCAAATCAAAGTAATGTATTCATTTGTTGACATTAAAGTGATTAGAGGTATGCAGTTCATAACCATAAGTAATCTCTAGATTTTTTTCTAACCCTGTAATTCAGTACTGTACCTAGCTTATTGAACAAAGCTACCTTGACTCCTCAACAAATGTAAGCATTCAAATAACTTATCATACAAATCGAACAGTGAATGCTTAACTAATGCCAGAAGTGATTAAGAGCTTTAAAAAAAAATCCCAGGACTAAAATTCTCTATCGATATAATACACTGACTCAGCTTTTGTCCTTCTCCATTTCTGGAGAATATTATTGAGCAAAAGGAGGATTTCTCACTATGGATGTGTGCGTGTGTGGGTGATATTTCTGTGCAAGCTCTTGTGTGTATATGGACGTTCTATATGAATGTTTTGTGTGTTTGTGTTTTTGAACACTAATAAATTGAAATGCAAATGAAAATTTTTCAAGAAAATAGAATTATTTTGTCCTTGTTTCTTTTGATATTTACATGGCTCTCTTCATTTTATTTTTCAGATATTGGTGGGGGGAAAATGGTATTTCTGACACTTGTCCCATAACCATTTAAATGATTACTATCATTCCCTCCTTTTCTAGCTGTATGGCATCCATTCAGTTATCCGTCTCCTCTTCCTTCTCCAGTTTTTTTGGTTGTGTACTATTTTCATATTAACTTTTCCATCTGTCTTCCCCTAGTTCCAACTCTTCCCTTCCATGCTTTTTATTACATACATTTTCTTGTCTGTAAACTGAAAGTGTTTTTATTTCCTTTTTATACCTCTTGATATTTGTCTTGATTTGATTATAATTTTTGTAATAATGAGGGATATCAGACTGATCACCACATGACTCCCATGTTGTATAAGTTTTCATGCAAATGACCACTGATGTTGAATTACTGTGACATTTCAAGTTCACTATTCAATTGATATTGATGCAAAACTTAGCAGAAAACTCCAAATTTGCTGAGTAAATTTTTCTACCTTCTGCTCTCCTAAAGACTATTAATTCAGATGACGTTCCTTTATCACATGTGAGCTCTAAACCTACTTTCCCATTCCCCTTGATCTTATTACCCATTTGTCCCAGGTTATAGCAATGCTCTATGTAGTATTGTGCAGTGGAAAACTCTGAAAGAGATAGGAATACCAGACCACCTGATCTGACTCCTGGGAAATCCGTATGCAGGTCAAGCAGCAACAGTTAGAACTGGACATGGAACAACAGACTGGTTCCAAATAGGAAAAGGAGTACATCAAGGCTGTATATTGTCACTCTCCTTATTTAACTTATATCCAGAGTACATCATGAGAAATGCTGGACTGGATGAAGCACAAGCTGGAATCAAGATTGCCAGGAGAGATAACAATAACCTCAGATATGCACATGACACCACCCTTATGGAAGAAAGCGATGAACTAAAGATCCTCTTGATGAAAGTGAAAGAGGAGAGTGAAAAAGTTGGCTTAAATCTCAATATTCAGAGAACTAAGATTGTGGCATCCAGTCCCATCACTTCATGGCAAATAGATGAGGAAATAGTGACAGACTTTATGTTTGGGGGATCCAAAAATCACTGCAGATGGTGACTGCAGCCATGAAATTAAAAGACACTTGCTCCTTGGAAGAAAAGTTATGACCAACCTAGATAGCATACTGAAAAGCAGAGACATTACTTTGCCAACAAAGGTCTATCTAATCAAAGCTATAGTTTTTCCAGTAGTCATGTATGGATGTGAGAGTTGGACTATAAAGAAAGCTGAGTCCAAGAATTGATGCTTTTAAACTGTGGTGTTGAAGAAGACTCTTGAGTCGCTTGGACTGCAAGGAGATCCAATCAGTCAATCCTAAAGGAAATTAGTCCTGAATATTCATTGGAAGGACTGATGCTGAAGCTGAAACTCCAATACTTTGACTACCTGATACGAAGAACTGACTGATTTGAAAAGATTCTGATGCTGGGCAAGATTGAAGGCGGGAGGAGAAGGGGACGATGGAGGATGAGATGGTTGGATGGCATCACCGACTCAATGGACATGAATTTGAGTAAACTCCAGGAGTTGGTGATGGACAGGGAGGCCTGGCATGCTGCAGTCCATGAGGTCGCAAAGAGTCGGACACGCCTGAGGGACTGAACTGACTGTGGATCTAGACATGGTTTCATCTGTCCTCATGATGAAAGGTGTTTGCTTATCTATTATCATCAGAAAAGATGTTATCTCCATCTTCAAAGTCAAAATGCACACCTTCTTATACGATTTTGTCTCACCTTTCTGTCTTTACAATGGATGTTTTCTCTATTGATTATTTTTTCAGTTTTCTCCATTTGTCCTTCTGTGATTTGTCTTGTTGTTACAAAATCTGCAAACATTTCTTTCCTGTCCATTTAATGCTAGTAATCACATATCTGGGAATTACTGTCATTTTCAGTGTGGCTGTTGTGTAATGCATTAGTCTAAGTCACTTTCATATCCTGTAAATTATAACTGGCTTTACTGGTATTGAATATTTTATTTTTCTTACAGTCACTGGATAAATCAGATGTGTATTATTTAGGAGAGGGTCAGTACAGAAACCACATAATACAACTAGGTATTTTCATGGGTGACATAAATGTGAATAGAGACACCCAGTAAATTCTGGAAGAATTGTTTTCCAATTCTATAATTAATATTTGTATCCAGTTTATTGACCAAAAGTTACTGTGATCTCGACATGTGTGCTAACATCCAAATATCTTATATCTTACAAACTGAAAATGAAAATCTAGCTAATGTGAAAGATGATTATAAGCTTTTTTAAAAGGTAAATTCCAAAATCAACATTCCTAAAATTATCTCTCAGTGTTGTTAAATGACTCAGATTATACCACTCTCTATTTTTGGCATATATTGTTGAGCAAAAGAGAGGGTTTTGTCACTGAGAATGTGTGCACCTCTTTGTATATGTGTGTGTTTGTGTGTGCATGTATGTGAATATATGCTTACGCTCCTGAGTGTGCATATTCCATATGTATTTTCCTGTTTTGTATGAATGTAAATAATGAAAAATATATTTATAATTTCAAAATAGTCAATAAGATTGACTTATCTTTGTTTCTTTTCATGTTTACCTGGACTCTTCATTTTATGTTTTAGATGATCATGGAAAAGTATTTGGTAAGTGTTTCTAACATCCTTTGCCTCAACACTATTTAAAAGACTGCTCACATATCCCTGCTTTTCTTACCATATATCATCTACCAGCTTATCTTTCCCCTCTCCCATCTTCAACCTTTTGGATATGGACTCAGTTCAGTTCAGTCGCTCAGTCATGTCTGACTCTTTGCGACCCCATGAATTGCAGCACACCAGGCCTCCCTGTCCATCACCAAATCCCGGAGTTTACTCAAATTCATGTCCATTGAGTCAGTGATGCCATCCAGCCATTTCATCCTCTGTCGTCCCCTTCTCCTCCTACCCTCAATCCCTCCAAGCATCAGGGTCTTTTCCAATGGCTCAATTCTTTGCATGAGGTGGCCAAATTATTGGAGTTTCAGCTTCAGCATCAGTCGTTCCAATGAACACCCAGGACCAATCTCCTTTAGCATAGATTGGTTGGAACTCCTTGCAGTCCAAGGAACTCTCAAAAGTCTTCTCCAATACCACAGTTCAAAAGCATCAATTCTTTGGTGCTCAACTCTCACATCCATACATGATCACTGAAAAAAACATAGCCATGACAAGATGGACCTTTCAGCAAAGTAATGTCTCTGCTGTCTAGATTGGTCATAACTTTCCTTCCAAGGAGTAAGCATCTTTTGATTTCATGGCTACAATCACCATCTGCAGTGATTTTGGAGCCCCCAAAAATAAAGTCTGACACTGTTTCTGCTGTTTCCCCATCTATTTCCCATGAAGTGATGGGACCAGATGCCATGATTTTAGTTTTCTGAATGTTGAGCTTTAAGCCAAATCACTCTCCTCTTTCACTTTCATCAAGAGGCTTTTTAGTTCCTCTTCACTTTCTGCCATAAGAGTGGTGTCATCTGCATATCTCAAGTTCTTGATATTTCTCCCAGCAGTCTTGATTCCAGCTTGTGCTTCCTCCAGCCCAGCATTTCTCATGATGTACTCTGCATAGAAGTTAAATAAGCAGGGTGACAATATACAGCCTTGACATACTCCTTTTCCTATTTGGAACCAGTCTGTTGTTCCATGACCAGTTCTAACTGTTGCTTCCTGACCTGCATACAGATTTCTCAAGAGGCAGGTCAGGTGGTCCGACATTCCCATCTCTTTCAGAATTTTCCACAGTTTCTTGTGATCCACACAGTCAAACGTTTTAGCATAGTCAATAAAGCAGAAATAGATGGTTTTCTATGGACTACCCTCTTATTATTTCCTTTTCTCTTTTCCCTAATTCCATCCCTTCTCATTACTTGTTTTTCTTTACATATCTTTTTTTCTCTCTAAACATTAGGCCTTCTTTTTTTTTTTTCTCTTCTTCCTTTTCTGTCTCCGGAAAATTGACCTCCTTTGGTTATATTTGTAGGGATGGTGATATCAGGCTGATAACTACATTCTTTCGATTTTAAATAAAATGTCTTGCAAGTGACCATAGATGTAGAATCTCTGTAACATTTCAAATTCAAGGGATAGTAACTATATGACTGACTCTGAGCCAAAACTTAAGTGGGCAGATAACAACACACTTGCTGAGCAAATTTTGTCTTCCTTCTGTTCTTTAAAAGACTAGAGTGTCAGATGTCATTTTTGGCCAATGTGAGCTCTAAGCCTAACCTCACACTCACATTGACCATAGGACCTAATTGTTATTGGTATAGATGTGTTCTACCAATTATTGTATGCTCTTCTTCCTTTTAACTTCAAAATTACTAGATCTGCAAACTGCACATTTTCTCAATGTGCTTAGGATAACGTCACCTGTTAACAAAAGATCACACGATACCATATCAGTCAATAATGATATGTTATGTTAATGAATTGAGAAGCAACTTTCATTAGAAATTTAAAAGAGTTTTTCAAGAAAGCATTAAGTTAAAGCCTAAACTTTGGCCTCAGGTATCCACTTGATGTTTTCCTTTATATTGTTTCAGGGGAAATAGTACTTTCCAAACTATCTCTTTTCAGTCTGTAGGAGGTGTCTGATCTTATGTTAGGAAAAGACCATGTTTCAAAGGTAAGCTTCAGAAGTATCATTTCAATGCTTTTACCACATTAAGATACTACTTTTCCTTTTCAACCACTGTAATCTCTGGAAGAATACTCCCTTGCCAAAATAGCCCTTCACCAACCTTGTATATTTATTTTCCTTTTTTCTTGCATTCACATCGAAATGAATTTAAATATGAATTTTGTAATACAGTTTGTTTCTTAGTGTTCCTTTCCCATGATACTGACCTTAAAATTTCACTTCATTTTTCTATAGAAGTTCAAGATCAAAATGGTTAGTATTCTAAACCTTCTCAAAAACCTCTTTAGCATGACTGATTTCTTGAGGCCCCATCTCTTAATGCAGATGCTTTCCATTGTATTGTGCTTGTCCTGGATGCTTGTCTTTGTGTCTCCCAGTTGAATTACAGGCTTCCCCTTAGAAGGAACTCTCCATTCAGTTCCCCCATCTAAAATCCATTTCTAATCTTCTATTTTCCAATCCTTATCCTTCTTTCCTGTAGACATTAGCTTGTTCCTGTTTTTCAGAGACATGTCATAGGCTCACTACAAAATGGATATGAGGAAGGCCATTATGTTAAAAGGCATTGAGTTCCATTCTGTTTATCTCCAAGGACACATCCCTTGTTAGGACCTCTGTAAAATGCCTGTATCTAGGGCCCATATTTATTGTGATGCGACTTCCCCAAACCTGCAGAGATAGAGAAGAAGATGCCTAATGTGCTCAGTGAAGTTTGCCTCTCATTCTCCCTTCAAAGCATGCAAGCATTCTGCTTTATTTCTTGATCCATGAGCTTGACACTCATTCTTCCACTGTGCCCAAATAGGATTACCCTAGGCTTCCCAGATATAGACATATTTCTAAAGTTGTTCTTGGAGTACTTTCTTGGAAAAGTGGTAATTCTTACTTCACTGGCATTGAATGTTGTATTTTTCTTATAGGCACTGGACATAAATCACATGGGCTTCATTCAGGTGGGGACCAAAACAGAAACATCCCAGATCAAGGTGATGTATTCATTGTTTGACGCTAAATGTGATTAGAGGCACTTAGCTCATAATGAAGAGTAATCTCTAGAATGTTGTTAACCCTGTAATTCAGTATTTGCATCTAGTATAATGAACAAAGCTACCCTGATTCCTCACATATGCGTTAGCTTCCAAATACCTCATCACATCTTACAAAGTGAACGATGAATGCCTAACTAATGCCAAAATGATGAAAAACTTCTTTAACTAACATTCCTGAAATTCTCTCTCAATACAGTAAATTGACTGAAGTTTTGCCCCCTCTTAATTTCTGGAGACTCCATTGAGCAAAAAGGAGGATTTCTCCTTGTGGATGTGTCTGGTTGTGGGTGTTGATATTCCTGTGGGAGCTCTTTGTGTATATGCATGCTCTATATGAGTGTTTTTTGTGTGTGCATATGTGTATTTCTGAACACTAATAAGCTGAATTGTAAATGCAAATTTTAGAATAGAATTGTTTTGTGTTTGTACCTTCTGATATTTACATGGATCTCTTAATTTTATTTTTCAGGTTTTTTGGGGAATAAAATTGGTAAGTATTTCTGACACTTTTCCCATACCATTTAAATGACTAAGACCATTCCCTCACGTTCTATATCTTTGGCATCCATTCACTCATCCTTCCCGTCATCCCTCTCCAATTGTTTGTATATGTACTACTTTCATATCAACTTCTTCCATCTATTTTTCTCTTGTTCCAACTATTCCTATTCCTTGCTTTTCATTATATACCTATTCTTGTCTATATACTGCAGTAGGTTTTCTTCCCCCTTTTTATGTCTCCTGAAAGTTGTCTTGATTTGATTCTAATTTTTGTAGGGACAAGGGATATCAGGCTGATCACCACATTACTACTATGCAATAGATGTTTTTGTGTAAATGACCACAGATGTTGAATCATTGTGACCTTTCAAGGGACAATAACTATGTGATTGGTACTGACCCAAAACTTAATTAAGTGAACAGAAAACTCCAAATTGGTTGAGTAAATTACTCTGCCTTCTGCTCTTTAGAGACTAGTAATTCAGATGAAATTCCTGAATTACATGTGAGCTCTAAACCTTCTTTCTCATTCCACTTGATCTTATTGTCCAGTTGTTCCCAGGTACGCAAATGCTTTATCTAATAAGGAAGTCCCATAGTATTGTGCAGCCTCTTTTAACTCAAAATTTCTTTTGGTGCAAAATACGACTTTAAAGATATATTTCAGCTGAGTTCAGTTCAGTTGCTCAGTCGTGTCCGACTCTTTGCGACCCCATGAATTGCAGCACGCCAGGCCTCCCTGTTCATCACCATCTCCCAGAGTTCACTCAGACTCATGTCCATTGAGTCCGTGATGCCATCCAGCCATCTCATCCTCGGTCGTCCCTTTCTCCTCCTGCCCCCAATCCCCAGCATCAGAGTCTTTTGCAATGAGTCAACTCTTCGCATGAGGTGGCCAAAGTACTGGAGTTTCAGCTTCAGCATCATTCTTTCCAAAGAAATCCCAGGGTTGATCTCTTTCAGAATGGACTGGTTGGATCTCCTTGCAGTCCAAGGGACTCTCAAGAGTCTTCTCCAACAACACAGTTCAGAAGCACCAATTCTTCGGCGCTCAGCCTTCTTCACAGTCCAACTCTCACATCCATACATGACCACTGGAAAAACCATAGCCTTGGCTAGACTGACCTTAGTTGGCAAAGTAATGTCTCTGCTTTTGAATATGCTATCTAGGTTGGTCATGGCTTTTCTCCCAAGGAGTAAGCGTCCTTTAATTTCATGGCTGCAGCCACCATCTGCAGTGATTTTGGAGCCCACAAAAATAAAGTCTGACACTGCTTCCACTGTTTTCCCATCTATTTCCCATGAAGTGATGGGACTGGATGCCATGATCTTCATTTTCTGAATGTTGAGCTTTAAGCCAACTTTTTCACTCTCCTCTTTCACTTTCATCAAGAGGCTTTTTAGCTCCTCCTCACTTTCTGCCATAAGGGTGGTGTCATGTGCATATCTGAAGTTATTGATATTTCTCCCGGCAATCTTGATTCCAGTTTGTGTTTCTTCCAGTCCAGCGTTTCTCATGATGTACTCTGCATATAAGTTAAATAAGCAGGGTGATAATATACAGCCTTGACGTACTCCTTTTCCTATTTGGAACCAGTCTGTTGTTCCATGTCCAGTTCTAACTGTTGCTTCCTGACCTGCACACAGATTTCTCAAGAGGCAGGTCAGGTGGTCTGGTATTCCCATCTCTTTCAGAATTTTCCACAGTGTATAGTGATCCACACAGTCAAAGGCTTTGTCATAGTCAATAAAGCAGAAAGAGATGTTTTTCGGGAACTCTCTTGCTTTTTCCATGATCCAGCGGATGTTGGCAATTTGATCTCTGTTTCCTCTGCCTTTTCTAAAACCAGCTTGAACATCAGGGAGTTCACGGTTCACGTATTGCCGAAGCCTGGCTTGGAGAATTTTGAGCATTACTTTACTAGCATGTGAGATGAGTGCAATTGTGTGGTAGTTTGAGCATTCTTTGGCATTGCCTTTCTTTGGGATTGGAATGAAAACTGACCTTTTCCAGTCCTGTGACCACTGCTGAGTTTTCCAAATTTGCTGGCATATTGAGTGCAGCACTTTCACAGCATCATCTTTCAGGATTTGAAACAGCTCAACTGCAATTCCATCTCCAGTAGACACTAATTCAAATACTAAGTGTTTGTCTCCTTTATTCTCTTGCTGTTTTTCATTTACATCTCTGTTTCAGAGGAAATAGAATTTAGCAGTATAGTAGGAGGCTAAAAGTGATTACTTATCCATTCGCCCTTGTGTACAAAAGGTCCCTTTATGTTTACTCATCTCTTTTTAAATAGGTTGCTCATATATCAATTCACACTAATTTTATATTCTGAGATAGGTAGAAGTGCCAACAGAAACCCGAGGATCTGATACTGTTGAACTCAGAACTCCTAAATTAACCTAATGGGGCCATTTCCAACCTTGGGTCCTTTAGCACAGTGGAATGTAGGGAGTGAAGACAGTTACTTCTCATTAGTATGAGAAGACTTGGAAATTTTTGGTTTTAATGGTAACAAATGGTGGCCCATTAGATCCCAAAAGAAAACTAAGGAAGTGCTTCAAATTTTTGACCTCTTCCTTCTCTGACATTGTTCTTTTAATGGAACACGTTGGAGCTTTTCCTTTTGCTGATCGGCTAGTGTGAGAGGGAAAACGGCACATCTTCTAATGTTTTTCACTGTGAACCTAAGCATGGTTTCCTTTGTTTCTCATAACTTTGTTTTCAACACTCAATTATCATCTTCCCCAACATCATCCTACATATAACTTACGTAATTTGCCTTGTTAATTGAGTCTTTCCAAACGAAGGTTGTCTTTTGCAATTGCTACTCAGTTTCCACCATTAATATTTCTATGATTTCTCATATGGAACAGTCTAGGCAGAGATGGTTTTCTGTCAACTAAATGTTAGCATTAATACATTTCAAGGTTTTGCGTTTTCCAAGTTTCCATAGTGTGAGTTTTCACCAATAAAGCTTAGTTTTTTTAATTTACAAACACTCTCCCTGTCATTTAGTACTGTAACACCTCCTTTTATCATGATTTCATTAAGACCTGCTTCATTTAGTCACTGGTAAAATAGAAATTTGCATTACTGGATTTTATGTCTTCCTCAGTTAACAAAACTGTGAGCAGAATTATGGCAGAAAGAAAATCTTACGGTTTCTCTGTAACACAGGTGCAAATTGTTTACATAATGGCTTCTGAGTACATTTTAGGTATTACACTCATGATGGTAATCCCATCTATTAACTAATGGCCAAAAACTTAGAAGAAGTCAACTGAGAATTTATAGCACTACTACTGGAATAGGTAAAATCAGAAAAAAACATGTTTCAAAGGTAAACTTCAGAAGTATCATTTCAGTGCTTCCGGATCATTAAGACACTGTGCTGCTACTGCTGCCAAGTCGCCTCAGTCGTGTCCGACTCTGTGCGACTGCACAGATGGCAACCCATGAGGCTCCCCCCTTCCCTGGGATTCTCCAGGCAAGAACACCTGAGTGGGTTGCTGTCTCCTTCACCAATGCATGAAAGAGAAAAGTGGAAGTGAAGTCGCTCAGTCGTGTCCGACTCTTAGCGACCCCACGGACTGTGGCCCACCAGGCTCCTCCGTCCATGGGGTTTTCCAAGCAAGAGTGCTGGAGTAGGATGCCATTATTAAGACACTACGTTTCCTTTTTAACCACTGTAATCCTCTGGAAGAATGCTCCCTTGCTAAATGGCTCTTCATCCACATTGTGTATCTGGTTTTTTGCATTCAGATCAAAATGAGTTTAAATATGTATTTTGTAATACAGTTTCTTAGTGTTTCTTTCCCATGATACTGACCTTAAAATTTCACTTCATTTTTCTATAGAAGTTCAAGATCAAAATGGTTAGTATTCTAAACCTTCTCAAAAACCTCTTTAGCATGACTGATTTCTTGAGGCCCCATCTCTTAATGCAGATGCTTTCCATTGTATTGTGCTTGTCCTGGATGCTTGTCTTTGTGTCTCCCAGTTGAATTACAGGCTTCCCCTTAGAAGGAACTCTCCATTCAGTTCCCCCATCTAAAATCCATTTCTAATCTTCTATTTTCCAATCCTTATCCTTCTTTCCTGTAGACATTAGCTTGTTCCTGTTTTTCAGAGACATGTCATAGGCTCACTACAAAATGGATATGAGGAAGGCCATTATGTTAAAAGGCATTGAGTTCCATTCTGTTTATCTCCAAGGACACATCCCTTGTTAGGACCTCTGTAAAATGCCTGTATCTAGGGCCCATATTTATTGTGATGAGACTTCCCCAAACCTGCAGAGATAGAGAAGAAGATGCCTAATGTGCTCAGTGAAGTTTGCCTCTCATTCTCCCTTCAAAGCATGCAAGCATTCTGCTTTATTTCTTGATCCATGAGCTTGACACTCATTCTTCCACTGTGCCCAAATAGGATTACCCTAGGCTTCCCAGATATAGACATATTTCTAAAGTTGTTCTTGGAGTACTTTCTTGGAAAAGTGGTAATTCTTACTTCACTGGCATTGAATGTTGTATTTTTCTTATAGGCACTGGACATAAATCACATGGGCTTCATTCAGGTGGGGACCAAAACAGAAACATCCCAGATCAAGGTGATGTATTCATTGTTTGACGCTAAATGTGATTAGAGGCACTTAGCTCATAATGAAGAGTAATCTCTAGAATGTTGTTAACCCTGTAATTCAGTATTTGCATCTAGTATAATGAACAAAGCTACCCTGATTCCTCACATATGCGTTAGCTTCCAAATACCTCATCACATCTTACAAAGTGAACGATGAATGCCTAACTAATGCCAAAATGATGAAAAACTTCTTTAACTAACATTCCTGAAATTCTCTCTCAATACAGTAAATTGACTGAAGTTTTGCCCCCTCTTAATTTCTGGAGACTCCATTGAGCAAAAAGGAGGATTTCTCCTTGTGGATGTGTCTGGTTGTGGGTGTTGATATTCCTGTGGGAGCTCTTTGTGTATATGCATGCTCTATATGAGTGTTTTTTGTGTGTGCATATGTGTATTTCTGAACACTAATAAGCTGAATTGTAAATGCAAATTTTAGAATAGAATTGTTTTGTGTTTGTACCTTCTGATATTTACATGGATCTCTTAATTTTATTTTTCAGGTTTTTTGGGGAATAAAATTGGTAAGTATTTCTGACACTTTTCCCATACCATTTAAATGACTAAGACCATTCCCTCACGTTCTATATCTTTGGCATCCATTCACTCATCCTTCCCGTCATCCCTCTCCAATTGTTTGTATATGTACTACTTTCATATCAACTTCTTCCATCTATTTTTCTCTTGTTCCAACTATTCCTATTCCTTGCTTTTCATTATATACCTATTCTTGTCTATATACTGCAGTAGGTTTTCTTCCCCCTTTTTATGTCTCCTGAAAGTTGTCTTGATTTGATTCTAATTTTTGTAGGGACAAGGGATATCAGGCTGATCACCACATTACTACTATGCAATAGATGTTTTTGTGTAAATGACCACAGATGTTGAATCATTGTGACCTTTCAAGGGACAATAACTATGTGATTGGTACTGACCCAAAACTTAATTAAGTGAACAGAAAACTCCAAATTGGTTGAGTAAATTACTCTGCCTTCTGCTCTTTAGAGACTAGTAATTCAGATGAAATTCCTGAATTACATGTGAGCTCTAAACCTTCTTTCTCATTCCACTTGATCTTATTGTCCAGTTGTTCCCAGGTACGCAAATGCTTTATCTAATAAGGAAGTCCCATAGTATTGTGCAGCCTCTTTTAACTCAAAATTTCTTTTGGTGCAAAATACGACTTTAAAGATATATTTCAGCTGAGTTCAGTTCAGTTGCTCAGTCGTGTCCGACTCTTTGCGACCCCATGAATTGCAGCACGCCAGGCCTCCCTGTTCATCACCATCTCCCAGAGTTCACTCAGACTCATGTCCATTGAGTCCGTGATGCCATCCAGCCATCTCATCCTCGGTCGTCCCTTTCTCCTCCTGCCCCCAATCCCCAGCATCAGAGTCTTTTGCAATGAGTCAACTCTTCGCATGAGGTGGCCAAAGTACTGGAGTTTCAGCTTCAGCATCATTCTTTCCAAAGAAATCCCAGGGTTGATCTCTTTCAGAATGGACTGGTTGGATCTCCTTGCAGTCCAAGGGACTCTCAAGAGTCTTCTCCAACAACACAGTTCAGAAGCACCAATTCTTCGGCGCTCAGCCTTCTTCACAGTCCAACTCTCACATCCATACATGACCACTGGAAAAACCATAGCCTTGGCTAGACTGACCTTAGTTGGCAAAGTAATGTCTCTGCTTTTGAATATGCTATCTAGGTTGGTCATGGCTTTTCTCCCAAGGAGTAAGCGTCCTTTAATTTCATGGCTGCAGCCACCATCTGCAGTGATTTTGGAGCCCACAAAAATAAAGTCTGACACTGCTTCCACTGTTTTCCCATCTATTTCCCATGAAGTGATGGGACTGGATGCCATGATCTTCATTTTCTGAATGTTGAGCTTTAAGCCAACTTTTTCACTCTCCTCTTTCACTTTCATCAAGAGGCTTTTTAGCTCCTCCTCACTTTCTGCCATAAGGGTGGTGTCATGTGCATATCTGAAGTTATTGATATTTCTCCCGGCAATCTTGATTCCAGTTTGTGTTTCTTCCAGTCCAGCGTTTCTCATGATGTACTCTGCATATAAGTTAAATAAGCAGGGTGATAATATACAGCCTTGACGTACTCCTTTTCCTATTTGGAACCAGTCTGTTGTTCCATGTCCAGTTCTAACTGTTGCTTCCTGACCTGCACACAGATTTCTCAAGAGGCAGGTCAGGTGGTCTGGTATTCCCATCTCTTTCAGAATTTTCCACAGTGTATAGTGATCCACACAGTCAAAGGCTTTGTCATAGTCAATAAAGCAGAAAGAGATGTTTTTCGGGAACTCTCTTGCTTTTTCCATGATCCAGCGGATGTTGGCAATTTGATCTCTGTTTCCTCTGCCTTTTCTAAAACCAGCTTGAACATCAGGGAGTTCACGGTTCACGTATTGCCGAAGCCTGGCTTGGAGAATTTTGAGCATTACTTTACTAGCATGTGAGATGAGTGCAATTGTGTGGTAGTTTGAGCATTCTTTGGCATTGCCTTTCTTTGGGATTGGAATGAAAACTGACCTTTTCCAGTCCTGTGACCACTGCTGAGTTTTCCAAATTTGCTGGCATATTGAGTGCAGCACTTTCACAGCATCATCTTTCAGGATTTGAAACAGCTCAACTGCAATTCCATCTCCAGTAGACACTAATTCAAATACTAAGTGTTTGTCTCCTTTATTCTCTTGCTGTTTTTCATTTACATCTCTGTTTCAGAGGAAATAGAATTTAGCAGTATAGTAGGAGGCTAAAAGTGATTACTTATCCATTCGCCCTTGTGTACAAAAGGTCCCTTTATGTTTACTCATCTCTTTTTAAATAGGTTGCTCATATATCAATTCACACTAATTTTATATTCTGAGATAGGTAGAAGTGCCAACAGAAACCCGAGGATCTGATACTGTTGAACTCAGAACTCCTAAATTAACCTAATGGGGCCATTTCCAACCTTGGGTCCTTTAGCACAGTGGAATGTAGGGAGTGAAGACAGTTACTTCTCATTAGTATGAGAAGACTTGGAAATTTTTGGTTTTAATGGTAACAAATGGTGGCCCATTAGATCCCAAAAGAAAACTAAGGAAGTGCTTCAAATTTTTGACCTCTTCCTTCTCTGACATTGTTCTTTTAATGGAACACGTTGGAGCTTTTCCTTTTGCTGATCGGCTAGTGTGAGAGGGAAAACGGCACATCTTCTAATGTTTTTCACTGTGAACCTAAGCATGGTTTCCTTTGTTTCTCATAACTTTGTTTTCAACACTCAATTATCATCTTCCCCAACATCATCCTACATATAACTTACGTAATTTGCCTTGTTAATTGAGTCTTTCCAAACGAAGGTTGTCTTTTGCAATTGCTACTCAGTTTCCACCATTAATATTTCTATGATTTCTCATATGGAACAGTCTAGGCAGAGATGGTTTTCTGTCAACTAAATGTTAGCATTAATACATTTCAAGGTTTTGCGTTTTCCAAGTTTCCATAGTGTGAGTTTTCACCAATAAAGCTTAGTTTTTTTAATTTACAAACACTCTCCCTGTCATTTAGTACTGTAACACCTCCTTTTATCATGATTTCATTAAGACCTGCTTCATTTAGTCACTGGTAAAATAGAAATTTGCATTACTGGATTTTATGTCTTCCTCAGTTAACAAAACTGTGAGCAGAATTATGGCAGAAAGAAAATCTTACGGTTTCTCTGTAACACAGGTGCAAATTGTTTACATAATGGCTTCTGAGTACATTTTAGGTATTACACTCATGATGGTAATCCCATCTATTAACTAATGGCCAAAAACTTAGAAGAAGTCAACTGAGAATTTATAGCACTACTACTGGAATAGGTAAAATCAGAAAAAAACATGTTTCAAAGGTAAACTTCAGAAGTATCATTTCAGTGCTTCCGGATCATTAAGACACTGTGCTGCTACTGCTGCCAAGTCGCCTCAGTCGTGTCCGACTCTGTGCGACTGCACAGATGGCAACCCATGAGGCTCCCCCCTTCCCTGGGATTCTCCAGGCAAGAACACCTGAGTGGGTTGCTGTCTCCTTCACCAATGCATGAAAGAGAAAAGTGGAAGTGAAGTCGCTCAGTCGTGTCCGACTCTTAGCGACCCCACGGACTGTGGCCCACCAGGCTCCTCCGTCCATGGGGTTTTCCAAGCAAGAGTGCTGGAGTAGGATGCCATTATTAAGACACTACGTTTCCTTTTTAACCACTGTAATCCTCTGGAAGAATGCTCCCTTGCTAAATGGCTCTTCATCCACATTGTGTATCTGGTTTTTTGCATTCAGATCAAAATGAGTTTAAATATGTATTTTGTAATACAGTTTCTTAGTGTTTCTTTCCCATGATACTGACCTTAAAATTTCACTTCATTTTTCTATAGAAGTTCAAGATCAAAATGGTTAGTATTCTAAACCTTCTCAAAAACCTCTTTAGCATGACTGATTTCTTGAGGCCCCATCTCTTAATGCAGATGCTTTCCATTGTATTGTGCTTGTCCTGGATGCTTGTCTTTGTGTCTCCCAGTTGAATTACAGGCTTCCCCTTAGAAGGAACTCTCCATTCAGTTCCCCCATCTAAAATCCATTTCTAATCTTCTATTTTCCAATCCTTATCCTTCTTTCCTGTAGACATTAGCTTGTTCCTGTTTTTCAGAGACATGTCATAGGCTCACTACAAAATGGATATGAGGAAGGCCATTATGTTAAAAGGCATTGAGTTCCATTCTGTTTATCTCCAAGGACACATCCCTTGTTAGGACCTCTGTAAAATGCCTGTATCTAGGGCCCATATTTATTGTGATGAGACTTCCCCAAACCTGCAGAGATAGAGAAGAAGATGCCTAATGTGCTCAGTGAAGTTTGCCTCTCATTCTCCCTTCAAAGCATGCAAGCATTCTGCTTTATTTCTTGATCCATGAGCTTGACACTCATTCTTCCACTGTGCCCAAATAGGATTACCCTAGGCTTCCCAGATATAGACATATTTCTAAAGTTGTTCTTGGAGTACTTTCTTGGAAAAGTGGTAATTCTTACTTCACTGGCATTGAATGTTGTATTTTTCTTATAGGCACTGGACATAAATCACATGGGCTTCATTCAGGTGGGGACCAAAACAGAAACATCCCAGATCAAGGTGATGTATTCATTGTTTGACGCTAAATGTGATTAGAGGCACTTAGCTCATAATGAAGAGTAATCTCTAGAATGTTGTTAACCCTGTAATTCAGTATTTGCATCTAGTATAATGAACAAAGCTACCCTGATTCCTCACATATGCGTTAGCTTCCAAATACCTCATCACATCTTACAAAGTGAACGATGAATGCCTAACTAATGCCAAAATGATGAAAAACTTCTTTAACTAACATTCCTGAAATTCTCTCTCAATACAGTAAATTGACTGAAGTTTTGCCCCCTCTTAATTTCTGGAGACTCCATTGAGCAAAAAGGAGGATTTCTCCTTGTGGATGTGTCTGGTTGTGGGTGTTGATATTCCTGTGGGAGCTCTTTGTGTATATGCATGCTCTATATGAGTGTTTTTTGTGTGTGCATATGTGTATTTCTGAACACTAATAAGCTGAATTGTAAATGCAAATTTTAGAATAGAATTGTTTTGTGTTTGTACCTTCTGATATTTACATGGATCTCTTAATTTTATTTTTCAGGTTTTTTGGGGAATAAAATTGGTAAGTATTTCTGACACTTTTCCCATACCATTTAAATGACTAAGACCATTCCCTCACGTTCTATATCTTTGGCATCCATTCACTCATCCTTCCCGTCATCCCTCTCCAATTGTTTGTATATGTACTACTTTCATATCAACTTCTTCCATCTATTTTTCTCTTGTTCCAACTATTCCTATTCCTTGCTTTTCATTATATACCTATTCTTGTCTATATACTGCAGTAGGTTTTCTTCCCCCTTTTTATGTCTCCTGAAAGTTGTCTTGATTTGATTCTAATTTTTGTAGGGACAAGGGATATCAGGCTGATCACCACATTACTACTATGCAATAGATGTTTTTGTGTAAATGACCACAGATGTTGAATCATTGTGACCTTTCAAGGGACAATAACTATGTGATTGGTACTGACCCAAAACTTAATTAAGTGAACAGAAAACTCCAAATTGGTTGAGTAAATTACTCTGCCTTCTGCTCTTTAGAGACTAGTAATTCAGATGAAATTCCTGAATTACATGTGAGCTCTAAACCTTCTTTCTCATTCCACTTGATCTTATTGTCCAGTTGTTCCCAGGTACGCAAATGCTTTATCTAATAAGGAAGTCCCATAGTATTGTGCAGCCTCTTTTAACTCAAAATTTCTTTTGGTGCAAAATACGACTTTAAAGATATATTTCAGCTGAGTTCAGTTCAGTTGCTCAGTCGTGTCCGACTCTTTGCGACCCCATGAATTGCAGCACGCCAGGCCTCCCTGTTCATCACCATCTCCCAGAGTTCACTCAGACTCATGTCCATTGAGTCCGTGATGCCATCCAGCCATCTCATCCTCGGTCGTCCCTTTCTCCTCCTGCCCCCAATCCCCAGCATCAGAGTCTTTTGCAATGAGTCAACTCTTCGCATGAGGTGGCCAAAGTACTGGAGTTTCAGCTTCAGCATCATTCTTTCCAAAGAAATCCCAGGGTTGATCTCTTTCAGAATGGACTGGTTGGATCTCCTTGCAGTCCAAGGGACTCTCAAGAGTCTTCTCCAACAACACAGTTCAGAAGCACCAATTCTTCGGCGCTCAGCCTTCTTCACAGTCCAACTCTCACATCCATACATGACCACTGGAAAAACCATAGCCTTGGCTAGACTGACCTTAGTTGGCAAAGTAATGTCTCTGCTTTTGAATATGCTATCTAGGTTGGTCATGGCTTTTCTTCCAAGGAGTAAGCGTCCTTTAATTTCATGGCTGCAGCCACCATCTGCAGTGATTTTGGAGCCCACAAAAATAAAGTCTGACACTGCTTCCACTGTTTTCCCATCTATTTCCCATGAAGTGATGGGACTGGATGCCATGATCTTCATTTTCTGAATGTTGAGCTTTAAGCCAACTTTTTCACTCTCCTCTTTCACTTTCATCAAGAGGCTTTTTAGCTCCTCCTCACTTTCTGCCATAAGGGTGGTGTCATGTGCATATCTGAAGTTATTGATATTTCTCCCGGCAATCTTGATTCCAGTTTGTGTTTCTTCCAGTCCAGCGTTTCTCATGATGTACTCTGCATATAAGTTAAATAAGCAGGGTGATAATATACAGCCTTGACGTACTCCTTTTCCTATTTGGAACCAGTCTGTTGTTCCATGTCCAGTTCTAACTGTTGCTTCCTGACCTGCACACAGATTTCTCAAGAGGCAGGTCAGGTGGTCTGGTATTCCCATCTCTTTCAGAATTTTCCACAGTGTATAGTGATCCACACAGTCAAAGGCTTTGTCATAGTCAATAAAGCAGAAAGAGATGTTTTTCGGGAACTCTCTTGCTTTTTCCATGATCCAGCGGATGTTGGCAATTTGATCTCTGTTTCCTCTGCCTTTTCTAAAACCAGCTTGAACATCAGGGAGTTCACGGTTCACGTATTGCCGAAGCCTGGCTTGGAGAATTTTGAGCATTACTTTACTAGCATGTGAGATGAGTGCAATTGTGTGGTAGTTTGAGCATTCTTTGGCATTGCCTTTCTTTGGGATTGGAATGAAAACTGACCTTTTCCAGTCCTGTGACCACTGCTGAGTTTTCCAAATTTGCTGGCATATTGAGTGCAGCACTTTCACAGCATCATCTTTCAGGATTTGAAACAGCTCAACTGCAATTCCATCTCCAGTAGACACTAATTCAAATACTAAGTGTTTGTCTCCTTTATTCTCTTGCTGTTTTTCATTTACATCTCTGTTTCAGAGGAAATAGAATTTAGCAGTATAGTAGGAGGCTAAAAGTGATTACTTATCCATTCGCCCTTGTGTACAAAAGGTCCCTTTATGTTTACTCATCTCTTTTTAAATAGGTTGCTCATATATCAATTCACACTAATTTTATATTCTGAGATAGGTAGAAGTGCCAACAGAAACCCGAGGATCTGATACTGTTGAACTCAGAACTCCTAAATTAACCTAATGGGGCCATTTCCAACCTTGGGTCCTTTAGCACAGTGGAATGTAGGGAGTGAAGACAGTTACTTCTCATTAGTATGAGAAGACTTGGAAATTTTTGGTTTTAATGGTAACAAATGGTGGCCCATTAGATCCCAAAAGAAAACTAAGGAAGTGCTTCAAATTTTTGACCTCTTCCTTCTCTGACATTGTTCTTTTAATGGAACACGTTGGAGCTTTTCCTTTTGCTGATCGGCTAGTGTGAGAGGGAAAACGGCACATCTTCTAATGTTTTTCACTGTGAACCTAAGCATGGTTTCCTTTGTTTCTCATAACTTTGTTTTCAACACTCAATTATCATCTTCCCCAACATCATCCTACATATAACTTACGTAATTTGCCTTGTTAATTGAGTCTTTCCAAACGAAGGTTGTCTTTTGCAATTGCTACTCAGTTTCCACCATTAATATTTCTATGATTTCTCATATGGAACAGTCTAGGCAGAGATGGTTTTCTGTCAACTAAATGTTAGCATTAATACATTTCAAGGTTTTGCGTTTTCCAAGTTTCCATAGTGTGAGTTTTCACCAATAAAGCTTAGTTTTTTTAATTTACAAACACTCTCCCTGTCATTTAGTACTGTAACACCTCCTTTTATCATGATTTCATTAAGACCTGCTTCATTTAGTCACTGGTAAAATAGAAATTTGCATTACTGGATTTTATGTCTTCCTCAGTTAACAAAACTGTGAGCAGAATTATGGCAGAAAGAAAATCTTACGGTTTCTCTGTAACACAGGTGCAAATTGTTTACATAATGGCTTCTGAGTACATTTTAGGTATTACACTCATGATGGTAATCCCATCTATTAACTAATGGCCAAAAACTTAGAAGAAGTCAACTGAGAATTTATAGCACTACTACTGGAATAGGTAAAATCAGAAAAAAACATGTTTCAAAGGTAAACTTCAGAAGTATCATTTCAGTGCTTCCGGATCATTAAGACACTGTGCTGCTACTGCTGCCAAGTCGCCTCAGTCGTGTCCGACTCTGTGCGACTGCACAGATGGCAACCCATGAGGCTCCCCCCTTCCCTGGGATTCTCCAGGCAAGAACACCTGAGTGGGTTGCTGTCTCCTTCACCAATGCATGAAAGAGAAAAGTGGAAGTGAAGTCGCTCAGTCGTGTCCGACTCTTAGCGACCCCACGGACTGTGGCCCACCAGGCTCCTCCGTCCATGGGGTTTTCCAAGCAAGAGTGCTGGAGTAGGATGCCATTATTAAGACACTACGTTTCCTTTTTAACCACTGTAATCCTCTGGAAGAATGCTCCCTTGCTAAATGGCTCTTCATCCACATTGTGTATCTGGTTTTTTGCATTCAGATCAAAATGAGTTTAAATATGTATTTTGTAATACAGTTTCTTAGTGTTTCTTTCCCATGATACTGACCTTAAAATTTCACTTCATTTTTCTATAGAAGTTCAAGATCAAAATGGTTAGTATTCTAAACCTTCTCAAAAACCTCTTTAGCATGACTGATTTCTTGAGGCCCCATCTCTTAATGCAGATGCTTTCCATTGTATTGTGCTTGTCCTGGATGCTTGTCTTTGTGTCTCCCAGTTGAATTACAGGCTTCCCCTTAGAAGGAACTCTCCATTCAGTTCCCCCATCTAAAATCCATTTCTAATCTTCTATTTTCCAATCCTTATCCTTCTTTCCTGTAGACATTAGCTTGTTCCTGTTTTTCAGAGACATGTCATAGGCTCACTACAAAATGGATATGAGGAAGGCCATTATGTTAAAAGGCATTGAGTTCCATTCTGTTTATCTCCAAGGACACATCCCTTGTTAGGACCTCTGTAAAATGCCTGTATCTAGGGCCCATATTTATTGTGATGAGACTTCCCCAAACCTGCAGAGATAGAGAAGAAGATGCCTAATGTGCTCAGTGAAGTTTGCCTCTCATTCTCCCTTCAAAGCATGCAAGCATTCTGCTTTATTTCTTGATCCATGAGCTTGACACTCATTCTTCCACTGTGCCCAAATAGGATTACCCTAGGCTTCCCAGATATAGACATATTTCTAAAGTTGTTCTTGGAGTACTTTCTTGGAAAAGTGGTAATTCTTACTTCACTGGCATTGAATGTTGTATTTTTCTTATAGGCACTGGACATAAATCACATGGGCTTCATTCAGGTGGGGACCAAAACAGAAACATCCCAGATCAAGGTGATGTATTCATTGTTTGACGCTAAATGTGATTAGAGGCACTTAGCTCATAATGAAGAGTAATCTCTAGAATGTTGTTAACCCTGTAATTCAGTATTTGCATCTAGTATAATGAACAAAGCTACCCTGATTCCTCACATATGCGTTAGCTTCCAAATACCTCATCACATCTTACAAAGTGAACGATGAATGCCTAACTAATGCCAAAATGATGAAAAACTTCTTTAACTAACATTCCTGAAATTCTCTCTCAATACAGTAAATTGACTGAAGTTTTGCCCCCTCTTAATTTCTGGAGACTCCATTGAGCAAAAAGGAGGATTTCTCCTTGTGGATGTGTCTGGTTGTGGGTGTTGATATTCCTGTGGGAGCTCTTTGTGTATATGCATGCTCTATATGAGTGTTTTTTGTGTGTGCATATGTGTATTTCTGAACACTAATAAGCTGAATTGTAAATGCAAATTTTAGAATAGAATTGTTTTGTGTTTGTACCTTCTGATATTTACATGGATCTCTTAATTTTATTTTTCAGGTTTTTTGGGGAATAAAATTGGTAAGTATTTCTGACACTTTTCCCATACCATTTAAATGACTAAGACCATTCCCTCACGTTCTATATCTTTGGCATCCATTCACTCATCCTTCCCGTCATCCCTCTCCAATTGTTTGTATATGTACTACTTTCATATCAACTTCTTCCATCTATTTTTCTCTTGTTCCAACTATTCCTATTCCTTGCTTTTCATTATATACCTATTCTTGTCTATATACTGCAGTAGGTTTTCTTCCCCCTTTTTATGTCTCCTGAAAGTTGTCTTGATTTGATTCTAATTTTTGTAGGGACAAGGGATATCAGGCTGATCACCACATTACTACTATGCAATAGATGTTTTTGTGTAAATGACCACAGATGTTGAATCATTGTGACCTTTCAAGGGACAATAACTATGTGATTGGTACTGACCCAAAACTTAATTAAGTGAACAGAAAACTCCAAATTGGTTGAGTAAATTACTCTGCCTTCTGCTCTTTAGAGACTAGTAATTCAGATGAAATTCCTGAATTACATGTGAGCTCTAAACCTTCTTTCTCATTCCACTTGATCTTATTGTCCAGTTGTTCCCAGGTACGCAAATGCTTTATCTAATAAGGAAGTCCCATAGTATTGTGCAGCCTCTTTTAACTCAAAATTTCTTTTGGTGCAAAATACGACTTTAAAGATATATTTCAGCTGAGTTCAGTTCAGTTGCTCAGTCGTGTCCGACTCTTTGCGACCCCATGAATTGCAGCACGCCAGGCCTCCCTGTTCATCACCATCTCCCAGAGTTCACTCAGACTCATGTCCATTGAGTCCGTGATGCCATCCAGCCATCTCATCCTCGGTCGTCCCTTTCTCCTCCTGCCCCCAATCCCCAGCATCAGAGTCTTTTGCAATGAGTCAACTCTTCGCATGAGGTGGCCAAAGTACTGGAGTTTCAGCTTCAGCATCATTCTTTCCAAAGAAATCCCAGGGTTGATCTCTTTCAGAATGGACTGGTTGGATCTCCTTGCAGTCCAAGGGACTCTCAAGAGTCTTCTCCAACAACACAGTTCAGAAGCACCAATTCTTCGGCGCTCAGCCTTCTTCACAGTCCAACTCTCACATCCATACATGACCACTGGAAAAACCATAGCCTTGGCTAGACTGACCTTAGTTGGCAAAGTAATGTCTCTGCTTTTGAATATGCTATCTAGGTTGGTCATGGCTTTTCTCCCAAGGAGTAAGCGTCCTTTAATTTCATGGCTGCAGCCACCATCTGCAGTGATTTTGGAGCCCACAAAAATAAAGTCTGACACTGCTTCCACTGTTTTCCCATCTATTTCCCATGAAGTGATGGGACTGGATGCCATGATCTTCATTTTCTGAATGTTGAGCTTTAAGCCAACTTTTTCACTCTCCTCTTTCACTTTCATCAAGAGGCTTTTTAGCTCCTCCTCACTTTCTGCCATAAGGGTGGTGTCATGTGCATATCTGAAGTTATTGATATTTCTCCGGCAATCTTGATTCCAGTTTGTGTTTCTTCCAGTCCAGCGTTTCTCATGATGTACTCTGCATATAAGTTAAATAAGCAGGGTGATAATATACAGCCTTGACGTACTCCTTTTCCTATTTGGAACCAGTCTGTTGTTCCATGTCCAGTTCTAACTGTTGCTTCCTGACCTGCACACAGATTTCTCAAGAGGCAGGTCAGGTGGTCTGGTATTCCCATCTCTTTCAGAATTTTCCACAGTGTATAGTGATCCACACAGTCAAAGGCTTTGTCATAGTCAATAAAGCAGAAAGAGATGTTTTTCGGGAACTCTCTTGCTTTTTCCATGATCCAGCGGATGTTGGCAATTTGATCTCTGTTTCCTCTGCCTTTTCTTAAAACCAGCTTGAACATCAGGGAGTTCACGGTTCACGTATTGCCGAAGCCTGGCTTGGAGAATTTTGAGCATTACTTTACTAGCATGTGAGATGAGTGCAATTGTGTGGTAGTTTGAGCATTCTTTGGCATTGCCTTTCTTTGGGATTGGAATGAAAACTGACCTTTTCCAGTCCTGTGACCACTGCTGAGTTTTCCAAATTTGCTGGCATATTGAGTGCAGCACTTTCACAGCATCATCTTTCAGGATTTGAAACAGCTCAACTGCAATTCCATCTCCAGTAGACACTAATTCAAATACTAAGTGTTTGTCTCCTTTATTCTCTTGCTGTTTTTCATTTACATCTCTGTTTCAGAGGAAATAGAATTTAGCAGTATAGTAGGAGGCTAAAAGTGATTACTTATCCATTCGCCCTTGTGTACAAAAGGTCCCTTTATGTTTACTCATCTCTTTTTAAATAGGTTGCTCATATATCAATTCACACTAATTTTATATTCTGAGATAGGTAGAAGTGCCAACAGAAACCCGAGGATCTGATACTGTTGAACTCAGAACTCCTAAATTAACCTAATGGGGCCATTTCCAACCTTGGGTCCTTTAGCACAGTGGAATGTAGGGAGTGAAGACAGTTACTTCTCATTAGTATGAGAAGACTTGGAAATTTTTGGTTTTAATGGTAACAAATGGTGGCCCATTAGATCCCAAAAGAAAACTAAGGAAGTGCTTCAAATTTTTGACCTCTTCCTTCTCTGACATTGTTCTTTTAATGGAACACGTTGGAGCTTTTCCTTTTGCTGATCGGCTAGTGTGAGAGGGAAAACGGCACATCTTCTAATGTTTTTCACTGTGAACCTAAGCATGGTTTCCTTTGTTTCTCATAACTTTGTTTTCAACACTCAATTATCATCTTCCCCAACATCATCCTACATATAACTTACGTAATTTGCCTTGTTAATTGAGTCTTTCCAAACGAAGGTTGTCTTTTGCAATTGCTACTCAGTTTCCACCATTAATATTTCTATGATTTCTCATATGGAACAGTCTAGGCAGAGATGGTTTTCTGTCAACTAAATGTTAGCATTAATACATTTCAAGGTTTTGCGTTTTCCAAGTTTCCATAGTGTGAGTTTTCACCAATAAAGCTTAGTTTTTTTAATTTACAAACACTCTCCCTGTCATTTAGTACTGTAACACCTCCTTTTATCATGATTTCATTAAGACCTGCTTCATTTAGTCACTGGTAAAATAGAAATTTGCATTACTGGATTTTATGTCTTCCTCAGTTAACAAAACTGTGAGCAGAATTATGGCAGAAAGAAAATCTTACGGTTTCTCTGTAACACAGGTGCAAATTGTTTACATAATGGCTTCTGAGTACATTTTAGGTATTACACTCATGATGGTAATCCCATCTATTAACTAATGGCCAAAAACTTAGAAGAAGTCAACTGAGAATTTATAGCACTACTACTGGAATAGGTAAAATCAGAAAAAAACATGTTTCAAAGGTAAACTTCAGAAGTATCATTTCAGTGCTTCCGGATCATTAAGACACTGTGCTGCTACTGCTGCCAAGTCGCCTCAGTCGTGTCCGACTCTGTGCGACTGCACAGATGGCAACCCATGAGGCTCCCCCCTTCCCTGGGATTCTCCAGGCAAGAACACCTGAGTGGGTTGCTGTCTCCTTCACCAATGCATGAAAGAGAAAAGTGGAAGTGAAGTCGCTCAGTCGTGTCCGACTCTTAGCGACCCCACGGACTGTGGCCCACCAGGCTCCTCCGTCCATGGGGTTTTCCAAGCAAGAGTGCTGGAGTAGGATGCCATTATTAAGACACTACGTTTCCTTTTTAACCACTGTAATCCTCTGGAAGAATGCTCCCTTGCTAAATGGCTCTTCATCCACATTGTGTATCTGGTTTTTTGCATTCAGATCAAAATGAGTTTAAATATGTATTTTGTAATACAGTTTCTTAGTGTTTCTTTCCCATGATACTGACCTTAAAATTTCACTTCATTTTTCTATAGAAGTTCAAGATCAAAATGGTTAGTATTCTAAACCTTCTCAAAAACCTCTTTAGCATGACTGATTTCTTGAGGCCCCATCTCTTAATGCAGATGCTTTCCATTGTATTGTGCTTGTCCTGGATGCTTGTCTTTGTGTCTCCCAGTTGAATTACAGGCTTCCCCTTAGAAGGAACTCTCCATTCAGTTCCCCCATCTAAAATCCATTTCTAATCTTCTATTTTCCAATCCTTATCCTTCTTTCCTGTAGACATTAGCTTGTTCCTGTTTTTCAGAGACATGTCATAGGCTCACTACAAAATGGATATGAGGAAGGCCATTATGTTAAAAGGCATTGAGTTCCATTCTGTTTATCTCCAAGGACACATCCCTTGTTAGGACCTCTGTAAAATGCCTGTATCTAGGGCCCATATTTATTGTGATGAGACTTCCCCAAACCTGCAGAGATAGAGAAGAAGATGCCTAATGTGCTCAGTGAAGTTTGCCTCTCATTCTCCCTTCAAAGCATGCAAGCATTCTGCTTTATTTCTTGATCCATGAGCTTGACACTCATTCTTCCACTGTGCCCAAATAGGATTACCCTAGGCTTCCCAGATATAGACATATTTCTAAAGTTGTTCTTGGAGTACTTTCTTGGAAAAGTGGTAATTCTTACTTCACTGGCATTGAATGTTGTATTTTTCTTATAGGCACTGGACATAAATCACATGGGCTTCATTCAGGTGGGGACCAAAACAGAAACATCCCAGATCAAGGTGATGTATTCATTGTTTGACGCTAAATGTGATTAGAGGCACTTAGCTCATAATGAAGAGTAATCTCTAGAATGTTGTTAACCCTGTAATTCAGTATTTGCATCTAGTATAATGAACAAAGCTACCCTGATTCCTCACATATGCGTTAGCTTCCAAATACCTCATCACATCTTACAAAGTGAACGATGAATGCCTAACTAATGCCAAAATGATGAAAAACTTCTTTAACTAACATTCCTGAAATTCTCTCTCAATACAGTAAATTGACTGAAGTTTTGCCCCCTCTTAATTTCTGGAGACTCCATTGAGCAAAAAGGAGGATTTCTCCTTGTGGATGTGTCTGGTTGTGGGTGTTGATATTCCTGTGGGAGCTCTTTGTGTATATGCATGCTCTATATGAGTGTTTTTTGTGTGTGCATATGTGTATTTCTGAACACTAATAAGCTGAATTGTAAATGCAAATTTTAGAATAGAATTGTTTTGTGTTTGTACCTTCTGATATTTACATGGATCTCTTAATTTTATTTTTCAGGTTTTTTGGGGAATAAAATTGGTAAGTATTTCTGACACTTTTCCCATACCATTTAAATGACTAAGACCATTCCCTCACGTTCTATATCTTTGGCATCCATTCACTCATCCTTCCCGTCATCCCTCTCCAATTGTTTGTATATGTACTACTTTCATATCAACTTCTTCCATCTATTTTTCTCTTGTTCCAACTATTCCTATTCCTTGCTTTTCATTATATACCTATTCTTGTCTATATACTGCAGTAGGTTTTCTTCCCCCTTTTTATGTCTCCTGAAAGTTGTCTTGATTTGATTCTAATTTTTGTAGGGACAAGGGATATCAGGCTGATCACCACATTACTACTATGCAATAGATGTTTTTGTGTAAATGACCACAGATGTTGAATCATTGTGACCTTTCAAGGGACAATAACTATGTGATTGGTACTGACCCAAAACTTAATTAAGTGAACAGAAAACTCCAAATTGGTTGAGTAAATTACTCTGCCTTCTGCTCTTTAGAGACTAGTAATTCAGATGAAATTCCTGAATTACATGTGAGCTCTAAACCTTCTTTCTCATTCCACTTGATCTTATTGTCCAGTTGTTCCCAGGTACGCAAATGCTTTATCTAATAAGGAAGTCCCATAGTATTGTGCAGCCTCTTTTAACTCAAAATTTCTTTTGGTGCAAAATACGACTTTAAAGATATATTTCAGCTGAGTTCAGTTCAGTTGCTCAGTCGTGTCCGACTCTTTGCGACCCCATGAATTGCAGCACGCCAGGCCTCCCTGTTCATCACCATCTCCCAGAGTTCACTCAGACTCATGTCCATTGAGTCCGTGATGCCATCCAGCCATCTCATCCTCGGTCGTCCCTTTCTCCTCCTGCCCCCAATCCCCAGCATCAGAGTCTTTTGCAATGAGTCAACTCTTCGCATGAGGTGGCCAAAGTACTGGAGTTTCAGCTTCAGCATCATTCTTTCCAAAGAAATCCCAGGGTTGATCTCTTTCAGAATGGACTGGTTGGATCTCCTTGCAGTCCAAGGGACTCTCAAGAGTCTTCTCCAACAACACAGTTCAGAAGCACCAATTCTTCGGCGCTCAGCCTTCTTCACAGTCCAACTCTCACATCCATACATGACCACTGGAAAAACCATAGCCTTGGCTAGACTGACCTTAGTTGGCAAAGTAATGTCTCTGCTTTTGAATATGCTATCTAGGTTGGTCATGGCTTTTCTCCCAAGGAGTAAGCGTCCTTTAATTTCATGGCTGCAGCCACCATCTGCAGTGATTTTGGAGCCCACAAAAATAAAGTCTGACACTGCTTCCACTGTTTTCCCATCTATTTCCCATGAAGTGATGGGACTGGATGCCATGATCTTCATTTTCTGAATGTTGAGCTTTAAGCCAACTTTTTCACTCTCCTCTTTCACTTTCATCAAGAGGCTTTTTAGCTGACCTCCTGGCCAGGGAGACTGATCCTGAACTCTAACCTTCAGAACAGTTAGAGAATAAATGTGTGTCATTTTAAGCCCCTAAACACGTACTACTTACAGCAGCAACAGGAAATTTATATGTCTGTCTTGGAGACTAGGGCAGATGGGACGTGAATCTTGAGGCAGATTAAACGCTAGGAGGAGGGGTCAGTATTGCCAGGCGCTCATCTGAGCTCTGGGGTTACAACAGTGATCAGGGCAGAGAAAAATTTCTGTTCTCTTGAAACATATAGTGTTTTCCTTTCTTTTATGTATGCATGAGTTCTTATTGTATTCCAGGAAGTAATGCCCACATCATGCTAACTGCCTTTCCCAATTCATCATACATAGACTAACTTTTCTATCTTCAGTCTTAGTTTTTATTTATTTGAACTTATCAGTATTTTACATTATAATTTGTATCCCCAAGTCCAAGGTATTTTAATGTCATAAAAATATCTCCCCACATTTTTTCTATTAATATTGTTTATAGTTTTATTATGATAGATTGGTTGTTATTCACAGTTATCCATTCACTCCTCCACATCACTGTTACTAACCCATTCCTGCCATGTGTCCCTGCAAAGGAATAGACTTCACAACACCATTGACAGGCCCAACCATTGGACACCTTTGGCTGACTGAATGCACCTTCTCTTATCTGATCATAAACTTGCAAGTAAGAAATAAAAAGTCTATTGTCAGAAGCCAGTGAGACTTTAGGTTGGCTTGTCATGCAGCATACCCTGGATAAATTTATGTTTACATTTAGGCCTCTTACCTATGATGCCATTGGGCTTTCCCCATGTCTTATCAGTAAAGAATCCCCCTGCATTGCAGGAGCCACAGGAGATGAGGGTTCGATCCCTGGCTTGGAAAGACCCCTGGAGAATGGCATGGCAACCCACTCCAGTATTCTTGCCTGGAGAATCCCATGGACAGAGGAGTCTGGTGGGCCACAGTCCACAGAGTGGCAAACAGTTGCATATGACTGAAGTGACTTAGCACACGCACATCTGTGATGCCATCACTGTTATATGCAGTTATCCTTCATATATAATTCTGCTTGGTCTCTTTATTCTGTTTTGTTGGTCTATCTGTTCCTATATCAATTCTATACTGTTTCTTAGTACTGTGTTATTATTATATGTCTTAACAGTGCATGAGTTCCTACTTAAGTCTTCCTTCTCAAAATTATATTAGCTTTGTATGACTGTGTAAACCTTATTATATTTAAAATCAGTTTCATGTTCTCCTGCAAATTCTACTGAGCTATTGATTATATTGAGATATATATAGATATAGATAGATAGATAGATACTCACACACACTGAGTTTTAGATAAACTTGGGAAACTATCAATAGCTTTAAAAATGTCAACATGCCTTATTTTATTAAGGTCTCATTTGATTAATTTTAGAAATCTTGTATTGGTCTAATTCCTAGGATTTCATATTTTGGGTTGATATTTTAAGTGGGATATTATCTTCTATTTTTAGTTAGTTTTTACTGTTAAAGTGATAGACTCCAATGTAAATTATGTACACTCAATTGAGGAAAAGAAGAAAATATTAGAACATCTGTAAATGTTTATTTTTATTTTATTTTAACATTTTAATTTTTAGATTAATAGTAACTAATGTATTAATATATTAGTTCTAGACTAATAATAGCTGACTTTTATATGACACCAACTTTGTGCTATACAAATGCTTTCCACGTATTAACTCACTTAATCCTCACAATACCCTAAGTGGAAATTTTTTTCTTCTCATTTTATAGGCAAGACAAATGAGGCAGAGTGATTATATAACTTGCTTAAGTTCACACAGGTGTGACCCCAAGGCAGTCTTGCTTTTAGTCTCTACACTATGTTGTTTGTAAAGTACATAACTGTAGTTTATAAATAAATATTGGGGTCATATTAGGCTCATAAAATGAGTTGGTTTGCTTTACAAAGATAAGAATCATATGTTTTTAAAAAGTTTTATTTATCAACTTTTAGAGAACCAATATTTTGACACTAGAAGTATAGAAAAATGCTATTAATCTTTAACGTCAACCTTATACCTGGCAATTTCACTTAACTCTTTTATTAGATACATTAATTTGTTCATTCTGTTGGGTTTTCTATGTAATCTTATCAGTGACAAATAATGACAGTTTTATCTCTTCCTTTCAAATTCTTATCATTGTTAATTATTTTCCTTGTCTTATTGTGTTGGTTAGGGCCTTCAATACTATACTGAATGGTAGTGGTGATAAAAGATATCCTTGCTTTATTGCGTTCAAATTTTTGTCAATAAACACTGTCTAACTGAAAAAAAAAAAAAAAAAAAAAAAAAAAAAAAAAAAAAAAGAGGCTTTTTAGCTCCTCCTCACTTTCTGCCATAAGGGTGGTGTCATGTGCATATCTGAAGTTATTGATATTTCTCCCGGCAATCTTGATTCCAGTTTGTGTTTCTTCCAGTCCAGCGTTTCTCATGATGTACTCTGCATATAAGTTAAATAAGCAGGGTGATAATATACAGCCTTGACGTACTCCTTTTCCTATTTGGAACCAGTCTGTTGTTCCATGTCCAGTTCTAACTGTTGCTTCCTGACCTGCACACAGATTTCTCAAGAGGCAGGTCAGGTGGTCTGGTATTCCCATCTCTTTCAGAATTTTCCACAGTGTATAGTGATCCACACAGTCAAAGGCTTTGTCATAGTCAATAAAGCAGAAAGAGATGTTTTTCGGGAACTCTCTTGCTTTTTCCATGATCCAGCGGATGTTGGCAATTTGATCTCTGTTTCCTCTGCCTTTTCTAAAACCAGCTTGAACATCAGGGAGTTCACGGTTCACGTATTGCCGAAGCCTGGCTTGGAGAATTTTGAGCATTACTTTACTAGCATGTGAGATGAGTGCAATTGTGTGGTAGTTTGAGCATTCTTTGGCATTGCCTTTCTTTGGGATTGGAATGAAAACTGACCTTTTCCAGTCCTGTGACCACTGCTGAGTTTTCCAAATTTGCTGGCATATTGAGTGCAGCACTTTCACAGCATCATCTTTCAGGATTTGAAACAGCTCAACTGCAATTCCATCTCCAGTAGACACTAATTCAAATACTAAGTGTTTGTCTCCTTTATTCTCTTGCTGTTTTTCATTTACATCTCTGTTTCAGAGGAAATAGAATTTAGCAGTATAGTAGGAGGCTAAAAGTGATTACTTATCCATTCGCCCTTGTGTACAAAAGGTCCCTTTATGTTTACTCATCTCTTTTTAAATAGGTTGCTCATATATCAATTCACACTAATTTTATATTCTGAGATAGGTAGAAGTGCCAACAGAAACCCGAGGATCTGATACTGTTGAACTCAGAACTCCTAAATTAACCTAATGGGGCCATTTCCAACCTTGGGTCCTTTAGCACAGTGGAATGTAGGGAGTGAAGACAGTTACTTCTCATTAGTATGAGAAGACTTGGAAATTTTTGGTTTTAATGGTAACAAATGGTGGCCCATTAGATCCCAAAAGAAAACTAAGGAAGTGCTTCAAATTTTTGACCTCTTCCTTCTCTGACATTGTTCTTTTAATGGAACACGTTGGAGCTTTTCCTTTTGCTGATCGGCTAGTGTGAGAGGGAAAACGGCACATCTTCTAATGTTTTTCACTGTGAACCTAAGCATGGTTTCCTTTGTTTCTCATAACTTTGTTTTCAACACTCAATTATCATCTTCCCCAACATCATCCTACATATAACTTACGTAATTTGCCTTGTTAATTGAGTCTTTCCAAACGAAGGTTGTCTTTTGCAATTGCTACTCAGTTTCCACCATTAATATTTCTATGATTTCTCATATGGAACAGTCTAGGCAGAGATGGTTTTCTGTCAACTAAATGTTAGCATTAATACATTTCAAGGTTTTGCGTTTTCCAAGTTTCCATAGTGTGAGTTTTCACCAATAAAGCTTAGTTTTTTTAATTTACAAACACTCTCCCTGTCATTTAGTACTGTAACACCTCCTTTTATCATGATTTCATTAAGACCTGCTTCATTTAGTCACTGGTAAAATAGAAATTTGCATTACTGGATTTTATGTCTTCCTCAGTTAACAAAACTGTGAGCAGAATTATGGCAGAAAGAAAATCTTACGGTTTCTCTGTAACACAGGTGCAAATTGTTTACATAATGGCTTCTGAGTACATTTTAGGTATTACACTCATGATGGTAATCCCATCTATTAACTAATGGCCAAAAACTTAGAAGAAGTCAACTGAGAATTTATAGCACTACTACTGGAATAGGTAAAATCAGAAAAAAACATGTTTCAAAGGTAAACTTCAGAAGTATCATTTCAGTGCTTCCGGATCATTAAGACACTGTGCTGCTACTGCTGCCAAGTCGCCTCAGTCGTGTCCGACTCTGTGCGACTGCACAGATGGCAACCCATGAGGCTCCCCCCTTCCCTGGGATTCTCCAGGCAAGAACACCTGAGTGGGTTGCTGTCTCCTTCACCAATGCATGAAAGAGAAAAGTGGAAGTGAAGTCGCTCAGTCGTGTCCGACTCTTAGCGACCCCACGGACTGTGGCCCACCAGGCTCCTCCGTCCATGGGGTTTTCCAAGCAAGAGTGCTGGAGTAGGATGCCATTATTAAGACACTACGTTTCCTTTTTAACCACTGTAATCCTCTGGAAGAATGCTCCCTTGCTAAATGGCTCTTCATCCACATTGTGTATCTGGTTTTTTGCATTCAGATCAAAATGAGTTTAAATATGTATTTTGTAATACAGTTTCTTAGTGTTTCTTTCCCATGATACTGACCTTAAAATTTCACTTCATTTTTCTATAGAAGTTCAAGATCAAAATGGTTAGTATTCTAAACCTTCTCAAAAACCTCTTTAGCATGACTGATTTCTTGAGGCCCCATCTCTTAATGCAGATGCTTTCCATTGTATTGTGCTTGTCCTGGATGCTTGTCTTTGTGTCTCCCAGTTGAATTACAGGCTTCCCCTTAGAAGGAACTCTCCATTCAGTTCCCCCATCTAAAATCCATTTCTAATCTTCTATTTTCCAATCCTTATCCTTCTTTCCTGTAGACATTAGCTTGTTCCTGTTTTTCAGAGACATGTCATAGGCTCACTACAAAATGGATATGAGGAAGGCCATTATGTTAAAAGGCATTGAGTTCCATTCTGTTTATCTCCAAGGACACATCCCTTGTTAGGACCTCTGTAAAATGCCTGTATCTAGGGCCCATATTTATTGTGATGAGACTTCCCCAAACCTGCAGAGATAGAGAAGAAGATGCCTAATGTGCTCAGTGAAGTTTGCCTCTCATTCTCCCTTCAAAGCATGCAAGCATTCTGCTTTATTTCTTGATCCATGAGCTTGACACTCATTCTTCCACTGTGCCCAAATAGGATTACCCTAGGCTTCCCAGATATAGACATATTTCTAAAGTTGTTCTTGGAGTACTTTCTTGGAAAAGTGGTAATTCTTACTTCACTGGCATTGAATGTTGTATTTTTCTTATAGGCACTGGACATAAATCACATGGGCTTCATTCAGGTGGGGACCAAAACAGAAACATCCCAGATCAAGGTGATGTATTCATTCAGTTCAGTTCAGTCACTCATTCATGTCTGTCTCTTTGTGACCTCATGAACCACAGCATGCCAAGCCTCCCTGTGCATCACCAACTCACAGAATTCACCCAAATTCATGTCGATTGAGTCAGTGATGCCATCTAACCATCTCATTCTCTGTCATCCCCTTCTCCTCCTGCCTTCAATCTTTTCCTACATCAGGGTCTTTTCCAAAGAGTCAGCTCTTCGCATCAAGTGTCCACAGTTTTGGAGTTTCAGCTTCAACGTCAGTCCTTCCAATGAATACCAAGGACTGATCTCCTATTGGATGGATTGGCTGGATCTCCTTGCAGTCCAAGGGACTCTCAAGATCTTCTCCAACACCACAGTTCAAAAGCATCAATTCTTCTGTGCTCAATTTTTTTCATAGTCCAGCTCTCATAAACATACATGACTACTGGAAACACCATAGCCTTGACTAGACAGACATTTGTTGACAAAGGAATGTCTCTGCTTTTTAATACGTTGTCTAGGTTGATCATAACTTTCCTTCCAATGAGTAAGCGTCTTTTAATTTCATGGCTGCCTCCACCATCTGCAGTGATGTTGGAGCCCACAAAAATAAAGTCAGCCACTGTTTCCACTGTTTCCCTATCTATTTGCAATGGAAAGATCAGACCAGATGCCATGATCTACATGTTGAGATGCCAGTTTTCTGAATGTTGAGCTTTAAGCCAACTTTTTCGCTCTCCTCTTTCACTTTCATCAAGAGGCTCTTTAGTTCTTCTTCACTTTCTGCCATAAGGGTGATGTCATCTGCATATCTGAGGTTATTGATATTTTTCCCAGCAATCTTGATTTCAGCTTGTGCTTCATCCAGCCCAGCATTTCTCATGATGTACTCTGCATATAATTAAATAAGCAGGGTGACAATATACAGCCTTGACGTCCTCCTTTTCCTATTTGCACCAGTCTGTTGTTCCATGTCCAGTTCTAACTGTTGCTTCCTGACCTGCATACAGGTTTTTCAAGAGGCAGGTCAGGTGGTCCTACATTCCCATCTCTTTCAGAATTTTCCACAGTTTATTGTGATCCACACAGTCAAAGGCTTTGGCATAGTCAACAAAGCAGAAATTGATATTTTTCTGGAACTTTCTTGCTTTTTTATGATCCAGGGATGTTGGCAATTTGATCTCTGTTTCCTCTGCCTTTTCCAAATCCAGCTTGAACATCTGGAAGTTCATGGTTCATGTATTGTTGAAGCCTGGTTGGAGAGTGTGAGATGAGTGCAATTGTGTGGTAGTTTGAGCATTCTTTGGCATTGCCTTTCTTTGGGATTGTAATGAAAACTGACCTTCTCCAGTCCTGTGGCCACTACTGAGTTGTCTGAATTTGCTGGCATATTGAGTGCAGCACTTTCACAGCATCATCTTTCAGGATTTGAAATAGCTCAACTGGAATCCCATCACTTCCACTAGCTTTGTTCATAGTGATACTTCCTAAGGCCCACTTGACTTTGCGTTCCAGGATGACTGGCTCTAGGTGAGTGATCACAGCATCATGATTATCTGGGTTGTGAAGATCTTTTTTGTATAGTTCTGTGTTTTCTTGCCACCTTATCTTAATATCTTCTGCTTCTGTTAGGTCCATACCATTTCTGTCCTTTATTGAGCCCATCTTTGCATGAAATGTTCCCTTGGTATCTCTAATTTTCTTGAAGAGGTCTCTAGTCTTTCCTAGTCTATGTTTTCCTATATTTCTTTGCACTGATCGCTGAGGAAGGCTGTCTTATCTCTCGTTGCTATTCTTTGGAACTCTGCATTCAAATGGGTATATCTTTCCTTTTGTCCTTTGCTTTTGGCTTCTCTTCCTTTCATAGCTATCTGTAAGGCCTCCTCAGACAACCATTTTGCTTTTTTTTTTTTTTTGCATTTCTTTTTCTTGAGGATGGTCTTGATCCCTGTCTCCTGTAAATGTCAGGAACCTGCATCCATAGTTCATCAGGCACTCTATCAGACCTAGTCCTTTAAATCTATTTCTCACTTCCACTGTATAATCATAAGGGATTTGATTTAGGTTGTATCTGAATGATCTAGTGGTTTTCCCCACTTTCTTCAATTGAAGTCTGAATTTGGCAATAAGGAATCCATGATCTGAGCCACAGCCAGCTCCAGGTCTTGTTCTTGCTCCTCCATCTTCGGCTGCAAAGAATATGATCAATTTCATTTCGATGTTGACCATCTGGTGATGTCCATGTGTAGAGTCTTCTCTTGTGTTATTGGAAGATGATGTTTGCTATGACCAGTGCATTCTTTTGGGTAAACTCTATTAGCTTTGTCCTGCTTCATTCTGTACTCTAAGGCCAAATTGGTTGACATTAAATGTGATTAGAGGCACATAGCACATAATGAAGAATAATCTCTAGAATGTTTTTAATCCTGAAATTCAGTATTTGCATCTAGTATAATGAAGAAAGCTACCTTGATTCCTCACATATGTGTTAGCTTCCAAATAACTTATCACATCTTACAAAGTGAACAATGAATGCCTAACTAACGCCAAAGTGATTAAAAACTTCCTCAACTAACATTCCCAAAATTCTCTTTCAATATATTATATTGACTTAATTTTTGCCCCCTCTGAATTTCTGGAGACTATATTAAGCAAAAGGAGGATTTCCCACTATAGATGTATCAGGTTGTGGATGTCGATATTCCTGTTGGAGCTTTTCTTTGTATATGCATGTTCTATATGAGTGTTTTGTGTGTTTGCATGTGTGTATTTCTGAACACTAATAAACTGTATTGTGAATGCAAATTTTAGAATAGAATAGAATTATTTGGTGTTTGTACCTTTTGATATTTACATGGATCTCTTATTTTTCAGGTTTTTTTGGGAATAAAATTGGTAAGTATTTCTGACACTTCTCCCATACCATTTAAATGACTAAGACCATTCCCTCACGTTCTATATCTTTGACATCCAGTCACTCATCCTTCCCGTCATCCCTCTTCAATTGTTTGTATATGTACTACTTTCATATCAACCTCTTCCGTCTATTTTTCCCTCGTTCCAACTTTTCCTATTCCTTGCTTTTCATTATATACCTATTCTTGTCTATAACCTTCAGTGTTTTCCTTTTTATGTCTCCTGAAAGTTGTCTTGATTTGATTCTAATTTTTGTAGGGACAAGGGATATCAGGCTGATCACCACATCACTCCTGTGCAATAGATGTTTTCGTGTAAATGACCACTGATGTCGAATCATTGTGACCTTTCAAGTTCAAGGGACAATAATTATGTGATTGATACTGACCTAAAACTTAAATGAACAGAAAAATCCAAATTGGTTGAGTAAATTACTCTGCCTTCTGCTCTTTCAAAGACTATTAACTCAGTGACATTCCTTGATTACATGTGAGCTCTAAACCTACTCTCCCATTCCCCTTGATATTATTACCCACTTGTTCCCAGGTGTACAAATGCTTTATGTAATAAGGATGGCATCACTGACTCAATGGACATGAGTTTGAGTAAGCTCTGGAAGTTGGTGATGGACAGGGACACCTGGCACGATGCATTCCATGGGGTCGCAAAAAGTCAGACACGACTGGGTGACTGAACTGAACTGATAGTGTTGCGCAGCCTCTTTTAACTCAAAATTTCTATTGGAACAAAATACAAATTTAATCAATTTATTCAGAAAACACTAATTCAAACATTAAAAGTTTATCTCCTTTATTCTTTCTCTTGATGTTTTTCATTTACATCTTTAAGAAGAAATAGAATTTAGTAGTATAATAGGAGGCTATAACTGACTACTGATCCATTATACCATGTGTACAAAAGTCCCTTTATGTTCCCTCATCACTTTTTAAATGTGTTGCTTGTATATCAATTCACACTAATATTTTATTCTGAGAAAAGCAGAAGTACCAACACAAACCAAGGATCTGACACTGTTTAACAGAACTCATAATTTAACTCCCTTGATGGGTCCATTTCCAATCTTGCACGATGGGATATATGGAATGAAAATGGTTACTTCTCATTAGTATGGTGGACTTTGAAACTTTTGGTTTTAATTCTAAGACATGGTCTTCCATTTGAACCCAAAAGCAAATGAAAGAAGTGTTTCCAATTTCTCATCTGGTCTCTTCCTGACATTCTACTTTTATTTGAATGAGTTGGATTTCTTTTCTTTTGTTGATCAATAGTGTGAAGAAGGAAAATACATGGCTCATAATGTATTTCACTATGAACCTATGCATGGTTTCATTGGTGCTTTTATACATTCTTCAACAATCAATTTGCATGTTCCAAAACACCATCATACAAATAACTTACATGCTATGTCTTTTTATTTAGTCTGGCCAAATTTTGTTTGTCTTCTGCATTTGGCACTCCATTTTCCCCGTTAGTACTTCTGTGATTTTCTCATTTTGATACAATCTAAACAGACATTATCTTGTGTCAACTAAATTCAGTATTGGTATATTTCAAAGATTTACCTGTTTTAAGCTTCTGAAGTGTGAGTTTTCTCCAACATATGCTCAGTCTTTTGATGTACAAACCCTTTCACCATCATTTAGTATTTACATACCTTTTCCTCATGTATTTTTCAATATGTGAAAAAGCCTGCCTCATTTAGGCTTTAGCTAAAATAGCAATTTGCATTACAGTATTTTATATATTCATTTATTGACAAACATGTGAACAGAATCATCCAGGCTATAAATCCTGCATTTCTTTGACAACACTGGTTCAAGATGTTAAACAATGCTCATAGCTCTTCACATTTTAGATGTTACATTAATTGATTTAACCCTATCTATTAAGTAGTAGCCAAATAAATTTATAGAGCTAATAAATTGAATTAGTTCAGTCAACATAGATAAAGTGCAGTTTGAAAGGTCAACTTCAGAACTGCTATTTTAATAATTTTCTCCAGTTAAAACAAATACTTTTATTTTAACCCCTATTCTATTTCAGGAGAATACTATATTTTTAAAATGAGCTGTCATACACAGTCCAGAGTTTGTGTTTTCTGTGTGTTTATGTGTTTGTATGTATGCTTTATGATAGTTATAATTTTAAATATGGAGGCAATATTGCCATAAATTTTGTTTCTTGATCTTCCATTTCCACTATTGACTTTAAATTTTGCATTTTATTTTTCTAAAGCACCTCAGGAAAGGAGTGGTAAGTAAAAACTTATTACTCACAAATGACTTTTACATGACTACTTTCTTCACACCTAACCATTCACAATAGGTTAATCCATAGGTTTCTGTGTCTTGCCCTTTCCCTGGTTGTCTGTCTTATATCTCCAAATTTGTTATAGACTTTTTCAGAAGATGTTCTTTCCATTTAGTTTCTCCTCCTAAAAGCCATTTCAGTTCCCATTTTTCCCATTCCACATCATTTCTTTCCTACACATATCAACATTTTCTGTTTTCCTCAGTCTATCTCTGAGGACTTGATACAGGCTTACTGAAAACTTGAAGAGACAGAGAACATTAAATTGAAAGCACAGGGTTCCATCTTATTTATCTCCTGGGCACATCCCTAGCCAGGAGCTTCATCATATTCTATTTTTAAGGGCACAAAATTCTATTTAAGGGCACAAAGGTCAATAAGACTTCCCTAGATCTACACAGTTGAGAGAAGATACCTAATAGGCTGAGTGAAGTTTGTCTATTCATTGTGCCTTCAAAGCCTGTGTAAATTCTGCTTCACTTCTTGGTCCATAAACTTGACACACATTCTTCCATTGTACCTAGATACATTATTTCCAAAGTTATTCTTGGAATTTTTTTCTTCCAACAATGGTAATTTTTTTCCTTTTTATTTGACTTTTTGTTTTGCATTTTGAATGCCACAATGATCATCTTGGCCAGCCCAACTTTGTTTAGTGTTTTTAGAAGAAATATACATTCCAGGAAATTTTCAGTTGTTTATATCTCTCTCAGGCTTCCCTCATAGCCCAGTGGGTAAAGAATCTGCCTGCAATGCAGGTGATGTCTGTTTGATTCCTGGGTCTGGAAGATCTACTGGAGAAGCAATAGGCTACCCACTCCAGTCTCTCTCATCAGGAAGCTTCCATAAGCCTCTTATCCTTCTCCATCAGAGGGCAGACAGACTGAAAATCACAATCACAGAAAACTAACCAATCTAATCACATGGACCACAGCATTGTCTAACTTTTTGAAACTATGAGCCATGCCATGTAGGACCACCCAAGATGGACAGGTCATGGTGGGGAGTTCTGACAAAATGTGATCCACTGGATAGGGGATGGCAAACCACTTCAGTATTCTTGCCTTAAGAACCCCATGAACAGTATGAAAAGGCAAAAAGACAAGAAACTGAAAGAAGAACTCCCCGGGTCAGTAGGTGCCCAATATGCTACTGGAGGTCAGCTGAGAAATAACTCCAGAAAGAATGAAGAGACGGAGACAAAGCAAAAACAACATCCAGTTGTGGATGTGACTGGTGATGGAAGCAACGTCTGATGCTGTAAAAAGCAATATTGCATAGAAACCTAGAATGTTAGGTCACTGAATCAAGGCAAATTGGAAGTGCTCAAACAGGAGATGGCAAAAGTGAACGTCAACATTTTAGGAATCATTTAAGGTCAACTAAAATGGACCTTACTGGGTGAATTTAACTCAGATGACAATTATATCTACTACTGTGGGCAAGGACCCCTTAGAAGAAATGGAGTAGCCATGACAGTCAACAAAAGAGTTTGAAATGCAGTACTTCGATGCAGTCTCAGAAATGACAGAATGATCTATGTTCGTTTCCAAAAAAGAAAAAAACATTCAATATCATGGTAACCCAGGTCTATCCCCTGACCAGCAATGCTGAAGAAGCTGAAGTTGAACCGTTCTATGAAGACCTATAGGATATTTTAGAGTTAACACCCAAAACAAGATGTCCTTTTCATTATAGGGGACTGGAATGCAAAGGTAAGAAGTCAAGGAAAACCTGGACTAACAAGCAAATTTGGCCTTGGAGTACAGAATGAAGCAGGGCGAAGGCCCATAGAGTTTTGCCAAGAGAATGCACTGGTTAGCAAACATAGCAAACACCCTCTTCCAACAACACAAGAGAGGACTCTACACTTGGACATCACCAGATGGTCAACACTGAAATCAGATTGATTATATTCTTTGCAGCAAAAGATGGAGCTGCTGTATACAGTCAGCAAAAACAACAACAGGAGCTGACTGTGCCTCAGACCATGAACTCTTACTGCAAAATTCAGACTTAAATTGAAGAAAGTAGAAAAGGTAGAGGAACCAGAGATCAAATTGCCAACATCCGCTGGATCATGGAAAAAGCAAGAGAGTTCCAGAAAAACATCGATTTCTGCTTTATTGACTATGCCAAAGCCTTTGACTGTGTGGATCACAATAAACTGTGGAAAATTCTGAAAGAGATGGGAATACCAGACCCCCTAACTTTCCTCTTAAGAAATCTGTATGCAGGTCAGGAAGCAACAGTTAGAACTGGACATGGAACAACAGACTGGTTCCAAATTGGGAAAGGAGTACGTCAAGGCTGTATATTGTCACCCTGCTTATTTAACTTATATGCAGAGTACATCATGAGAAACGCTGGACTGGAAGAAACACGAGCTGGAATCAAGATTGCCGGGAGAAATATCAATAACCTCAGATATGCAGATGACACCACCCTTATGGCAGAAAATGAAGAGGAACTAAAAATCCTCCTGATGAAAGTGAAAGTGGAGAGTGAAAAAGTTGGCTTAAAGCTCAACATTCAGAAAATGAAGATCATGGCATCCGGTCCCATCACTTCATGGGAAATAGATGGGGGAAACAGTGGAAACAATGTCAGACTTTATTTTTGTGGGCTCCAACATCACTGTAGATGGTGACTGCAGCCATGAAATTAAAAGACGCTTACTCCTTGGAAGAAAAGTTATGACCAACCTAGATAGCATATTCAAAAGCAGAGACATTACTTTGCCAACTAAGGTCCGTCTAGTCAAGGCTATGGTTTTTCCAGTAGTCATGTATAGATGTGAGAGATGGACTGTGAAGAAGGCTGAGTGCCAAAGAATTGATGCTTTTGAACTGTGGTGTTGGAGAAAACTCTTGAGAGTCCTTTGGACTGTGAGGAGATCCAACCAATCCATTCTTGAGATCAGCCCTGGGATTTCTTTGGAAGAAATGATGCCAAAGCTGAAACTCCAGTATCTGGCCACCTCATGCGAAGAGCTGACTCATTGGAAAAGACTTTGATGCTGCGCGGGATTGGGGGCAGGAGGAGAAGGGGACGACAGAGGATGGCATCACAGACTCAATGGACGTGAGTCTGAGTGAACTCTGGGAGTCGGTGATGGACAGGGAGGCCTGGCATGCTGCAATTCATAGGGTCGCAAAGAGTCAGACATGACTGAACTGAACTGAACAGAACTGAAAGGGAGACCCACTAGACCATTCAGGCATGACATAAATCAAATCCCACAAAATTATACAGTGGAAGTGAGAAATAGGTTTAAGGGACTAGATCTGATAGAAACAGTGCTTGATGAAGTATGGTCAGAGGTTTGTGACATTGTACAGGAGACAGGGAGCAAGACCATCACTAAGAAAAAGAAATGCAAAAAAACAAAATGGCTGTCTGAGGAGGCCTTACAAATAGCTGTGAAAGGAAGAGAAGCCAAAAGCAAAGGAGAAAAGGAAAGATATACCCATTTGAATGCAGATTTCCAAAGAATAGCAAGGAGAGATAAAAAAGCTTTCCACAGTGATCAATCCAAAGAAAGAGAGGAAAACAATTGAATGGTAAAGACTAGAGATCTCTTCAAGAAAATTAGAGATACCAAGGGAACATTTCATGCAAAGTATGAAATAAAGAACAAAAATGGTATGGACCTAACAGAAACAGAAGATATTAAGAAGAGGTGGCAAGAATACACAGAACAACTGTACAAAAAATATCTTCACTACACAAATAATCACGATGGTGTGATCACTCATCTAGAGCCAGAATTCCTTACATGGAAAGTCAAGTGGGCCTTAGGAAGCATCACTACATACAAAGCTAGTGGAGGTGATGGAATTCCAGTTGAGCTATTTCAAATCCTAAAAGATGATGCTGTGAAAGTGCTGCACTCAATATGCCAGAAAATTTGGAAAACTCAGCAGTGGCCACAGCCTGGAGAAGGTCAGTTTTCATTGCAATCCCAAAGAAAGGCAATGCCAAAGAGTGCTCAGACTACTGCACAATTGCCCTCATCTCACACGCTAGCAAAGGAATGCTCAACGTTCTCCAAGCCAAGCTTCATCAATACATGAACTGTGAACTTCCAGATGTTCAAGCTGGTTTTAGAAAAGCCAGAGGAACCAGAGATCAAATTGCCAACATCTGCTGGATCATGGAAAAAGCAAGAAAGTTTCAGAAAAACATCTATTTCTGCTTTATTGACTATGCCAAAGCCTTTGACTGTGTGGATCACAATAAACTGTGGAAAATTCTGAGAGAGATGAGAATACCAGACCACCTGACCTGCCTCTTGAGAAACCTGTATGCAGGTCAGGAAGCAACAGTTAGAACTGGACATGAAACAACAGACTGGTTTCAAATACGAATAGGAAGACGTCACAGCCATATATTGTCACCTTGCTTATTTAACTTATATGCAGAGTTCAGTTCAGTTCAGTCACTCAGTTGTGTCCAACTCTTTGCGACCCCATGAATTGCAGCACGCCAGGCCTCCCTGTCCATCACCAACTCCCAGAGTTCACTCAGACTCGCGTCCATCGAGTCCGTGATGCCATCCGGCCATCTCATCCTCTGTCATCCCCTTCTCCTCCTGCCCCCAATCCCTCCCAGCATCAAAGTCTTTTCCAGTGAGTTAACTCCTCGTACATCATGTGAAATGCTGGGCTGGAGGAAGCACAAGCTGGAATCAAGATTGGTGGGAGAAATATCAATAACCTCAGATATGCAGTTGGCACCACCCTCATGGCAGAAAGTATAGAAGAACTAAAGAGCCTCTTGATGAAAGTTAAAGAGGAGAGTGAAAAAATTGGCATAAAGCTCAACGTTCAGAAAACAAAGATCATGGCATCCAGTTCCATCACTTCATGGGAAATAGATGGGGAAACAGTGGAAACAGTGTCAGACTTTATTTTTTTGGGCTCCAATATCACTGCAGATGGTGATTACAGCCATGAAATTAAAAGATGCTTACTCCTTGGGAGGAAAGTTATGACCACCCTAGATAGTATGTTCAAAACCAGAGACATTACTTTGCCAACAAAAGTCCATCTAGTCAAGGCTATGGTTTTTCCAGTGGTCATGTGTGGATGTGAAAGTTGGACTGTGAAGAAAGCTGAGTGCCGAAGAATTATGCTTTTGAACTGTGGTGTTGGAGAAGACTCTTGAGAGTCCCTTGGACTTCAAGGAGATCCAACCAGTCCATTCTAAAGGCGATCAATCCTGAATGTTCATTGAAAGGACTGATGTTGAAGATGAAACTCCAACACTTTGGCCACCTGATGTGAAGAGCTGACTCATCTGAGAAGACCCTGATGCTGGAAAAGATTGAAGGCAGGAGGAGTAGGGAATGACAGAGGATGAGATGGTTGGATGGCATTACCGACTCAATGGCCTTGAGTTTTGGTAAGCTCCAGGAGTGTGTGATGGACAGGGAGACCTGTCATGCTGCAGTCTACGGATTGGCAGAGTCAGACATGACTGAGTGACTGAACTGAACTGATTGTTATTTATTTATTTTTATTTTTTTTTAAGGTTTTCTTTTTTTTTTCTATTTATTTTATTTTATTTATTTATTTTTTTAATAATTTTAAAATCTTTAATTCTTACATGCGTTCCCAAACATGAACCCCCCTCCCACCTCCCTCCCCATAACATCTCTCTGGGTCATCCCCATGCACCAGCCCCAAGCATGCTGTATCCTGCGTCAGACATAGACTGGCGATATTTGTCCTATTGCTGTGATGTATGCAGGCATTCCTATCGAGTCAACTAAATTTTATCAGTATATTCTCTAATGTATTGGCTTTTCAAGTGGATGAAGTGAAAGTTTCATCCAAGATATGCTCAGGTCACTTCATTTAGACCTGCTTCACTGATTTTTTAATACTTATCTTTTGTTCATGGAACTTTAGGGAAAATTCCTTTGTGTCTAGTTTAAAGATAAATTTGCACTCATCTCCCATGCTAGTAAGGTCGTGCTTAAAACTTTGCATGCTAGGCTTCAACATAATTTGAACCAAGAACTTTCAGATATCCAACCTGGGTTTGGAAAAGGAAGAGGAACCAGAGATCAAATTGCCAACATTCACTGGATAATAGAGAAAGCAAGGGAATTTCAGAAAAGTATCTGTCTCTGTTTCATTGACTATGCTAAAGCCTTTGAGGGTGTGGATCATGACAAACTGTGAAAAGCTATTAGAGACACGGGAATACCAGACCATCTTACCTGTCTCCTGAGAAACCTGTTTGTGGGTCAAGAAGCAACAGTTAGAAACCCGGGAAACTGATTGGAACAACTGATTGGTTCAAGATTGAGAAAGGAGTAAGACAGGGCTGTCTGCTGTCACCCTATTTGTTTAATCTAGATGCTGAGCACATCATGAGAAATGCCAGGTTAGATGAGTTACAAGCTGGAATCAAGATAGATGGGGGAAACATCAACAACCTCAGATACACGGATGACACCACTCTAATGTCAGAAACTGAAGAGGATCTAAAGAGCCTCTTGATGACAGTGAAGGAGCGGAGTGAAAGAGCTGGCTTAAGACTAAATATTTAAAAAAACTAAGATTATGGCTTCCAGCCCCATGACTGCATGGCAACTAGAAGGGGAAAAGTTGGAAATAGCGACAGATTCCCTTTTCTAGGGCTCCAAAATCACTGCAGATGGTGACTGCAGCCATGAAATCAGAAGATGGTTTCTTATCAGCAGTGAAGCTATGACAAACCTAGACAGTGTATTGAAAAGCAGAGACACTGCCAACAAAGGTCCCAATGGTCTCATATGGTTGTGACAGCTGGAACTTAAAGAGGGCAGAACGTGGAAGAATTGATGCCTTTAAACTTTGGTGCTGGAGAAGACTCCTGAAAGTTCCTCCAACAGGAAGGAGACCAAACAAGTCAATCTTAAGGGAGATCAACCCTGAATATTCACTGGAAGGACTAATTCTGAAGCTGAAGCTGTAGTATTTTGGCCATCTGATGAGAAGAGAGGATTCATTGGAAAAGTCCCTGATGCTGGGAAAGATTGAGGGCAGAAGGAGAAGAGGGCATCAGAGGATGAGATGGCTGGATGGCATCATTGATACGATGAACATGAACTTAGGCAAGCTCTGGGAGATGGTGAGGGACATGGAGGCTTGGCATGCTGCATTCCATGGGGTTGCAAAGAGTCGGACATGGCTGGATGACTGAACAATAATAACAACAGCAAAAGATAAATTTACATGTACCTTGTTATATATTCCTTGAGTAATGTCAATATTCTTAATAGAGGAGCCCAGGTGGTATACCCTATGTTATGTCCGGAAGCAGTGGTTTAAGATCCTCCAATTCAGTGTTTGTGGCTATTTTATACCATATAAATGTCATAATAGCAAGATTGAATACACATATTAATTAAAAGGCAAAATACTTATTACAACATACAAACTGAATAATAAAAGCGTTAATTATCTCAAACATAAGAAGGAATATTTTAAAGGTGAGTATGAGAACTGCTATTTCTAAAAAGTTCCCTCAAATCAGAATACTGGCTAATTTTATGTCCATTTTCACTTTGAGAAAAACACTCACTGGATAAAACTGGGCTCTCAACTACTGGCCACATGTATATGTATGTGAGTGTGTGCCTTCCTGCAATGGCATGTACATGTGTGTATTTGCACATCTACATGGGTTCAGTTTGAAAGATAACTTGTGTATTAAATTTGAATTACCTTCCCTCTTTTATATTATATTTATTTTGATCTTTTCATTTTATTTTTCAGAAAAAACTCCAGTGAAATCAGGTAAATTTTTAAAAACCCTCTTCCTCCCAAGCTCATCAAAATGATGGTTTCTATTTGCATTGATGTCTTTTGCCTTGTAACCTATAACCATCCATTGACTTGCTCGTCTCCTGGATATCTACCTTCTCTCTCAATTAAATATTTATGCACTTCTCTCTTAAGTTACCTAAAGTTAACTTCCTTTTAATTTTATAAACTTCTTTCATATTTCTTCTTACTTCATTTATTCCATACCATTCTTTACCTATGGACATTGCCTTTTTTTGTTTCTAGAGACTTTCAATATTTTCATGGAGAAATTGGTGAGCTGAAGGGCACCCAGTTGATAGGCATATTTTGCTTGTCTTTCTGAAACACATCCAAAGATAGGAACTGTGCCACATATACCAAATTTAAGAGACCATTTCTATTAATATATCAGTGAAACTTCCCCAAACATTTACAGATGAGAAAAGGTGTCTATCATGGGAGTGATGCTTTTCCATCCATTGTCCTCTAAAACATGAGTAAATATCAGTTCCGTTCAGTTCAATTCAGTCGCGCAGTCGTGTCTGACTCTTTGCGAGTCGCAGCAGGAACCCCATGAATCGCAGCACGCCAGGCCTCCCTGTCCATCACCAACTCCTGGAGTTCACTAAGACTCACGTCCATCAAGTCGGTGATGCCATCTAGCCATCTCATCCTCTGTCATCCCCTTCTCCTCCTGCCCCTAATCCCTCCCAGCATCAGAATCTTTTTCCAATGAGTCAACTATTTGCATGAGGTAGCCCAAGTATTGGAGTTTCAGGTTTAGCATCATTCCTTCCAAAGAACACCCAGGGCTGATCTCCTTTAGAATGGACTGGTTGGATCTCCTCGCAGTCCAAGGGACTCTCAAGAGTCTTCTCCAACACCACAGTTCAAAAGCATCAATTCTTCGGCGCTCAGCTTTCTTCACAGTCCAACTCTCACATCCATACATGACCACTGGAAAAACCATAGCCTTGATTAGATGGACCTTAGTTGGCCAAGTAATGTCTCTGCTTTTGAATATGCTGTCTAGGTTGGTCATAACTGTCCTCCCAAGGGGTAAGCGTCTTTTAATTTCATGGCTGCAATCACCATCTGCAGTGATTTTGGAGCTCCCCAAAATAAATTCTGACACTGTTTCCACTGTTTCCCCATCTATTTCCCGTGAAATGATGGGACCAGATGCCAGTCACTAGTTAATATGAATTTGAGGATCATTTATTCACTTCTCTTTAACATGCTATCTTAACATTTCTAGGTATGCAAATAATTTTACATGATTCTTTTGGAAAAATTTTAATGAATAGTCGTTCTTTCTATTTTTGCATTTTCAAAAACATAATTTTAATTGCCAAATTTGCATTCCTGCCAAACAATTATAGACAGACCAATATCTAAGGAATTGTTCCATTATACATACCTCTAAAATATCAATTTTCATTAAAATTTCATGGGATGTAATTACCAAAGATGATTTCAAATGTTTTTTGTACTACAGGAATATATTTTCAGCTTATTGAAGTATAGTTGATTTACAATATTGGGTTAATTTGAGGTGTACCAGAAAGTGTTTCAGATATATAATATATAAAATATTATATATATAGTATATATATAATATATAAAATATTTATATATATAAAATAGATATATAGATATATAATATATAAAATATTAGATATATTTTGAATATTTAAATATATTAGACATATTTTAAATATAGATATATTTGATATATAATGTATAAAATATTTATATATATAAAATATATGGGTGTATAGAAACTTTCTTGGATTCTTTTCATTATAGGTTATTGCAAGATATTAAATAAAATTCCCTGGGCTATACAGGAAATCCTTGTTGTTTATCTATCTTATATACAGTAGTGTGTATCTAGTTGATCCCATATTTCTAATTTATCCCTTTTCCACCTTTCCCCTTTGGAAAACATAAGTTTTTTTTCCTATGTGAGTCCATAGCTATTTTGTAAATCAGTTCATATGCATTATTTTTTGCATTCCACATATAAGTGATATTATATGATTTTCTTTCTGTGAGTTGCTCCACTTGTATGATAATCTCTAGGTCCATCCATGTTGCTGCGAATACCAATACTTCATTTTTCCTGACTGTATAATATTGCATTGCATATAGATATATACCACATTTTCTTTTTCCATTTATCTGTTGATCAACACTTAGGTTGCTTCCATGTCTTGGCTATTGTAAATAGTGATGTTATGAACATCATATTATGTGCACCTTTTCAAAATTAGTCTTTATCTTTTCTGGATATATTAATATGTTCAGGACTGGGACTGCTGGAGCATATGATAATTATAGTTTTCATTTTTAAAGGAATCACAATACTTTTTGCCGTAATGGTTACACCAGTTTACATTCCCATAGTGTGCTTGGATTCCCTTCTCTTCACACTTTCTCCAGTATTTATTATTTGCAGAACTTTTGAAGATGAGATCAGGAGTGTGGAGCATCATTTTATGTGCCACTTGCCATTTGTATGTCTTCTTTGGGCTTCCCTGGTGGCTCAGACTCTAAAGAATCTGCCTACAATGCAAGACTCCTGGGTTTGATCCCTGGGTTGGGAAGATTCCCTGGAGAAGGAAATGGCAACCCAGTCCAGCATTCTTGCCTGAAGAATTCCAAGGACCTCGTGGCCTACAGTCCTTGGGGTCAAAAAGAGTTGGACATGACTGAGTGACTTTCACTCACTTTTGGGAGAAATATCTATTTCAGTTTTTTGTCCATTATTTTATTTTCTTTTATTGAGCTGTATGAGCTGTTTGTGTATTTTGCAAATTAATCCCTTGTCAGTCTAATTGTTTGCAAATTTTCTCCCAATTCTTATGTTGTCTTTTCATTTTGTTTAAGGCTTCCTTCATTGTGAAAAATATTATCAGCTTGATTGGGTCCTACTGGGTCCTATTTTACACAATAAAATTGTGTATTGAGGAAGATTGATACGATTTCTGCTGCAGGTAGATTGTGGACAGATGGGTGTCTTTACTCTGTTCTTCCTCATCCGTGTCAACTACCTCTCCTGTAGTTTAGTTTGTGTATGTTTTCATTGAATTTGGAAAACGGTTGACCAACTGAACCCAAATACACTACCCTAGCATTGCCAGGCACAAAAATATATCCACAGATTGATTTTGGAATTTTTCTTCCAACAATGGTAATTTTCCTTCTTATATTTGCTTCCTGTTTTTGAGGTTTGAATGACACAATGATCATGTTGACAACTTGAGTTTTGTTTAATGCTTTAGAAGAAATTTACATGCCCAAAATTTTTCAGTGATTAATAACTTTCACTATGTTCTTAACTTTTGATGTGAAAGTCAAAGAAAAACAGTGTCCTCAGTTCAGTTCAGTCACTCAGTTGTGTCTGATGCTTTGTGACCCCATGGACTGCAGCACATCAGGCCTCCCTGTCCATCACCAACTCCCGGATCTTACCCAAACACATGTCCATTGAGTCAGTGATGTGAAAGTCAAAGAAAAACATTTTCCTCAGAAGTTGCCAAAGAAATTTTTCCTACAACAGGGTATAATCCTTAAAACTTTGACATTTAAAAAAAGTTTTAATGATAATTTTCATTTCAGAAAGAATTCAATTCAGTTATATATTAAATTTATTTATATAGCAGACATTTGACTACTGTTACAGCAGAACTATGGACAGATGTTGCCTTTACTTTGTCATCTATTTCAATTACCTTTCTGGTGAATGAGTTTGTATATGTTCTCATCATATTTTGAAAAGGTGGAAGGCTCAATGCAAGAGCAATGATTGATACCTTTTTATCCTAGAGGGAATGCTACACAATGACTTGGTTGGGTATCATTTTCAATAATATTCTTTTTTTTGCAACCAGGCATATATGCAAGTACAAAAACATCTTCTAATTACTGAGATAACCATGGAATCTCACATTTTCAGTCTCAGAAATAGATATGTGTTAGAATCCCTCAGGATACTAAGGTATTTTAAATTGTTGTCCTCCTCCCTTCCTAACCTGTCATCATATTACCTAACAGTTCCCAATATTACAAATACTTTTTTTTGAACTATAGTAAATGTTCTTCATTCTTTTATATTTTTTCACATAAATATTAATTCTTCAGACTGCAATCCTTTCACAATGTTTGCAGAAGGATCTTATATTCTACAAAAAGTTTATGTACAATATATATCTCAATATAGAATTTTTCATTTGAATGACAAGGGATGCTGCTGTCCTAGCATAAATCTAAAAGACTTTTTCATAAAGTGCTAAGATATCTATTCAAAGTTTAACATCCTCATTTTTCTAATGATATTTTTCAGTTATATTTTTATTTACAAATTGTATGAAATTAGGGAATATATTTGTTAATAACATGAAGTAGACTTCCTGTGGATACAATAACAGCTACAGTTTATAACACAGGGTACTTTTACCATGTGCTTTCATAAGTATAAACTGTAGATACCTGTATTATACATGTGACCATGTTTGTCTTTTATTGCGAAAAAGCTAGAAAGTCCATTGTAGGATCAATGATTGCCATGGCTTTTATAGCAGGGAAAGTTCTACTCTACATTCTGTCATTATTTTCTTTCTCATCTTAATCCTTTTTGCATAAAAGCATGAGGGAATTCTCCAAAAGAGATATATAGGTGGCCAATAAACACATGAAAATATGCTCAACATTGTTCATTATTAGAGAAATGCAAATCAAAACTACAATAAGGTATCACCTCATGCCAATCTGAATGACCATCCTCAAAAAAGTGAAAACAATTAATGCTAAAGAGGATGTGGAGAAAAGGGAACCCTCTTGCACTGTTGATGGGAATGTATGTAGATACAGCCACTATGAAGAATAGTATGGAGATTCTTTAAGAAACTGGACTTAAACTACTGTATGTGACAGCAATCCTACTACTGCAGGCATACTCTAGGAAAACCACAATTAAAAAAGACATATGTACCCCAGTTTTCATTGCAGCACTATTTGCAACAGCCAGGACATGGAAGCAACCTAGATGTCCATGGACAGATGAGTGGGTAAAGAAAATGTAGTACATATATACAATGGAATATTACTCAGCCACAAAAGGGAATAAATTTGAGATAGTTGGAGTGAGGTGTATGAACGTAGAGTATGTTAAACAGAGTGAAGTAAGTCAGAAAGAGAAAAACAAAATATTGCATATTAATGCATTTATGTGGAATCTAGAAAAATAGTACTGATAAACCTATTTGCAGGGAAAGAATGGATACACAGACATAGACAATGGACTTGTGGATACAGTAGGGGAAGGAGAGGGTAGGAAAAACTGAGAAAGTAGCATGTGTAAAACAGACAGTTGGTGGGAACCTGCTATATAACAGCCAGGTGGCTCGTGTGACTATTTAAAGAAGTGGGACAGGATGGGGGAGGGAGGCTCAAGAGGGAGAGGGTATATACAATTACAAAATTAATATACAATTTTGACTGAATCCTATAGTTGTATGGCAGAAACCAATACAACATTGTAATGCAATTATCCTCCAATTAAAAAATAGAAAAGAAAGGAGAAAAGTCCTTGGGAAATAATAAAGTCATGTTTTGGGTTTCATTTTCACTCTGTACATGAAAATTAAAAAAAAAAAACAGAAAATGCAAGAGGTTTTAAAACAGCATTGCTTCTCATGGATTACATGGCATTAGGAAAATTTGATTCCAATCCTTAGAAACATGTGACAGTTTTAAGAAAAGAATAGGGAATGAAAAAGTTTCAAATTATTGTCCTGTTTTCTTGTTGACATTGTGCCTTTATTTATTTGAATGATTATTGCTTCATTTTGTTTTTCAGTTAAGAGTGAACAGGATATAGGTAAGTCCCACTAATTTTTTACATTCCGTATCTTATGTTTCATCTCTTTCTTTTACATTGTCTTTAATTCTCAATGGTCATCTTTCTCAACTCCAACCTATATACCTAATTTTCCATCATATTTTTAGATTTTATTATGATTTCAACTGAAGTTTACTTTTTTGTGTGTTGTTCTATGATTTATCATGTCCTTATTATCTATAAAGAAGTGCCCTTTTTGTCAAGTACATACTACTAAGAATTTACTTGTAACATTTTGCTATTTTTAGTTTCTGATATGAAAGTTTTGTCCAAATAGTTTCAGTCATCTGATTTAGAAGTCCTTTCACTCTCATTTAATATTTCATTCCCCTCCCTTTCTTTTACTTTGTGAAAGTAAACTTCATCAATCAGACTCCCATAAAATACAGTTATGCATTAATCAGTTAACAAAGTGATGTGAAAAGAGGTACTCATGAGCCTGACCCTGAATATCATAAGAGTAGTGATTCAGGATTCTGTAATTCAGCATCTGGTGATACAGCAAAAACACCAGTATAAGAGATTTGTGTGTATATATTCAGAAAGGCCAGATAACTCATTAAAAATAAAAAAGCTAAGTAATAAAAGAGCACTTTCAAAAGAAATCATGACAAATTATATTTGGTAATTACCAAATATAATATTCCTAAAATTTTCTCAGTTAATAAAATATATTCATTTTCCCATTCTTCATGTAGTGAGTACTATTTATTTCTCAAAAGGAAACTTTCAAACTCTGTGTGTGTGTATGTTTCTATGTGTCTGTGTTTAGTGTATTCATCTACATTCTGATAATTTAAATTTACATACAATTTTTCAACAACCTGAATTGTCTTCATGTTTCTTTCCAATGAAATTTACACTGACTTTCGTTTTATTTTACAGACAAACTTCAGATAAAAATTGGTAAAGTATCATTAACATTCCTATAATCCCAAAACACTTTAAAATGCCTGCTTTGGGAATATATTAAACATATCCCAGCTTTTAATCAGTATGCGCTCATTGGCTTGCATGCTCCCAGATCTCTTCTCTCTAGGGCAATATTTGCTTGTGAACTTCTTCCATATTTTTCCCTTTTCTTCTCTTTCAAGATGTGAATAAAATTTGAAGTCTTTTATTTTTCAAGTGTAAACTTGACGGTCATTTTTACATTACCCTTTAGTTTATTACTTCCAGTTATGCATAATTTTAACATAATTTTTTATATCCAATGAGTATAATTTTAATTGATTCTTATTTACTTTTATTGACACAATTGTCAATTTGGCCAACTGCAATTACTTCAGATATTTGTGGAAATATTTTATATTGTTAGGAAAATTCAAAGATATTACATATCTCAAACTAAAATACTTAAGTGTAAGTCAAACCAAAAGCTATCATCTTGCAATGTTTCCAAAAGATTTTTTCCATAAAACCAGAAATTACTCATTAAAACTGTAATATCCTGTTTTTCTAATGACATTTGTCCATATACTTTGTTTTCAGAAGAAATCAAATGAATCTCTTTAATGCAGGCAAAGAGGTCATGTAGCAATTGCTATAGATACTGTTTTGAGCAAGTGGGTGATTTTTTTTTCTCTTTGGTTCTTCATCTCTTTTTAACTATTTCTGTTTGCATGGGTATATGTTAATATTTATTTTTCTGAAAAGGTGATGGATATGATGAACTCCATTTTGGCATGTGCTAAAATAGTGATTAAAAGACGCTACTCTTTGGAAGGAAAGTTATGACCAACCTAGACAGCACATTAAAAAGCAGAGATATTACTTTGCCAACAAATGTCTGTCTAGTCAAGGCTATGGTTTTTCCATTGGTCATGTATGGATGTGAGAGTTGGACTGTGAAGAAGGCTGAGCGCCAAAGAGTTGATGCTTTTGAACTAGGGTGTTGGAGAAGACTGAGAGTCCCTTGGACTGCAAGGAGATCCAACCAGTCCATTCTAAAGGAGACCAGTCCTGGGAGTTCATTGGAAGGACTAATGCTGAGGCTGAAACTCCAATACTTTGGCGACCTCATGCAAAGAGCTGACTCGCTGGAAAAGACCCTAATGCTGGGAGGGTTTGGGGGCAGGAGGAGAAGGGGAAGACAGAGGATGAGATGGCTGGATGGCATCACCTACTGGATACACATGAGTTTGGGTAAACTCCGGGAGTTGGTGATGGACAGGGAGGCCTGGAGCGCTGCAATTCATGGGATCACAAAGAGTCGGACACAAGTGAACAACTGAACTGACTGAAAATAGCAATTCACCATAAACAAAGTTATGTCATCACTGCTTAACAAAATATGAATAGATGCTCCACAACACCAAACCCTGCATTTTTTCTTGAAGCAGTTCTGTATTCTCTAATTCACTGTTGTGGATATTTTATACAATATAGATACAATAAATTTGAGACTCAATTATTTATATTTAGTAGCAGCCAAAGAAATAATTAAAACTAACCAACCAAAGGGGCTTCTCTGGTGACTCAGTTGACTCAGTGGTTAAAGAAAAAAAAAGTCTGCCTGCCAATGCAGAAGACTTATGATACCTTGGTTGGGAAGATTCCCTGGAGAAGGAGATGGCAACCCATTCTAGTATACTTTTTTTTTAAGTTGAGAAAATTTATTTGTGAAAATGACTACTTTTGCCCAATATATTAGTATAGCTCATTAAATGAAATCACGCTGATTCTTAGTTTCAGAGTCTCTGGTCAATCAAGAGTAATGAATCATAAACTATGCAGATCACTGAAAAGTTATGGAAGAAAACCACAGACTAATTGTTCATTTGTCTTGCAATTGTCTCTACCCTGTAAATTCTTAATCAAAACAAGACTGAGCAAGCTCAGTTCTGAAAGGATAAAGAAAACATAAAAGTATTTGTGACTCAACAAAATTTCCTTGAACCAAATTGTCAAGGTCTCAATGACAATAAAAAATTCCGTTGTCAGCCTAAAAAAATAGTCACAACCTAAAAATTGAATTATGCTTTTTTCAGTGGGAACTTTTAGAACTTCAAACCTAGAAGACAGTATCTCAAGTGACCCAAAGAGAACTTCTCCAAGGAGGAGAGGGAGGAAGTCAGGTTTTATAGAAACTTGAAACGAAGGGCACGTAGTGTGAACACGAAAAGTAATTTTGTGAATTAAAGAGAACTGGATATCCTAAATTAAGGAATTTAGTGCTTTTCTATGTATGGGAAGAAGGAAGAGTCTGGGCTCACTGAAATCATTCCTTTAATATGCATCTCAGCTATCCTGGGGCCAGTATCCTGTGTTTTTTTTCACATCCTGAGTTCCTCAGTGCTCACCACAAGGAGTGACTGCAGTCTGAGGGCTACCAGATTGAGCAGGTATTCTTCTCCTTCCTGAGTGCCCTGGAGGGCTGGAATCATGCATGACTGTGACATCCTTCTCACTCCAGTATTCTTGCCTGGGAAAAGACACAAGAGCAGAGAGCCGGGTGGGCTACAGAACAGCCTGGTGGGCTACAGAATAGCCTGGTGGGCTATAGCCCACAGGGTCACAAAAGAGCTGGACATGAATTAGTAACTAAAAAGCAACAGCAACAAACAGACCAAACAACAAGAGCCCAAGTGATGTCCAGTAAATAAAAAATTTATTTAAAAGTAACCACTAGTAGTATAATTCCTGAAATTTTTCCTCAAGTCAGTAAGATCACTCCTTTTCCTCTTTTTAATTGTTAACCAATACTCTCAGGACGAAAGGAAGCTTTCAGTCACACTGGTACATGTGTGTGCCTGCACACATGTGTGCATGTATCTGTGTTTGTCTATATTCTGCTACATTTAATACTGTATGTGAATTTTGCACTAAATTTAAATTTATTTTTGTTTCTAAACCATGATACTTATAATCATATTTCCTTTTTCTTTTTCAGATGACTTGCAGAAAAAAATCGGTAAATTTCTTTTATATCGTTAATTTTCCACACACACACTGAATTAACCTTTCTCAATGATTTGAATATTTTCTATCCTTTTAACCCTAAAACATCTGTTGTTTTCCTTTTGCATGGATGTCTACTCTAACTTCCCTTATTGTTTGCTTGGAACTTTACCAATAATAAATTCTCTTCACATCTGTTACCCTACCCCTGATTCTTTCCTAATACTTCCTTTTTCTTTTTTCTTTTCTTTTTGTATCCCAGTTTTTTCTTTTAATTAATTATTTTATTTTTAAAATTTATTTATGTCAATTGGAGGCTAATTACTTTACAATATTGTACTGGTTTTGCCATACATCAACATGAATCTGCCATGGGTGTACACGTGTTCCCAATCCTGAACCCCCCTCCCACCTCCTTCCCCATACCATCCCTCTGGGTCATCCCAGTGCACCAGACCTAAGCATCCTGTATCCTGCATTGAACCTAGACTGGAGATTCATTTCTTATGGAGGCTTATTTCTTTACAATATTGTGGTGGTTTTTGCCATACATTGAACATGAACCAGCCATAGGTATACATGATGTTCCTTCCCTATAAACTCTCCCAGTCTATCATTCAGAATTTTGCCTATTTCATTATAAGTTTTGTGAGTGCAGGGGATAAGACTGATGGGAACATGGTTTACATTCTATATTTATTTTTTGGAGCACTTTCATTAACTTGAAACCTCTTTTATGTTTTCAAAGTTCAAGGGGCCATTAATATGCCATGGATGTCTCCATGAACCTTATGAGATAAAAACAGACTCCAAATTTGCTGAGTGAAATTTCTATGGCTCTTGTACTTTTAAAGACATGTGAATTCATTGGTCCAGTGTGGACTTTAGGCTTACAATTCCAATGGCCTTGATTATTTACTAGAATCTTCTCTCATGTGTACATATATTTTATATATCATTTCCTGGGTGTATTTTCTCTTGCACCATAGTAATTTTCTCTCTTTTTTGTATTTTATTGACATAATTTTTCACTTGGAAAATGTAATAATTTTGAGATCATTTATAACATATGTCTCCATTTTGAAATTTTAAATGAATGACATAATAGGCTAGAGTCCTAGCATACTTCTAAATGTTCTTTTAAAGAAACATTAACATAACCATTAAAAGTTTGACATCCTTACTTTTTTGGTGATATTCTATTTTTGGTTACAGATGAATAGAAGTAGGAAATACATCTCTTCAATGTATGAAGTGTGCCTCCTATGACTACTGTTACTGACAGAGTTTTCACTAGATGGGTGCTTTGACTGTAGGCTTCCTCATGACTTCTTAAGAATCTGACACATGTATGTGTGCATGTTCTCACTGTATTCTGGAAAAGGAGATAGCTCAGTGAGAGATATATGATTGAGATTGTTTCTCCCAGAATAAGTCTTATTTACCTTTTCTCATAACATCATTTTCTATCTTTGTACTTTTACGTCAAGAGGTGGGGGCCGGAAGGTGCAAGGAAAATTGCCATTGAATCAAGTTGTCCTTTGGAAAACTTTGTCCCAATTCTTAACATACTTATCATATTGAAACTAGGAATAAGCTGTAGAAGCATTTCAAATTCTATCATCCTCCCATTAGAATGCACTCAAATGTTTGTGGGATTTTTGATCCTGCAAAGCTAATAGTCACAGAAAGCTTAACATTCCTCTTCTCTAATAACACTTTTTCATTTAAATTTTTGTTTACAAAATGAGTGGAATGCAGTATTTACTTTATTGTATTTAGCAGGCTTCATATAACAAATTTTTCACATAAGCTTGGATTATTTTGCTTCCTCATAACTTAATTTTTTATTTTGCCTGTACCACGTGGCATGTGGAAAAATTTTTTCCTTCTAATAACACCTAATCTTGAGTGAAGAGGTACTACAGTTTGCTATTCCTGTCTCTTTTACTTGGAGTAAACTTGCTTTACCATGTTTTGTTAGTTTCTGCACTACAAGAAAGTGAATCAGTAATACCTATACATATGTCCATTCTTTTTAGATTTCTTTCCCATTTAGGTAACCACAGAGCACTGAGTAGAGTTCCCTGTGTTATATATTAGGTTCTCATTATTTATTTATTTTATGCATAGTACTGTATATAAGTCAATCCCAATCTCCCAATTCATCTCACTGCCACCACCACCCCCTTGGTAGCCATCAGTTTATTCTCTGCTTCTGTGTTTCTATTTCTGCTTTGTAACTAAGTTCATCTGTAGAATTTTTATAGATTCTACATATAAGCAATGTTCTATGATATTTGTGTTTCTCTTTTTGACTTATTTCACTATGTATGACAGTATCTAGGTCCATCCATGGGAAATATAGATCAATGGAACAAGATAAAAAGTCCAGAGATAAACCCAGGCATGTAGGACCTTAGTTCCCTGACCTGGGATCAAACCCATGCTCCCTGAAGTGAAAGCACAGAGTTTTAACTACTAGACCTCCAGAAAAGTCTTCCAAATAACTTCTTAAATATCTCTGTTGTGTGTGAGTTGTATTCACATTTGATTTTGGAAAAAAAGGAAAGTCAATGCCAAAGAATGCTCAAACTACCACACAACTGCACTCATCTCACATGCTAGTAAAGTAATGCTCAAAATTCTCCAAGCCAGGCTTCGGCAATACATGAACCGTGAACTTCCTGATGTTCAAGCTGGTTTTAGAAAAGGCAGAGGAACCCTAGGTCAAATTGCCAACATCTGCTGGATCATGGAAAAAGCAAGAGAGTTCCCGAAAAACATCTATTTCTGCTCTATTGACTATGACAAAGCCTTTGATTGTGTGGATCACAATAAACTGTGGAAAATTCTGAAAGAGATGGGAATACCAGACCACCTGACCTGCCTCTTGAGAAACCTGTATGCAGGTCAGGAAGCAAAGTTAAAACTGGACAGGGAAAAACAGACTGGTTACAAATAGGAAAAGGAGTACTTCAAGGCTGTATATTGCCACCCTGCTTGTTTAACTTATATGCAGAGTACATCATGAGAAATGCTGGGCTGGAAGAAGCACAAGCTGGAATCAAGATTGCCGGGAGAAATATCAATAACCTGAGATATGCAGATGACACCACCCTTATGGCAGAAAGTGAAGAGGAGCTAAAAAGCCTCTTGATGAAAGTGAAAGAGGAGAGTGAAAAAGTTGGCTTAAAGCTCAACATTCAGAAAACGAAGTTCATGGCATCTGGTCCCATCACTTCATGGGAAATAGATGGGGAAACAGTGTAAACAGTGTCAGACTTTATATTTTGGGGCTTCAAAATCACAGCAGGTGGTGATTGCAGCCAGGAAATTAAAAGACGCTTACTCCTTGGAAGAAAAGTTATGACCACCCTAGATAGTATGTTCAAAACCAGAGACACTACTTTGCCGACTGAGGTCTGTCTTGTCAAGGCTATGGTTTTTCCTGTGGTCATGTATGGATGTGAGAGTTGGACTGTGAAGAAGGCTGAGCGCCGAAGAATTGATGCTTTTGAACTGTGGTGTGGGAGAAGACTCTTGAGAGTCCCTTGGCTGCAAGGAGATCCAACCAGTCCATTCTGAAGGAGATCAACCCTGGGATTTCTTTGGAAGGAATGATGCTAAAGCTGAAATTCCAGTACTTTGGCCACCTCATGCGAAGAGTTGACTCATTGGAAAAGACTCTGATGCTGGGAGGGATTGGGGGCAGGAGGAGAAGGGGAAGATGGAGGATGAGATGGCTGGATGGCATCACGGACTCGATGGACGTGAGTCTGAGTGAACTCTGGGAGTTGGTGATGTACAGGGAGGCCTGGCACGCTGCGATTCATGGGGTCGTAGAGTCGGACACGACTGAGCGACTGAAGTGAACTGAACTGATTGTCCCCATGATGGTTTTTTTTTTTTTTTTTTAATCTCAGAGGAAGTCCTGATTAAAGTTCAAGATTCTTGATTCAGTGTTTACGACTTATTAAACTGACCACAACAAACTAAGGACTAGCCACATGTTTCTAGTAGCTGTCACAAAACTTATAAGACTCAACATAATGAATAATAAGGGGGTTTTCCTTATGGCTCAGCTAGTAAAGAATCCACCTGCAATGAAGGAGACCCCAGTTTGATTCCTGGGTTGGATAGATCCCCTGGAGAATGGTTAGTCTATCCACTCCAATATTCTTGGGCTTCCCTGGTGGCTCAGGCAGTAAAGAACCTGCCTACAATGTGGGAGTCCTGGGACTGATCCCTGGGTTGGGAAGATCCCCTGGAGGAGGTCATGGCAACTCACTCTAGTATTCTTGCCTGGAGAATCCCCATGGACAGAGGAGCCTGTTGGGCTACAGTCCATGTGGTCACAAAGAGTCAGACATGACTAAGCACGGCACAGCATTGAATAATAACAGCCTAAATAAATTCAAAATGTACACAACAATTTTGAAAATGTAACTATGTGAACTAATATTTCTAAAAATCTCTCTTCATTTAGAAAATTGACTGCTGTTGCTTTTCTTCTTTTTTTTTTTCTAACTATAGAATGTTCTCTGGATAAAACAGAGGTGATTTCAGCCATTATTGGTGAATTTATTTTGTGTCATGATATGTATATGTGAATGTGTTTCAGTGTATAGTGATAGTGTTAACATTGCTTTTGGATTCTTCAAAATATTTCTCTTTTCTTCATATTTGTTTTCCATGGTATTTACGTGAAGCTCTCTGTTTTATTTTCTAGGTGATCTTCTGAAAAAAATTGGTAAGTTTGTAATAACTCTTCACTCCAGTAACTTCCAGTGACTTTTTCCACATAGTCTTGAACGTTCTCTGCCCTTTTATCAAATTGGCCCACCATCGCATGGATGTCCATTCATTTCCATCCAATTTTTTGATGTGAGCTTCTTTCTTACCTTCTTTCCATAGATGTTTCCCTGTGTTCCATCATTGCTCATTGCATCTTTTTTCCATTTTCATCCTATCATATTGGCTTTCTTTGTCTCCCCAGGAGTCACCAAACTTTATCATAATTTTCTGAGAGGAAGAGATTCGACTACCAAGCACATGGTTACCATATAAATTTAGGACATTTACCAGTACCCAAGTCGAAGGGGCCATGAATAAACTACTAATATTTTCCCAGTGCTTAAGAGAGGAGAGCATTCCCAGCTTAATAAAGAAGTTTCTATCTCCATTGTCCTGTCAAAGATCTTACGAAAATATGATGCCATCCACTGCTTAAGTGTGAAATTGAGTCACACTCTTTACTGTTCTTGAACATAATACTCAAAATATTCCAGTTTTTAAAATATTTTACAATAGTTTCTTGTCTTTCTTGCCATCTAGAGTATTCTTTATACTTTTACATTTTATTTGTGCAATTATTATTTCTGCAAACTGCAGAAATAATTGAAAATTATCTTTTCAGTAATTAAACAAGGATGTTATATCTTAGAAAATTGTCTAGTATATTCCAAAATTTAGGACTTTGTATGTGAATGACTAAAGCTGTTGACCTAGTATAATTCCAAAAATTTTTTTTCATAAAGCTCTTCAAACTAGTTTGACATCCTCCTTTTCTAATTATATGTTTAACTGTATCTTAGTTTAACATATTGGATGAAACTTGGAGCATATCTTTTCAATGCAGGTAGCAGGCTTCATATGAATACTTCCACAGATCAAATTTCTGACTATAAACTTTTGTATCGCATTTATAGACCTATTTCATCTATGTGAGCATATATGTCTTTTATTATGAAAAACCTGGAAAGCCCAATCCAAGACCAAATATCGATTCTGTTTATCCCAGAGGAATTTCCACTTTACTTTGACTTCCTTTTGTATGGTAGTTCCTTTGCAGAAAAGGATGAGGGAACTTAAAACAGCATTGCCTCTCATGAGTCACATGATCTTTGGAACATTAGGTTCAAATTCTTAGAAAAAGGGGGCCATTTTGTTGAATGAATAAATAATGGAAAGTAATCAAATTATTGTCTTCTTTTGCTCACATATGCCTTCATTTGGTTTGAATAGTTATTTCTTTCTTTTATTTTTCAGATAAGGGTGAAAATGATAAATGTAAGTCCCATTAATGTTTTACACTTTTTAACCTTCTCATGTTTCATCTCCTTCTTTTACTTTGATCTTCATCTCTCAGTGATCATCTTCCTCCATAGCAATGTAGAGATAGCTTTACATCATTTTTTCCTCATTTTATGATTATTTCAATTGAAATCTGCATTCTTAATGGGTTATTTTTGCTTTCATTTGTCCCATCTGTGCAATTTCTGCAGATATTTTCCTTTTGTAAAGTGTATACAAATACTAACTTACCTATCAAACTTGGCAATTTTTATAAGTTTCTGATCTGAAAGTTTTATCCATGATATTTTCATTTATTTGATATAGAAGCCCCTTCACTCCCATTTAATATTTCATTAACCTCCCTTTCATTTCGGTTTGTGAAAGTAAGCTTTACTGAGCAATGAGTTAAATCAAAGTCTCACAAAACACAGTTATGCATTAATCAGTTGAGAAAAATGTTTTGAATAGAGGCACCCACGAACCTGACCCTGATATCCTACAAGAGTTCAGGATTCTGCAACTCAGTGTTTCGTGATTTCAAATGGCAAAGCTCTGCTAGGACAAATGAAAAATAATACATATCTCAATATTTTATGCTAATAACACCAAGAACTATTGTCCTATGACATTTCCAAATAACAACTACCAACCAAATACTAACAGCCCAAGAGATGTCCAGTATATCAAGAATCTATTTAAAGGAAAACTTCTAGTAGTTTTCTTTCTGAAGTTGTTCCTCAGGTCAGGAAGAACACTCCTTTTTCCTCTTTATTTGATTAGTATGATCAGGACAAAAGGAAACTTGCAGCAACATTTGTACTTGTGTGTGCTTCCATACATGTGTTCATGTATATGTTCTTGTCTATTTATTGTTTAGCTGCTAAATTGTGTTTCTCTATATCCTATTACATTTCACATTGTACATGATTAAGTGATTAAATTTGAATTCCTTTTTTATTTCTGAGCCATGATATTTAAAAATGATGTTTCCTATTTCTTTTTCAGATGACCTTCTAAAACAAATAGGTAAGTTTCTCTCAGTTCAGCTCAGTTGCTCAGGCGTGTCCAACTCTTTGTGACTCCAGGGACTGCAACACACCAGGCTTCGCTGTCCATCACCAACTCCTAGAGCTTGTTCAAACTCAGGTCCATCAGGTCAGTGATGCCATCCAACCATCTCATCCTCTGTCATCCCCTTCTCCTCCCGCCTTCAATCTTGCCCAGCATCAGGGTCTTTTCAAATGAGTCAGTTCTTCACATCAGATGGCCAAAGTATTGGAGTTTCAGCTTCAGCATCAGTCCTTCCAATGAATATTCAGGACTTATTTCCTTTAGGATGGACTGGTTGGACTTCCTTGCAGTCCAAGGGACTCTCAAGAGTCTTCTCCAACATCACAGTTCAAAAGCATCAATTCTTAGGTGCTCAGCTTTCGTTATAGTCCAAATCTCATATCCATACATGATGACTAAAAAACCATAGCTTTACTAGACAGCCGCTCATTGGCAAAGTAATGTCTCTGCTTGTTAATAAGATGTCTAGGTTGGTCATAGCTTTTCTTCCAAGAAGCAAGTATCTTTTATTTTCATGGCTGCAGTCACCATCTGCAATGACTTTGGAGCCGCCCAAAATAAAGTCTGTCACTGTTTCCACTGTTTTCCCATCTATTTGCCATGAAGTGATGAGACCGGATACCATGATCTTTGTTTTCAGAATGATGAGTTTTAAGCCAACTTTTTCACTCTCCTCTTTCACTTTCATCAAGAGGCTCTTTAGTTCCTCTTTGCTTTCTGCCATAATGGTGGTGGTTATCTGCATATCTGAGGTTATGGATGTTTCTCCCAGCAATCTTGACTTCAGCTTAGGCTTCATCCAGTCCAGCATTTTGCATGATGCACTCTGCATAGAAGTTAAATAAGCAGGGTGAAAATATACAGCCTTGATGTACACCTTTCTTAATTTGGAGCCAGTCTGCTTTTCTGTGTCCAGTTCTAACTGTTGCTTCTTGATCTACATACAGATTTCTCAGGAGGCAGGTCAAATAGTCTGGTATACCCATCTCTTGAGGAATTATCCACAGTATATTGTCATCCACACAGTCAAAGGTTTTGGCATAGTCAATAAAGCAAAAGAAAAATTTTTTTGGAACTCTCTTGCTTTTTAGAGGATCCAAAAGATGTTGGCAATTTGATCTCTAGTTTCTCTGCCTTTTCTACATCCGGCGTGAACATCTGGATGTTCATGGTTCACGTATTGTTGAAACCTGGCTTGGAGAATTTTGAGCATTGCTTTGGTAGCATGTGAGATGAGTGCAATTGTGTGGTAGTTTGAGCATTGTTTGGCATTGCCTTTCTTTGGGATTGGAATGAAAACTGACATTTTCCAGTCCTGTGGCCACTGCTGAGTTTTCCAAATTTGCTGGCATATTGAGTGCAGCACTTTCACAGCATCATCTTTCAGGATTTGAAATAGCTCAACTGAAATTCCATCATCTCCACTAGCTTTGTTCATAGTTGTGCTTCCTAAACAGAAGGGAATTGCAAACCACTTCAGTATTCTTGCCTTGAAATCCCTTGAAGAATATGAAAAGGAAAAAAGTTTCTCTAATGCCCTTGATATTCCAAACACACACTCTGTTACTCAGTCAATTCAGTCGCTCAGTGGTATCCGACTCTTTGTGACTCCATGGACTGCAGCTCGCCAGATTTCCTTGTCCATCATTAACTCCTGGAGCTTGCTCAAACTCATGTCCATTGAGTCAGTGATACCATCCAACCATCTCACCCTGTTGTCCTCTTTTCCTCCTGCCTTCAATCTTTCCCAGCATCAGGGTCTTTTCCTATGAGTCAGTTCTTTGCATCGGGTGGCCAGAGTATTGGCGGTTCAGCTTCAGCATCAGTCCTTCCAATGAATATTCAGGACTGATTTCCTTTAGGATTGACTAGTTTGATATCCTTTCTGTTCAAGGGACTCTCAAGAGTCTTCTCCAACACCACAGTGGTGCTCAGCTTTCCTTATAGTCCAACTCTCACATCCATACATGACTACTGGAAAAACCAGAGCTTTGACTAGACTGACCTTTGTTGGCAATGTAATGTCTCTGCTTTTTAATATGCTGTCTAGGTTGGTCATAGTTTTTCTTCTAAGAAGCACACATCTTTTACTATCATGGCTGCAGTCATCATCTGCAGCGATTTTGGAGCCCAATAAAATAAAATCTGTCACTGTTTCTATTGTTTCCCTGTCTGTTTGCCATGAAGTGATGGGACTGGATGTCATGATCTGATTTTTTTGAATGTTGAGTTTTGAGCCAACTTTTTCACTCTCCCCTTTCACTTTCATCAAAAGCCTCTTCTTTCCCCAAACTTTGAATATTTACTCTCTTTTTAACCCTAAACAATCTGTTGGCTTGCCTTTATCCTTGATGTCTACTCTAACTTCCCCATTTAACTCTTCAGGAACTTCATTGATATTAAATTCTGTTCACTTTCTTTTACCTTACAACTGATTTTTTTCCCAAAGCTTCCTTTTCCATTTCCTATGTTCCTTCCCTATAAAAATTGCCCCATACTATAATTTACATTTTTGCCAGTTTCATTATAAATTTTGTGATATAATTTCATTATAAATGTGATTTTTCATCTAGAAACATGGAACATGGAAGATGGAAACATGGTTTGCAGTCTATATTTGTTATCTGGAGTACTTTCATTGACTTGGAAAGTCTGCTATGTTTTCAAAATTCAAGGGGTCATTGATATGCCATTTATGCCTCCCAAATTTTATGATGTAAGATAAGATTACAAACTTGTTGAGTGAAGTTTCTCCAACTCTTGTACTTTCAAAGACTGCAAATTCAGGTGTTAACTCATAGGTCCAGTGTGGGCTTTAGGATCACTCTTCCAATGCCCTTTGACCATTCACTAAAGTCTTTTTTCAGGTGCACAGATATTTTGTATACCATTTACTGGGATTATTTTCTCTCATACAATAGTAATTTTACTTTTTCTTCCATTTTATTGATATAATTTTCAACTTGTCAGACTGCAATAATTTTCAGTGTTTGTATTGTAAAGGACTTAGTATATTGAGCAAAGATCATTTATAGTGTATTTCTCCATTTTGAAATTTTATGTGAATGACAGGAGAGGCTAGAGTCTGAAGAAGCTCCAAAATGTTCATTTAAAGAAACACTAATATAACCATTGGGCTTCCCTGGTAGTTCAGCTGGTAGAGAATCCGCCTGCAATTCGTGAGATGTGGGTTTGATCCCTGGAGAAGAGAACTGCTACCCACTCTAGTATTCTGGCCTGCAGAATTCCATGGACTACAGTCCATGGGGTTGCAGAGAGTCCCACATGACTGAGCGATTTTCACTTTCACTTTCAATATAACCATTAAAAGTTTAACACTCTTCTTTTGTTAGTGATATCTTTCATTATATTTTTGGTTACAGATTGAATGAAAGTAGGGACTGCACTTCTTTTATGTGTGAAGCATGCCTTATATGAGTATTGCTACTGATGGAGTCTTAAGTAGATGGGTGCTTTTGTTATAGGCTTCCCCATGACTTCTTAAGTATGTGACTCCAATCTGTGTGCATGCTTGCATTGTATTCTGGAAAAGAACAGTACAATGAAAGAAGGTCCAGTGAAATATTTATGATTGATATTTTTATCCTGGAAGAAATCCTTTTATGCCTCTTTTAGCATCATCTTCTATCTTTGTACTTTTGAATCAAGAGGTGGGAGTCGGAAGGGGAATACAAAAAGCATGCCATTGAGTGGGAAGATATCTTCTGGAAAACTTTGCTCCCAGTTCTAAAATACTTGACCCTTTGAAACTTGGAGTAAGCATGTATGCATTTTATGTTTCTGTCAGCTTCCCATTAGAATGTAGCCAAATGTTTGTGGATTTTATTGCCCCTAGTGTACTTAGAGAGTTACTGAAAGCTTAACATTCTCCTCGAGTAACATTTTTTCATGTAAATTTTTTTTTACAAGGGAGTGGAGTACAGGACTATGTATTAGCTGTGTTAATGTATTTAGCTGGCTTCATATAACATCTGGTACAAGTACAGCTTGGGGCAAGTGCATGCTTATACTTTTTGCATCTTTAGTACTTTATTTTTCTTACCTACACCATGAGGGCTGTGGAATTTTTTCTTCTAATAACACCTATGCTTTGTTGAAGAGGTAGTGCAGTTGCTGTTTCTGGTGTTTTGCTTTGTTTTGTTTTTCTGTATTATAGTTGCTTTACAATGTTTTGTTAGTTTCTGCTCTACAGCATATGGGATCAGTTATGAATATATATACATCCACTCTTTTTTAGATTTCTTTCCCAGGTCATCAGGGAGCACTGAGTAGAGTTCCCTGTGCTATAGAGTAGTTATATTTATTATATATTATAGCTCTCATTCTTTATATATTTTATCAGTTCAGTTCAGTCGCTCAGTCGTGTCCGACTCTTTGCGACCCCATGAATCGCAGCACGCCAGGCATCCCTGTCCATCACCATCTCCCGGGGTTCACTCAGACTCACGTCCATCGAGTCAGTGATGCCATTCAGCCATCTCATCCTCTGTCGTCCCCTTCTTCTCCTGCCCCCAATCCCTCCCAGCATCAGAGTCTTTTCCAGTGAGTCAACTCTTCTCATCAGGTGGCCAGGGTACTGGAATTTCAGCTTTAGCATCATTCCTCCCAAAGAAATCCCAGGGTTGACCTCCTTCATAATGGACTGGTTGGATCTCCTTGCAGTCCAAGGGACTCTCAAGAGTCTTCTCCAACACCACAGTTCAAACGCATCAATTCTTCAGCACTCAGCTTTCTTCACAGTCCTACTCTCACACCCATACACGACTACTGAAAAAACCATAGCCTTGACTAGACAGACCTTAGTCGGCAAAGTAATGTCTCTGCTTTTGAATATGCTATCTAGGTTGGTCATAACTTTTCTTCCAAGGAGTAAGCGTCTTCTAATTTCATGACTGCAATCACCATCTGCAGTGATTTTGGAGCCCAAAAATATAAAGTCTGACACTGTTTCCACTGTTTCCCCGTCTATTTCCCATGAAGTGATGGGACCAGATGCCATGATCTTTGTTTCTGAATGTTGAGCTTTAAGCCAACTTTTTCACTCTCCTCTTTCACTTTCATCAAGAGGCTTTTTCGTTCCTCTTCACTTTCTGCCATAAGGGTGGTGTCATCTGCATATCTGAGGTTATTGATATTTCTCCCTCAATCTTGATTCCAGCTTGTGATATAGTAGTTATAAGTTTGTTCTCTTCATCTCTGACTCTATTTCTGCTTTGCGAATATGTTCATCTGTACTATTTTTGTGTATTCCACATTTAAGTGATATTATATGATATTTGTTTTTCTCATTCTGACTTACTTCACTCTGTATGACAATCTCTAAGTCAATCCACAAAAAATATAGATCAATGAGAGGACAGAAAGTCCAAAGATACCTCCAAGCATGTGGGATCTTGGTTTTCTGACCAGGGATCCACCTCATGCTCCCTGCAGTGAAAGCACAGAGTCTGAACTACTGAACTGTCAGGGAAATCTCCCTAATAATATCTTAAATAGCACTCTAGTGTTTGAATTGGGTTTGCCTTTGATTCTGAACAAAACAGGCAATACAGTCCCCATATGGGTGCTGCTTATCACAGAGGAAGACCTGACCTAGCTCCTCCCATGCTGTCATTTCCAGTCTTGTTTCTTTGGCATCAAAGAGGTAAATGGAAGTTAAAAACAAAACAAAACAAAACAAAAACAGTTCCTCTGACTTCTGAGAAGACTATCAAACCTTCATTGAAAATGGTGCCAATTCTCAAAAATTTTGGTCAGGTTGAGTCACATTGTGAGGAATGGAAGTTATTAAAATGTTTGTCCTTTCCCTTTCCTGTCATTGCACCTTCATTTTGAATGAATTTTGAGAACTTTAACTTAATATTTTATCAATAAGTGTGAAGAGAAAAATCCCAAGTCCCACTGATATTTCCCTATGAACCTACTTAAAGTTTCACCTTTTTCTGGTACCATTGTCTTCATTTAGGCATCCATTGATAGAAACATACCTAAAATAATTTGTAAATAAAGATGATGCAAATAGAGGCACCCAAAAACTTAATTCTGTGTTTTTGCCTGGAGCAAAGCTTTAAGATTCTTGATTCAGTGTGTATGGTGAACTTAAATAAGTAAGCTACAATGAAACGGAGAGCTGACTATATATTTTCAGTAGCTGTTAAGAAACTTATTAGAACAAACATATTGAATAATAAGAGCCTAAAGGCAATGGAAAGCCACTCCAGTACTTTTGCCTGGAAAATCCCGTGGACAGAGGAGCCTGGTAGGCTGCAATCCATGGGGTTGCTAAGAGTCAGACACAACTGAACGACTTCACTTTCACTTTTCACGCATTGGAGAAGGAAATGGCAACCCACTCCAGTGTTCTTACCTGGAGAATCCCAGGGACAGAGGAGCCTGGTGGGCTGCCGTCTCTGGGGTCACACAGAGTCAAACACGACTGAAGCGACCTAACAGCAAATAAAGTCAAAAGGTGCACAAAAATTTTGAAAGTGTAACTACCTGAACTAATATTTCTAAACATCTTTCTTCATTTAGAAAATTGACTGTGTTTGCCCCCTGCCTTATATTCTATACTTGAAAGACAGTAACTTTCAGCCACTATTGTTGAGTCTGTTTTGTGTTCATGATGTGTAAATCTGCATGTATTTATATGTATATAGATACAGTTAATATTAGTTTCGGGTTCTTCAAAACATTTTATTTTTCTTCATGTTTGTTTTCTATGGTATTCACATGAAACTTTCAATTTTATTTCCAGGTGATCTTGTGAGAAAACTTGGTAAGTTTGTAACAACTCTTCTTTCCAGTAACTCCTCCAGTGACTGTTTCCACACTGTATTGAACATCCCCTGTCCTTCTATCATTACACCATCCATTGGCTCACTTTTCACGTAGATGGTCATTCACTTCTGTCCAGTTTTGGAAATGAAGCTCTTTCTTATTTCATCATTTCTGTCATTTTCCCCCTATGTTCCATCATTACTCATTGCATCTTTTCTACCTTTCCTTCTTATCACATTGGGTTTGTCTGTCTTCCAGAGACTTCCCAAATGGTATCATGATTTTCTGAAATGATGCCACTGAACTCATCAGCACATGCTCTCTTTGTTTTCTGAGAAATGTCAGTTAATTTAGGACATTTACAAGTGCCCAAGTTGAAGGGGGCGATTAATCTACCATTAATATTTCCCAATGCTTAAAAGAAAGATTCCCAATTTAATAATGAAGTTGCTCCTTCCATTATCCTGTCAAAGATCTTATAAAATCCAATGCCATCCACTGGATAGTGTGAGACTGAGTCTCACTCTTTTACTATTCTTGAACAAATTACTCAAATGTTCCAGTTCTACAAATATTTTGCAATACATTCTTGTCTTTTTCCCATCTATGTGTAGTATTTATACTTCAAAATTTTTATCAATGCTATTATTATTTCTGCAAATGGCTATGCCTTTTCAATAATTAAACAAGGAGGTTATATCTTGAGGAAAATTGATAAATGACATATCTCAATTTTCAAGACTTTTTATGTGAATGACAAGGAAAGCTGTCGTCGTAGGATGAGTCCAAAATTTTTCTTCATAAAGCACTTTAATTTCAAAGTATAACATCTTCCTCTTCTGATGACATTTTTCAATTACCTCTTAGTTTACAGACTCGATAGAACGTGGGAACAGATAATTTTAAGGCATTTAGCAGCCTTCATATGAATGCAGCCACAGATCAAATTTTTGACAGAGGCATACTTTCATTATATACTTTTGAATCACATTTACAGTACCTATTTCATATATTTGAACATATTTGTCATTTGTTATGGGCTTTAAAAAACATAGCTAAAAAGCCCAATTAAAGACCAAATATTGATTCAGTTTCTCCCAAAACTTCCCAAAGGAAGTTTTCACGTGGTAATTCCTTTGCAGAAAAGGATGAAGGAACTTATAAAAATCATTGCCTCTCATGAGTTACATGGCCTTTGGGACATTAGGTTCTAATTCTTAGAGAAGTGAAATCACTTTATTGAGTGAATAAAAACAGGGAAGAAATTATTGTCATCTCTTCCTCACATTGTGCCTTCATTTGGTTTGACTGCTTATTTCTTGCTTTTATTTTTCAGATAAGGCTGAACAGGATAGAGGCAAGTCTCAATAATATTTCACACTTGGTACCTTGTAATGTTTCATCTCTTTGACTTTGGTCTTCAATTTTCAGTGACATCTTCCTCCACTGCAAAGTAGATATGAATTTACATTGTTTTTCTCTCATTTTGTCGATATTTCAACTGAAATGTTTCATCTTCATGGTTTATTCAATGCTCCATTACTTTTGCTTTCATTTGTCCCATCTGTACAATTTATGCAGACATTTCCTCATTGTAAAGTGTATACACATATGAACTTAACTGTAAAATTTTGCAATTTTTAACTTTCTGATCTGAAAGCGTAGTTCTTTGTATTTTTTTTTCAGTGAAAATTTCATTGATTTTTCATTGTATTTCACAGATGAATTTCAGAAAAAAATATTATAAAGTATCTTTGACATCCCTGTACTCCCAAAAGATTTTAAAATGCCTGTTTTCCTGATGTTTTAAACCTACCCCACCTTTTCATCAAATGTCATCAATGGTTTGCACTCTACAGTATTTCTACCATTCTAAGGCAATATTTTGCATGTCATCTTCTCCCATATCCCTCTCTTTTCTGGTCTTTGAAAGCCTGAATAAAATCTGAAGTGATTCATTGATGAAGGTCATCCTTACACTGCCCTAAAATCTGGGAGTAGTACCGGGATATTTTTTTTCCTAAATTTTTTTTTAATATCCAAAGAGAATCATTTTCATTCTTACTTTTATTAACACAGTTGTTAATGTGGACAACTGCAATTACATCAGCTATTTGTGAAACCATTTTATATTGCTAGAAATGTTAAAAATAGTACATACTTTTAACTTGAATATTTTATGTGAATGAAATCATAATCTTTGTTCTATAATGTTCCATAAGATTTTTTTCCATTAAACACAAAATTATTCATTAAAATTTAATATTCTATTTTTTTCTAAGGACATTTTTCAGTATACATTTGTTTTCGGAGGAAATTTATCTTTTTGATTCATGCAGCAGAGCTCATGTAGTTATTGCTATACATAATGTTTTGAGCATATGGGTGATTTTTTTCTCTTTGGTTCCTCATCTCTTCCAAACCAATTGTTGATGGGTTCATATTTACATTTCTTTGAGAAGGTGCTCAAGATAAGATGCTCTTTAAGAAGGTGCTCAAGAGCTTCTTTTGGTTGTGAACTAAAATGGAAAAGAATGCTCAAACTACCACACTCAACTCACATGCCAGTAAAGTAATGCTCAAAATTTTCCAAGCCAGGCTTCAGCAGTGAACCATGAACTTCCAGATGTTCAAGCTGGTTTTAGAAAAGGCAGAAGAACCAGAGATCAAATTCCCAACATCCACTGGATCATGGAAAAAGCAAGAGAGTTCCAGAAAAACATCTATTTCTGTTTAATTGACTATGCCAAAGCCTTTGACTGTGTGGATCACAATCAACTGTGGAAAATTCTGAAAGAGATGGGAATACCAGACCACCTGACCTGCCTCTTGAAAAACCTATATGCAGGTCAGGAAGCAACAGTTAGAACTGGACATGAAACAACAGACTGGTTCCAAATAGGAAAAGGAATACGTCAAGGCTGTATATTGTCACCCTGAATCAAGATTGCTAGGAGAAATATCAATAACCTCAGATATGCAGATGACACCACCGTTATGTCAGAAAGTGAAGAGGAACTAAAAAGCCTCTTGATGAAAGTGAAAGAGGAGAGTGAAAAAGTTGGCTTAAAGCTCAACATTCAGAAAACGAAGTTCATGGCATCTGGTCCCATCACTTCATGGGAAATAGATGGGGAAACAGTGGAAACAGTGTCAGACTTTATTTTTCGGGACTCCAAAATCACTGCAGATGGTGATTGCAGTCATGAAATTAAAAGACGCTTACTCCTTGGAAGGAAAGTTATGAACAACCTAGATAGCATATTCAAAAGCAGAGACATTACTTTGCCAACAAAGGTCCATCTAGTCAAGACTATGGTTTTTCCAGTGGTTGTGTATGGATGTGAGAGTTGGACTGTGAAGAAACCTGAGTGCCGAAGAATTGATGCTTTTAAACTATGGTGTTGGAGAAGACTCTTGAGAGTCCCTTGGACTGCAAGGAGATCCAACCAGTCCATTCTGAAGGAGATCAGTCCTGGGTGTTCCTTGGGAGGAATGATGCTAAAGCTGAAACTCCAGTTCTTTGGCCACTTCATGCGAAGAGTTGACTCATTGGAAAAGACTCTGATGCTGGGAGGGATTGGGGGCAGGAAGAGAAGGGGATGACAGAGGATGAGATGGCTGGATGGCATCACCAACTCGATGGGCATGACTTTGACTGAACTCTGGGAGTTGATGATGGACAGGGTGGCCTGGCGTGCTGCAATTCATGGGGTCGCAAAGAGTCGGACATGACTCAGCTACTGAACTGAACTGAACTGAACTGAACTGAGCTGAAAATAGCAATTCACCAAAAATAAAGTTATATCAACTTTGCATACGAAAATGTTAATAGTGGTTCCTAAGAACAAAACCTGCATTTTTCTAGAAGTCCTTCACAACATTCTAATTCACTCCTTGTGGATATTTTATGTGAGATGATGATTTATATTTAGCAGCAGCAAAGGACTTTATTAAAGGTAACCAGTCAAATTATAACAGCCCAAGTAGTGTCCAAATAATTTGAGAACATTTTCAAAAGGTAACCACCACTACCAATACACCTGAAATTTTTCCTCAAGTCAGTGTATAAGTTTGTTCTCTACATCTCTGACTTTATTTCTGCTTTGAAAATATGCTCATCTGTACTATTTTTGTGTATTCCACATTTAAGTGATATTATATGATATTTGTTTTTCTCGTTCTGACTTACTTTACTCTGTATGACAATCTCTAAGTCAATCAACAAAAAAGGTAGATCAATGAGAGGACAGAAAGTCCAAAGATACCTCCAAGCATGTGGGATCTTGGTTTTCTGACCAGGGATCCACCTCATGCCCCCTGCAGTGAAAGCCAGAGTCTCAGCTACTGAAATGTCAGGGAAATCTTCCCAATAGTATCTGAAATAGCACTCTAGTGTTTGAATGTGTTTGCATTTGATTCTGAACAAAACAGGCAATACAGTCCCCATATGGGTGCTGCTTATTGCAGAGGAAGACCTGACCTAGCTTTTCCCATGCTGTCATTTCCAGTCTTGTTTCTTTGGCATCAAAGAGGTAAATAGAAGTTAAAAAAAAAAAAAAAAAAGTTCCTCTGACTTCTGAGAAGACTATCAAGCCTTCATTGAAAATGATGCCAGTCTCAAAAATTTTAGTCAGGTTGAGCCACATTGTGAGGAATGGAAGTTATTCAAATGTTTGTCCTTTTCCTTTCCTGCCATTGCACCTTCATTTTGAATGAATTTTGAGTTCTGTCCTTTAATATTTTATCAATAAGTGTTAAAAGAAAAATCCCAAGTCCCACTGATGTATTTCCCTAGTTAAAGTTGCATGTTTTTCTTGTACCATTGTCTTCATTTAGGCATTCATTGATAGAAACATACATAAAAAAGTTTACAAATAAAGATGATGTGAATAGAGGCATCCAGTAACCTAATTCTATATTTACTGCTAGGAGCAAAGGTTTAAGATTCTTGATTTAGTGTTTATGATGAACTTAAATAACTCAGCTACAATAAAACTGAGAGCTGACTATGTATTTTTAGTAACCGTCAAGAAACTTATTATTTTGTTCCATTGATCTATATTTCTGTCTTTGTGCCAGTACCAACACTGTCTTGATGACTGTGGCTTTGTAGTAGAGCCTGAAGTCAGGCAGGTTGATTCCTCCAGTTCCATTCTTCTTTCTCAAGATTGCTTTGGCTATTCAAGGCTTTTTGTATTTCCATACAAATTGTGAAATTATTTGTTCTAGCTCTGTGAAAAATACCGCTGGTAGCTTGATAGGGATTGCATTGAATCTGTAGATTGCTTTGGGTAGTATACTCATGTTCACTATATTGATTCTTCCGATCCATGAACATGGTATATTTCTCCATCTATTAGTGTCCTCTTTGATTTCTTTCACCAGTGTTTTATAGTTTTCTATATATAGGTCTTTAGCTTCTTTAGGTAGATATATTCCTAAGTATTTTATTCTTTTCATTGCAATGGTGAATGGAATTGTTTCATAAATTTCTTTTTCTACTTTCTCATTATTAGCGTATAGGAATGCAAGGGATTTCTGTGTGTTGATTTTATATCCTGCAACTTTACTATATAGATCAATGGAACAAAATAGAAAGCCCAGAGATAAATCCACACACCTATGGACACCTTATCTTCGACAAAGGAGGCAAGAATATACAGTGGAGAAAAGACAATCTCTTTAACAAGTGATGCTGGGAAAACTGGTCAACCACTTGTAAAAGAATTAAACTAGAACACTTTCTAACACCATACACAAAAATAAACTCAAAATGGATTAAAGATCTAAATGTAACACCAGAAACTATAAAACTCCTAGAGGAGAACATAGGCAAAACACTCTCCGACATAAACCACAGCAAGATCCTCTATGACCCACCTCCGAGAATACTGGAAATAAAAGCAAAAATAAACAAATGGGATCTAATTAAAATTAAAAGCTTCTGCACAACAAAGGAAACTATAAGCAAGGTGAAAAGACAGCCTTCGGAATGGGAGAAAGTAATAGCAAATGAAGCAACTGACAAACAACTAATCTCAAAAATATACAAGCAACTTATGCAGCTCAATTCCAGAACAATAAACTACCCAATCAAAAAATGGGCCAAAGAACTAAATAGACATTTCTCCCAAGAAGACATACAGATGGCCAACAAACACATGAAAAGATGCTCAACATCACTCATTATCAGAGAAATGCAAATCAAGACCACAGTGAGGTACTATTTCACACCAGTCAGAATGGCTGTGATCCAAAAGTCTACAAGCAATAAATGCTGGAGAGGGTGTAGAGAAAAGGGAACCTTCTTACACTGTTGGTGGGAATGCAAACTAGTACAGCCACTATGGAGAACAGTGTGGAGATTCCTTAAAAAACTGGAAATAGAACTGCCTTATGACCCAGCAATCCCACTGCTGGGCATACACACTGAGGAAACCAGAATTGAAAGAGACATGTGTACCCCAATGTTCATCACAGCACTGTTTATAATAGCCAGGACATGGAAGCAACCTAGATGTCCATCAGCAGATGAATGGATAAGAAAGCAGTGGTACATATACACAATGGAGTATTACTCAGCCATTAAAAAGACTACATTTGAATCAGTTCTAATGAGGTGGATGAAACTGGAGCCGATTATACAGAGTGAAGTAAGCCAGAAAGAAAAACACCAATATAGTATACTAACACATATATATGGAATTTAGAAAGATGGTAACGATAGTCCTGTATCAAGACAGCAAAAGAGACACAGATGTATAGAACAGAATTTTGGACTCTGTGGGAGAGGGAGAGGATGGGATGATTTGGGAGAATGGCATTGAAACATGTATAATATCATGTAAGAAACGAATCGCCAGTCTAGGTTTGATGCAGGATGCAGGATACTTGGGGCTGGTGTACTGGAATGACCCAGAGAGAAGGTATAGGGAGGGAGGTGGGAAGGGGGTTCAGAATTGGGAACTCATGTACACCCGTGGCGAATTCATGTTGATGTATGGCAAAACCAATACAGAATTGTAAAGTAAAGTAAAATAAAAGAGAAACTTATTAGAACACGCTTATTGAATAATAAAAGCCTAAATAAAGTCAAAAGGTGCACAAAAATTTTGAAAGTGTAACTACCTGAACTAATATTTCTAAACATCTTTCTTCTATTTAGAAAATTGACTGTGCTTGTCTTTTTTTAAAAATGGAATGTTCTGTGTTTGAAACACAGCAGCTTTCAGCCACTATTGTTGAGTTTGTTTTGTGTTTGTCATGTGCAAACCTGCATGTGTTTATATGTATACAGACACAGTTAACATCAGTTTCAGGTTCTTCAAAACATTTTATTTTTCTTCATCCTTCTTTTCCATACTATTCATATGATGCTTTCCATCTTATTTCCAGATGATCTTCTGAGAAAACTTGGTAAGTTTGTAACAACTCTTCACTCCAATAACTCTTCCAGTGGCTGCTACCACTGTGTTGAACATACCCTGTCTTTCTATCATTATGCCATCCATTGGCTCACTTTTCACATGGATAGACATTCACTTCTGTCCAGTTTTTGGATATGATCCTCTTTCTTATTTCATCATTTCTGTTGTTTTTTCCCCTATGTCTGTCATTGCTCATTGCATCTTTTCTACCTTTCTTCCTTATCACATTGGCTTTATCTCTCTTCCAATCACTTCCCAAATAGTATCATGATTTTCTGAGATGAAGGGACTGAACTCATCAGCACATGGTTGCCATGCTCTCTTTGTTTTCTGAGAAATGTCAGTTAATTTAGGACATTTACAAGTGCCCAAGTTGAAGGGGGTAATTACTTTGTTAATATTTCCCAATGCCTAAGAGAAAGAGGATTCTCAGTTTAATGACGAAGTTTCTCCCTCCATTGTCCTGTCAAAGATCTTATAAAATCTGATGCCATCCACTGGATAGTGTGAGATTGAGTCTCACTCTTTTGCTATTCTTGAACAAATTATTCTAATGTTCCACTTCCACAAATATTTTACAATATTTTCTTGTCGTTTTTCATCTATGTATATTATTTATACTTTGAAATTTTTATCAGTGCTATTATCATTTTTGCCAACTGCAATGTCTTTTCAATAATTAAACAATATATTGTATCTCAAGAGAAAATCATGTATATTTCATAATTCAGAACTATTTATGTAAATGAAAAAAGAACTATTGTACTAGAATAATTCCAATTTTTTTTCACAAATCACCTCAAATTTCAAAGTTCAACATCCTCCTTTTCTCCTTGCTATTTTTCAATTACATCTTGGTTTACATACTGGATAAATCTTGGGGACATAATCCTTAAAGGCATTTGGCAGGCTTCAAATGAAAACAGCTACAGATCAATTTTCTGACAGAGGGGTACTTTAACTATTCACATTTACATCAAACTTATAATACCATTTCATCAATGTGAGTATGTATGTCTTTTGTTATGAAAAAGGTGGAAAGTCAAATTCAAGATCAAATATTGATTCAGTTTATCCCAGAAGAATTTCCACTTTACCATGATTTACTTTTGTATGGTAATTCTTTTGCAGAAAAGGGTGAGAGAACTTAAAACAGCATTGCCTCTCATGAGTTACATGGCCTTTGAAATGTTAGGTTCAAATTCTTAGAAAAGTGGCTTCATTTATACTAAATGAATAAATAATGGAAAGGACTCAAACTGTTGTCTTTTCTTCCTCACATTATGCCTTCGTTTGCTTTGCATGGTTATTTCTTTCTTTTATTTTTTAGATAAAGGTGAACAAGATAAATGTAACTCCCATTAACATTTCACACTTTGAACTTTTGTCATGTTTCATCTCTTTCTTTGACTTTTCTTCAACTCTCAGTGATCATCTTATTCCATTGCAATGTACATACTGTATAGCTTTACACTATTTTAAAAATCTCATTTTATGACTACTTTAATTGAACTCTGTCCTCTTCATGGGTTATTCAATGTTTCATTAGTTTTCCTTTGATTTGTCCCATCTGTGCAATTACACTGACATTTCATATTTGTAGAATATATTCAAGTATGAAATTACCTGCAAAGTTTTGCAATTTTAAAATTTCTGTTCTGAAAGTTTTATTCAAAATTTCGCATTCATTTGATTTAGAAATCTATTTACTCCCATTTAGTGTTTTATTAACCACTCTCATTTTACTTGGTAAAAGTAAGGTTAATTGAGGAATGAGTTAAATTCAAAGTCTCATAAATACAGTTATTCATTAAGCAGTTGAGAAAATTGTGAAAAGAGGCACCCATGAACCTGACTCTGATGTCCTACAAGAGCAGTAGCTCAGGATTCTGTAATTCAGTGTTTGTGATTTCATATGGCAAAGCTACCACTCTCAGACAGTTGAGTAAATGTATTTAACAGTACACAGATCTCTTATTAAAGATAAAAATCTAAGTAATGAAAGAGTATATACTGCCAAAAGGAATCATATAAACTTTATTAAGTAATTACCAAGTATTTCTTAAGTTTTCTCAATTCAGAAAATGTATCTCTTTTCCCTTCTTCATTTGTTGAATACTACTCTTTTCTTAAAAGGGAATTTTCAAACACCACATCTTGTGTGTGTTGGTATAAGTGTGTGTGGTTTTGAGTATTTATATGCCTTTTGATAATTTAAATCTGCATACAATTTTCAACAAATTTGAACTTTTATGTTTCTTTCCAGTGAAATTTCTATTGACTTTTCATTGTATTTTTTACAGAAAAGACTCCGAAAAAAGATGGTAAAGTATCTTTGATATCCATCTACTCTCAAAACATTTTAAAAGGTCTGCTTTCCTGGTGTCTTACACAAATCACAGCTTTCATCAAGATGCCTTCATTGGTTTGCACTCGCCAGGATCTCTACCATTCTAAGAAAATATTTGTTTTGTCAACTTATCTTATACTCCTCCCTTTTCTGGTCTTTCAAAGTCTGAATAAAACCTGAAATCATTCACTGGTCAAGCGTAAACATGAGGGCCCTTCCTACCCTGGCTAAAGTCTAATAATCCCAGGTGTGCAAATATTCACATTTTTTTTCCTGAAATTTTTTATATCCAAAGAGAGTAATTCAAATTCATTCTTATTTATTTTTATCAACGCAATTGTCAATTTAGCCATGCTTCAGCTATGTTGGAAAGATTTAAAAATTTTATGAATGACTTAAAAAAAGCATATATCTCAAATCTGAATATTTTAGGAGAATGTCACCATAAATTATTGTCCTGCAATGCCTCTATAAGTTATTTTTTGAAATAAAATACAAAATTATTTATTAAAATTTTAATATCTTATTTTTTCTAATGACATTTTTCAGTATACTTTTCAGAGAAATCAAATTTATCTCTATAATTCATGCATCAAAGGCTAGGTAGTCATTGCTACAGATACTGTTTTGAACAAATGGGTAATCTTTTTTCTCTAGTTCCTCATCTCTTTTTAACTAACTCTGTCAGCATGGGTGCATGTTAATGTTTTTCCTGATAAGATGATTGAGATAAGATGAACTTCATTTTGACATGTGCTAATCTAGCAATTCACCACAAAGTTATGCCTTCATTTTTAACATAATGTGAATATAGGTTCCCGAGAACCAAACACTGCATCTTCTCTAAAGCAGTTCAGTATTCTCTAACTTATTGTTTGTAGGTTTTTTATACATCAAAGCTACAACAAATATGAGATGTGGTTATTTGTATTTAACAGCAACCAATAAATTTCTCAAAGCTAACTAACCAAACAAATAATCATCCATGAGTCTAATAAATCAATAACTTATATAAGGAAAACCATTAACAGTATCATTCTTGAAACTCTTCCTCAAGTCAGGAAGATCACTCCTTTTCCTTTTATTAGTTTTTGATCAGTATTGTCAGGACATAAGGAAGCTTTCAGCTACGTTGATACATGTGTGTGTGTCTGCACATTGTGTGTATGTATCAGTGTTGGTCTATATCCTGTAACTTTTACCATTGTATGTGAATATTTCACTAAATCTGAATTCTTTTGTGCTTTTGGGGCATGATTTTTACAATAGTTTTCTGTTTTTATTTTTCAAATGACTTTCAGAAAAAATTTGGTAAATATATCTGACAGCATTAATATTCCAAAATACTTTAAATTATCCAGTCTCAGCAATTGGAATATTTACTATTGGCTTGCCATCTGTTGGTTTGCTTACCTTTTTCTTGGATGTCTGTACTAACTTCTCAAATTATTTGTTTAGGAACTTCATGCATATTAAATTTTCTCCACTTTTATGACCATACAGCTGATTCTTTCCCAATGCTTCCTTTTTCATTTCTTACATTCCTTCCCTCTAAACATTGTCCCAGTCTATCATTCAGAGTTTTGCTAGTTTCATTACAAATTTTGTGAGATGAAGAAAATGGGACTGATGAAAACATGGTTTACATTCTATATTTATTACTCGGAGCACTTCCATTGACTTGGAAAGTCCATCATGGTTTCAAAGTTCAGGGGGTCACTGATATGCTATTGATACCTCCCCAAATTTCACGAGGTAAGACAAGACTCCGTATTCACTGAGTGAAGTTTTTCCAACACTTATCCTTTCAAAGACTGTAAATTCAGGTGTAATTCATTGGACCAGTGTGGGCTTTAGACTCATTCTTCCAATGCCTTTGACCATTTATTAGAGTCTTCTCTCAGATGCACAAACCATATGCTGGGATTATTTTATCTCACACCATAGTAATTTTACTGTCTTTCTCTTGCATTTTATTGACATAATTTTTAACTTGTCAAACTGTGATAACTTTCATTGTTTGTATTGTATATTGAGCAAAGTTCATTTATAACACATTTCTCCATCCTGAAATTTTATGTGAATGACATGAGAGGCTAGAGTCTTAAGAGACTCCAAAATGTTTGTTCAAAGAAACACTAATATAACCATTAAAAATTTAATATCCTTCCTTTTGTAGTGGTATTTTCTATTATATTTTTGAATATAGTTTGGATGAAAGTAGTGAATGCACTTCTTTTATGTATGAAGTATTCCTCATATGAATACTGCTACTGATGGAGTTTTAGCTAGATGGGTGCTTTTTTGTGGGCGTCCTCATGACTCTTTAAATATCTGACTCCTATATGTGTGCATGCTTGCATTGTATTCTAGAAAAGAATAGTACAGTGAAAGAAGTTTCATTGGAATGTATATGAACAACACTTATTCCCAGAAGAAGTCTTTTTCTACCTCTTTTTATAGCATCATTGTTCTATCTTTGTACTTTTGAATCAAGAGGTGATGGTGGCAGGGGAGGATACAATAAAACATGCCTCTGGGGGGCAACATGTCCTTAGAAAACTTTGCTCCCAGTTCTAAAAGTACTTCTTATTTTGAAACTTGGAGGAAACTATAGAAGCACTCCACATTCCTGTCATCTTCCCATGAGAATGTAGCCAAATGTTCATGGATTTTTTTCCCCTACTATACTTATGGAATTACTGAAAGCTTGACATTCTCCTTCTCAAAAAATTTTTTTCATTTAATTTTTTTTACAGAGGAAGTGAAATATAGGGATTACTTTAAAGTATTTTAGCAGGCCTCATGTAACAACTGGTACACATATAGCTTGGGACAATGAATGTTTTTTTTCTTCCTCATAACTTCTTAAATAACTTTCTTGTGAGTTCTGTAGGCAACTGATTGAAAAAACTAGAAAGTAATGCAGTACCCATGATAGGTATTGTTTATCCCAGAGGAGGTTCTGCTTCCTACTATAGTGTCATTTTCATTACGTCTTTGGCACCAAGGGGTGAATGAAAGTTAAAAACGTTTTCTCTGATATTTGAGACCGCCATTAAGTCTTTTCTGTGAATGGTGCCAGTTCTCAGAAAATGTGAGACAGATTGTGCCACAGTGTAAAGGATGAAAAATTTTCTAATATTTGCTCTTTTCCTTTCTTGCCCTGGTACCTTCATTTTGAATGTGTTTTAAGATCTTTCCCTTTTTATGATATCAGTAACTTTGAAGGGGAAAAATCCCAAGTCCTATGGATCTAGTCAAAGTTTTAGATAAACATCTTGTTTGTCAAACACATTCATATTTCCATTTTTTTTCTCGCTGTCTAGTCACTCTGACTGAAATTTAACAGCTTTATTTTTCATTCTGCTTCTGCCATTATAACTCTGAGATTTGTCCTGTGTTTTCAACTGTCATAAAACTCCCTTCAGTCATGAAATTTTAATTAATCATATACCTCTGAATTATTGGCATTTTCAGTGACTGATGTAAAAGTTTTACAACATGTGTAAACACTACACATGTAGTGAAAACAAGTAAACACTAGTGTTTACAATGCTAGTCATGTGATTTAGAACTCTATTTAAATTGATTATATCATTTCCTTCCTGTCATGTGATTTAATTAAGATAAACTTCATTTAGGCATTAACTGAAATAGAAACACACATAAAACTTGGTAATAAATTAATTGGTTAATGAAGATGTTGTGAATAGAGGCACCCAGAAAACTAATTCATTTTCTGCTGGGAGCAGTGGCTCAAGATCCTGGATTCAGTGTTTATGGCTGTCATACAACAGAGCTAAAATAAAACTCAGAACAGGAGATATAGTTTTAATAACCTTCAAGAAACTTATTAGAGAAGCATAGTGACTAATAAGAGCCCAAATAAAATAAAAAAGTACACAAAACTTTGAAAATGTAACTACTTGAACTAATATTTCTAAAAATCTCTCTTCATTTAAAATTGACTGTATTTCCCTTTTTATTCTTTCCTTTTTTAAAATCGAATGATCTCTGGATAAAACAGAGGAGATTTCAGCCACTATTGGTGAGTTTATTTTGTGTTCACCATGTATACATGTGAATGTGTTTAAATGCATCTAGATAGTGTTAACATTACTTTTGGACTCTTCAAAGTATTTTATTTTTATTCATGTTTGTTTTCCATGGTATTTACATGAAGCTTTCTATTTTATTTCCAGGTGATCTTCTGAAAAAGCTTGGTAAGTTTCTAACAACTCTTCACTCCAGTAATTCTTCCAGTGACTGCTTCCACCTTGTCTTGACTATTTCCTGCCCTTTTCTCATTACGCCATCCACTGGCTCACTTTTCACCTGGCTGTCCATTCTTCTCTATCCAGTTTTTGGATGTCATCCTCTTTCTCATTTCATTCCTTCTATTGTTGCTTCCCTATGTTCCATCATTGCTCATCATTGCATCTTTTTTCCCTTTCCTTCTTATAACATTGGTTTTGTCTGTCTCTCCGAGATTTGTATCATGATTTTCTGAGATGAAGAGATTGAACTAACCAGCAAAAGCTTACCATTCTCTATTTGTTTTCTGAGAAATATCAGATCATTTAGAAGCTTTATAAGTATCCAAAATCAAGGGGCCTTTACTAAACTATTAATACTTTTCCAGTCTTAAGAGATGAGAAAACTCCCAATTTGATAATGAAGTTTCTCCCTCCAATGTCCTGTTAAACATCTTATAAACTCTATGCAATCCACTAGATAAGTGTGGTAAATAGTTTACTATTTTACTGTTCTTGAATATGTTACTCAAATGTTCAGGTTTAAGGTGTATTTTATAATATTTCCCTGTCATTTTCCCATATAGTATTCCTTATTATTTTCTATTTTTATTCATACAATTATTATTTCTGCAAACTTCAATGCCTTTTCAATAATTAAACAAGGCAGTTATATCTTGAGGAAAATTGATAAATGATATATCTCAATTTTCAGGACTTTTTATGTGAATGAAAAGGAAAATCATTGTCCTAGGATGTCTCCAAAATTGTACTTCATAAAGCACTTCAAATTTCAAAGCATAACATCTTCCTTTTCTAATGACATTTTCAATTACCTCATGGTTTACAGACGGGAGAGAACTTGGGAACATATACTTTTAAGGCATTTAGCAGACTTCATATGAATACAGCCACAGATCAAATTTCTGACAGAGGAATACTTTCATTATATCTGAGCATGTTTGTCATTTGTTATGAGCTTAAATAACAAGCTGGAAAGCCCAATTCAAGACCAAATATTGATTCAGTTTTTCCCAAAGGAAGTTTTCATGTGGTAATTCCTTTGCAGAAAAGGATGAGGGAACTTAAAACAGCATTGCCTCTCTTGAGTTACATGGCCTTTGGGACATGAGTTTCTAATTCTTACAGAAGCAGGATCACTTTATTGAATGAATAAATAATGGAAAGAAATTAAATTATTGTCATCTCTTCCTCACATTGTGCCTTCATTTGGTTTGACTGGTTATACCTTCCTTTTATTTTTCAGATAAGGGTGAACAAGATAGAGGCAAGTCCCAATAATATTTCACACTTGGTACCTTGTAATATTTCATCTCTTTCTTTGACTTTGGTCTTCAAATCTCAGTGATCATCTTCCTCCACGGCAATGTAGATATGAATTTGCATCATTTTTCTCTCATTTTATGATTATTTCAACTGAAGATTTTCCTCTTCATGGGTTATTCAGTGCTCCATTACTTTTGCTTTAACTTGTCCCATCTGTACAATTTATGCAGATATTTACTCTTTGTAAAGTATATACAAATATGAACTTAACTGTAAAATTTTGCAATTTTAACTTTCTGATCTGAAAGCTTAGTTCTTTGTCTTTCTTTTCAATGAAAATTGCATTGATTTTTCATTGTATTTCACAGACAAAATTCAGAAAAACTATTATAAAGTATCTTTGACATCCCTGTACTCCCAAAACACTTTAAAATGCCTGTTTTCCTGATGTTTTAAAAATATTCCACCTTTTCATCAATACGTCATCATTGGTTTGCACTCTACAGTATTTCTACCATTCTAAGGCAATATTTTGCATGCCACCTTCTCCCATATCCTTCTCTTTTCCGGTCTTTGAAAGCCTGAATAAAATCTGAAATGATTCATTGATGAAGGTCATCCTTACACTGCCTTAAATCTAGGAGTAGTACCCAGATTTTCCTTTTTTCCTGAAATTTTTTTATATCCAAAGCGAGTAATTTTCATTCTTACTTTTATTAACACAGTTGTGAATATGGACAACTGCAATTACTTCAGCTACTTGTGAAAAGATTTTATATTGTTAGAAATGTTAAAAAATAGTACATATTTCTAACTTGAATATTTTATGTGAATGAAATCATAATGTCTGTTCTGTAATGTTCCATAAGATTTTTTCCATAAAACAAAATTATTCATTAAAATTTAATATCCTATTTTTTTCTAAGGACATCTTTCAGTATACATTTGTTTTCAGAGGAAATTTATCTCTTTGTTGCATGCAGCAGAGTTCATGTAGTTATTGCTACAGATAATGTTTTGAACATCTGGGTGATTTTTTTCTGTTTGGTTCCTCATCTCTTCTTAACAAATTCTATTTGCATGGGTTCATATTTACATTTCTTTGAAAAGGTGATCGAAATAAGGTGAGCTTCTTTTTGGCATGAACTAAAATAGCAATTCACCCAAAATAAAGTTATATCATCATTGCATAAGAAAATGTTAATAGTGGTTCCTAAGAACCAACTCCTGCATTTTTCTAGAAGTAGTTCCGTACACTGGAATTCACTCTTTGTGGATATTTTATGTGAGATGATGATTTATATTTAGTAGCAGCAAAAGACTTTATTAAAGGTAACCAATCAAATCATAACAGCCCAAGTAGTGTCCAAATAATTCAAGAACATTTTCAAAAGGTAATCACCACTACCGATACACCTGAAATTTTTCCTCAGTCAACAAGATTATTTCTTTTGCTCATTTACTTTTTGATCAGCGCCAAAGAAAGCTGTCAGCTACTTTGGCACATTGTATATGCCTGCATATGTTTGTGTGTGTGTGTGTTTGTTTAAATCCTATTACATTTATAATTGTATGTAAATTTTCACTAAATTTAGTTTCCCTTGACCTTTTATCCTATTAAACTTACCTGTTTTTTCTCTTAATTTTTCAGATGTTCTGCGAGAAAAAATAGGTAAATATCCCTGAAGACATTTTTGTTCCAAGAAGCCTTAAACAACCACATTTTGGTTCTTTTATCATTCTCTTTTCTATATGCCATTTTTTGACTTGGGGCTTCTCTGATAGCTCAGATGGTAAACAATCTACCTGCAATGCAAAAGACCCAGGTTAGATCCCTGGGTAAGGAATATCCCCTGGAGGAGGAAATAGTATCCCACCCCAGTATTCTTGCCTGGAAAATCCCATGGACAGAGGAACCTGGTGGGCTACAGCCCATAGAGTCACAAAAGAGTTAGACATGACTGAGCAACTAACACTTTAATTTTCACTTCATCTTTTGGCTCACACTGTATCTCATTATCTACTCCTTTTTCCTCAACGTTTTGTTTGTGGACTTCTCTCATATTAAATTCTCTCCATCTATTAGCCTCGACCTGTGTAAGTCTTTCTCAGTACATCCTATCTCATTTCCCATGTTCCTTCCCTATAAACACTGTCTTATTCTGTCATCCAGAGCCTTCTCAGTTTCACTATGAATTTTGTGAGATGAAGGGGAGGAGACTGAGGGGCACACTGTTTACATTCTGTATTCATTTTCTGGTACACTTTCAATAACTTAGGATTTCTGTCATGTATTCAAAGTTCACGTGGCCATTAACATACCATGGATGCCTCCCCAAGCTTTATGAGATAAGACTCCATACTTGCTGAGTGAATTTTCTCCAACTCTTGTCCTTTCAAAGACTGTGTAAATTCAGGTGTCACTCATAGATACAGTGTGGACTTTAGGCTGACAGATCCAATGCCCTTGATCATTCATAGTCTTCTCTCAGGTATTTTGCATACCCAATCCTAGGTTTATTTTCCCTCATACCACAATACTTTTTCCATCTTTCTCTTGCATTTTAATGATATAATTACTGATGTGACAAGCAGCAATAATTTTGAAGTGTTTGTAGAAGGACTCTATACCGAGCAAGATTGTTAACAACATATTTTTCTATTTTGAAGTTTTATGTGAATGACATGAGAGGCTAGATTTCTAGGATACTCCTAAATGTTTTTTGTTTTAATGAAACCCTAATATAACCATTAAAATTTAACATTCTTCCTTTTATAATGATGTTTTTCAGCTATATTTTTGGTTATAGATTCAATATAAGTAGGGAATACATGTCTTTAATGCATGAATCATGCTTCATGGGACTACTGCAACTGATGGAGTTTTAGCTAGATGGGTGCTTTTTTTGTAGGTTTCCTCAAGACTTCCTAAGTACCTTAAGTACTCATGTATGTGTGCATGTTTGGATTGTATTCTGACAAAAAGAGAAGGTCTGATGAAATACATATGACTTATGTTGCTTATATCAGAAGTCTTATTCTATCTCACAGTGTCATTTTCCATCTTTACAACTTTTGCATCAAGTGATGTGTGTGTGTGTGTGTGTGTGTGAGAGAGAGAGAGAGAGAGAGAGAGATACCATTGCTCCTATTTGACAAGATGTCCTTCAGAAATCTTTGCTTCCAATTTAAAAAATATTGGTAACTTTGAAACTTGGAGCAAACTATAAAACGATTACAAATTTCTGTTCTCCTTGCATCAGATGTAGCCAATTTTTTAAATGGTTTTTATAATTGTTTTATTTTTTGTTTATATCACCCTAATATTCATTTTAAACTTAACATCCTTCTTTTCTAGTGAAAAATTCAAGTACAATTCTGTTTTCAAAGGAGGTGATGATATTTAGGAATATATTTCTTTAATGCATGTATTAGGATTCATTGCTATTGCTATACATTTTTTGAAAAAATGAATGCTTTTTCTCTTTCTTTCCTCATCTCTTTAAAAAAATTTTTATTGGAGTATAGTTCCTTTATAATATTGTGTTAGTTTCTACTGTACAGCTTAGTGAATCAACTATATGTATATACATATACTCACTTTTGATTTCCTTCTTATTTAGGTCACCACAGAGCATTGAGTAGAGTGCCTTCTGCTATAGAGTAGGTTTCCATTATCTATGGGAGCTTAGTTTAATATACATAAAATTATGGCAGAAATAAAGAACAAGGCAAGGCTATATATAATCAATACATGACACAGATTTTAAGTGCTGTTAAGGTTTAGCAGAAGTAAATATTGCCTTTAAAAACAGAGATTTTCCAAATTTTCTAACACTCATTTTATTCATTTTAGTCAATGGCCAAAGGGAAGTTTCAGACCTGAGGATGGTAACCTATAGCCATTTGAAGGGCTGTTAGAAGATAAGAAGATTTCTTAATTAACCACATAATAATAGTTTGAAAAGTCAATAATTTAAATATGTAATGACCTATTTGATAATGAACATTTTTTTTTCCTGCTCTTTACTTAACAAGATATGATATTTTTAATTTCCTTATGATAATATATAACATTTAAAAATAATGTTGAATAAATTCCATTTTTAGGTATTGATAAGTGGATTTCCTGTGTGGTGCTAGTGGTAAAGAGCCTGCCTGCCAATGCAACAGACCTTTTATTTTACTTTAGTTTGCATTTCCTTGTCATCATCATATTATTTTTTAAATTAATTTACTGATTTTAGTTGGAGACTAATTACTTTACAATATTGTGGGTTTTGCCATACATCAACATGAATTAGCCACAGGTATACTTTTTTAGATTATTGTTACACATTTTTCAAAAAATGAACACTTTTTATCTTTGCTTCCTCATCTCTTTTTAAGCTGTTCTTTGTGTATAATTGTGTGTTTGCAGTTTATTCTGAAAAATGTAGAAAGTCTAATATAGGACCAGTGATGGACATTGTTTATCCAAGAAGTCCTTTCTACCTGCTTCCCCAGGGTAATTTCCTGTCTTGATTCCTTTGACACCAGGGGATGAATGAAAGTAAAACAATCTTCTCACTAATTTCTGGAAAGGTCTTCAGACCTCATAGAAAATGAGGTCAGGTTGAACCAAAGAGTAAAGTATGGGAGATTTTCAAATTTTTCTTTATTTCTTCCTCACATTGGATCATTATTTTGAATGTATTTTGAGTTCTTTTTCTTTTTTATGTGAAGAGAAAAATGTCAGCTTCCCAATGTCAAGCAATTTCCTTGCCTACCTAGTCATGGATTCATTCTTTTCTGGTAGCTTTGTCTTCAAGTCTCTATGCATACTTTAATGTTGTTTTGTCTCGGTATTTGTCTTTGCAACTGAAATTCACCATCTTTATTTCACATTCAATTTCTCCCATTATGATTTCTTTAGTTTGCCATTTTGTTTCAACTGGCATAAACAGTCCCTTCCTGCCATGTAAATTTATTAACCATACATTTCTAAAGTATTGGCATTCTCAGAGACTATTTTGAAAGTTTGTCCCACGTGTGTCCAGGTCATTTGATTTCAATTTCCATATGTTGTGTCTAGAGCATCATTTCCTTTCTTTCATGTGATTTATTAAGATGAACTTCATTTAGGCATGAATTGAAATAGAAATCTACATTTTAAGAAGCAATAGTTTACTCACTTGCTGAAAACGTTGTGAAAAGAAGCACTCAGGAAACTAACATGATATCTTTCTATTAGCAGTAGTTCAGACTCCTTTAATACAGTGAGTGTGGCTATTGTGTACAAGCACTACCAAAATAATAAGCACTGAGTCTATATTTAGTACCAGTCAAGGAACTTATGAAGGCTTTCAATTTCCAAAAAATTGAAATTTAAACAATTCTCATCAAGATAATTTTATAAGATAATAACTGAAAGAAATAATGATTTTTTTCCAATACAGAAAGTTCACTCATTTTTCTCCTTTTCACTTTCTAAAGAAATTTTTCTCAAAAAAAAATTGCATAAAAGCATGATGTAAGAAACATGTGTTTTTTTTAATTTATTGATTTTAATTGAAGGCTAATTACTTTACAATATTGTAGTGGTTTTGCCATACATTGACATGAATCAGCCATGGGTGTACATGTGTTCCCCATCCTGAACCCCCCTCTCACCACCACCCCCCCTCCCCGTGCGCCATCCCTCTGGGTCATCCCAGTGTACCAGTCCTGAGCACCCTGTCTCATGCATTGAACCTGGACTGGCAATCTGAGAAACATGTTTTAAAAGTAACCATTATTACTACTGTTCTTGATATTTTTCCTAAGTAGATTCATTCACTTTCTTCTTTTGTAATCCTAGCCAATAATCTCCTGAAAAAGGTAGCTTTCAGCTGCAGTTTGTATATGTATGTGTGCTTGCGTGTGTGTGTGTATTCTGTGGATTGGCCTGCATCCTGGTACATTTAACATTGCATATGAATTTTCATCAAATGTGTATGTTCTTTCTTTTCTGTTCTCCAGCACTATTTGGATCTTTTCACTTTATATTTTTGGCCAGTTTTTGAAAAACTTTGGTAAATTTCTCTGACAATTTTTATACTCCAATAAGACTCTAAATGACTGCTTCCTTGGAGTCTTTCACATTCCCTTTCCTTTTACCTACACACCATCTTTGGGCATGCCCTACCCATGTGTCTGTTATTTTCTCTTATTTTGTTTCATAAACATCATCCTTGATAAGTTCTCTCAATTTCTGTTTTCCTACCCTCTGTCCTCATTCTTTTCCATCCTTTAATTTTTTCAGAACACATGTTCCTTTCCATAAACACTGCCTTCTTCTATTCTGTAGAGTCTCACCACAGTTTCAATGTGAATTTTGTGAAACGAAAGGGAAGAGACTAATGCATACATGATCACACTCTGTATATATTTTCTGAAAATTGCCCATTGTTAGTGCATGTGCCATATAGTCAAAGTTCAAAGGCCATTACTATGCAGTTGCTATCTGCCCAAACCTTAGGAGATGAGCTAAGACTCCATTCTTTCCAGAGAAGCTTCGTGGTCTATAGTCCTTATCACCTAAGTTTAGTTCAGTCACTCAGTCGTGTCTGACTCTTTGCGATCCCATGGACTACAGCACGCCAGGCCTCCCTGTCCATCACCAATTATCAGAGTTTATTCAAGCTCATGTCCATTGAGTCAGTGATGCCATCCAACCATCTTATCTTCTGTTGTCCCCTTCTCCTGCCTTAAATCTTTCCCAAAATCAGGGTCTTTCCCAGTGAGTCAGTTCTTTGTATCAGGTGGTGAAAGGATTGGAGTTTCAGCTTCACATCAGTGCTTCCAATGAATATTCAGAATGGATTTCCTTTAGGATGGACTGGTTGGATCTCTTTGCAGTCCAACGACTCTCAGGAGTCTTCTCCAACACCACAGTTGAAAAGCATCAATTCTCTGGTGCTCAGTTTTCCTTATAGTCCAATTCTCACATCCATACACGACTACTGGAAGAACCATAGTTTTGACTAGATGGAGCTTTGTCAGCAAAGTAATGTCTCTGCTTTTTAATATGCAGAGACATAGCTTTTCTTCCAAGGAGCAAGCATCCTTTAATTTCATGGCTTCAGTCCCCATCTGCAGTGATTTTGGAACCCAAGAAAATAAAGTCTCTCACTGTTTCCATTATTTTCCCATCTATTTGCCATGAAGTGATGGGACCAGATGCCATGATCTTCGTTTTCTGAATGTTGAGCTTTAAGCCAACTTTTTCACTCTCCTCTTTCACTTTCATCAAGAGGCTCTTTATTTCTTCTTCGCTTTCTGCCATAAGGATAGTGTCATCTGCATATCTGAGGTTATTGATATTTCTCCTGGCAATCTTGATTCCAGCTTGTTCTTCATGTAGCCCGGCATTTCGCATGATGTACTCTGCATAGAAGATAAATAGGCAGGGTGACAATATACAGCCTTGGCATATTCCTTTCCTGATTTGGAACTAGTCTGTTGTTCCATGTGCAGTTCAAACTGTTGTTTCTTGACCTGTATAAAGATTTCTCGGAGGCAGGTCAGATGGTCTACTATTGCTATCTCTTGAAGAATTTTCCACAGTTTTTTGTGATCCACACAATCAAAGGCTTTGACATAGGTAATAAAGCAAAAGTAGATGCTTTTCTGAAACTCTCTTGCTTTTTTGATGATGCAACAGATGTTGGCAATTTGATCTCTGGTTCCTCTGCCTCTTCTAAACCCAGCTTAAACATTTGGAAGTTCATGATTTACATACTGTTAAAGCCTGGCTTGGAGAATTTTGAGCATTAAGGACTATGAAAACTCAGATATCCTTCATGGTTCTACTGTAGCATTCAGACTCCCTCTTCCACTGCTGTTGAGCATATCACCCAAGTGCTCTAAATAATAAACATTTAATGGTATTCCCTCAGTTTATTTTCTTTTTTACTGTAGTAATAGTTTCATTTTTTCTGCATTTTTATTCTGACATAATTATTAATTTAGCAAACTGTCTTTATGTTCAGATTTTAGTAGAAAGACTTTTAAAAGGAAACACACAACAAATTTCTGTGTTGAAATGTTATATGGATGATGTGAAAAACTATAATCCTATACACTCCTAAAAAAAGGTTTCTTCATAATATAATAGTATAAACATCAAAAGTTTAACATCCTTGATTTCCTAATGATGGTTTTCAATCATACTGTGTTTACACTTAATGAACTTAGAAGCACACATCTTCTATATACTGAGCAGCCTTCATAAGATTACAGTTACAGACACCATATTAAGCTGATGGGTACTTTTCCTGTAGGGTTCTTTGAGTGCGCGTGTGCCAAGTTGCTTCAGTCATGTCCGACTCTTTGCAACCTTAAGGACTGTAGCCTTCCAGGCTCCTCTGTCGGTGGGATTCTCCAGGCAAGAATATTGGAGTGGGTTGCCATGCCCTCCTTCAGGGGATCTTCCCGACCCAGGGATTGTACCCACATATCTTATGCCTCATGCATTGGCAGGTGGGTTCTTTCCCACTAGCGCCGCCTGAGAAGCCTGTAGACTTCTTTGTGCTCAGTTGCTGAGTCATTTCCAATTCTTTGCAACCCCACAGACTGTGGCATGCCAGTCTCCACTAACCATGGAATTTTTTTATGACTTCTTAAATATGTGTCATTGTTTCCATTCCATCCTGAAAAAAGAAGAAAGTTCACTAAAAGATGAAGATTGGTATCGTTTGCCCTAGCAGTCCTATTCTACCTCCTTTCATTGAGTCATTATCTGTCTTTGCTACCTTTGCTCCAGGAGCTGGATATGGGAGTGGTGGGATGTAATACTACAATGCCCCTGACTGCAGGATGTCCTGTGGAGCATCACCTTTCCAGTTCCCACAATAGTGGTTCATTTGACCTATGGAGTAAACTATAGAAGGGTTTCAAATATCTGCCCTCTTTTTTTTTTTTGCCATTGGTCCTGCATTTTGACAAAATATTTTTTCCCTCTTGTTTTTTCTTCAGAGAAGATGAAACAAGAAAAAGGCAAGTAAAAAAAAAAAGTGTTTGCATGTTCTTAACTGTTGTTTAGTCTTTTATTTGCACCTTAAAATATGTTCTATCATTTTCTGTAACCTAACTTCCATCTTTCCCATCCTTTCTTTCTTTTACCTTACCACACACTTCCCCTGTAAAGATCAGCTTGTTTTGAATTGCTTTTTTCTTCTTTCCTTTTACTCGGATAAGATTGCACAGGAAAAAGGCAAGTCAAAATTTATTTGCCTGTTCTTATTTGTGGTTTAAACTGTAACTTGCACTTTAAGAAAAAAAAAAGTTGTCATTGTTTTGTTACTGAAATTCCATCTTTTCCTATACTTTCCTTTTGTACTTCATGCCAATCTTCCCCTAAAACAACTGGCTTCTTTTAACTACTTTTCTCTTCTTTTTGTTTTTCAGATGACATTGCACAGGAAAAAAGTAAGTCAAATTTTTTTTCACATATTCTTAGTTGTTTCTTCTATTCTTTGCACCTTAAAAAATGTTCTGTCTTTTTATGTTACCTAAATCTCATCTTTTGCCACGCTTTCCTTTAATACTCCACATCACGCTTCTCATGTAAAGATCCGCTTCTGTTGAATTTATTTTTTTTTCTTTTCTTTTCTCAGATGAGATTGCACAGGAAAAAGGCAAGTCAAAAAAAAATTTTTTTTGCCTTTTCTTAGCAGGTGTTTCATCTGTAACTTGCACCTTTGTCTTCAACTATCAATGATCATCTTCCTCAACTCCCACATTCGTACTATTACATGATTTCATCTTACTCTCTTAGTTTTCCAAGTGATGTCTGCCATCGTCACATGTAGCTCAATTTCCCCTATTTCTATCTCTTTCATTTGTCTTGGCCAAGGAATCAATGTAGACACTTCCATACTGTCAGATAGACTTTATTATTAATATACCTAAAAAGTTCAGCAGTTTTACAGTTTCTGATGCTAAGGTATTCTTCAAGAAAAACTCAGGTCTTTTGATTTAAAACTCTTCCTACTGGCATTAATACCACAGTTCTCTTTCTTTCAAGTTAGGGTAGCCAATGCCTTCTAAAGCTAGCAAGTCAAATACTAAATGTCTCAGTAATGTCAAAAGGAAATAATAACACTTTTAAAATGCAGTCATCATATATTCTATTCCTAAGATATTTCTCAGTCAGTAAATTCTCTTCTTTATTTCTGCATGCACTGCTGCAGACTGTTCTCTGGACAAGTGTGAGCTCTCAGCTAGTGTCTCTATGTTTGTGTGTGTTTATTGGCAAACAATGTTTTCATATTTATCTGCATCCTGATTTGTTTCAAGTTAACTACAGTTTTTGAGCACACAGGATTTTCTTCATGTTTCCCTCACAATATATTTACATTCATCCTCCCATTTTCTTTTTCAGAAGTACTGAAGCACAATTTAGGTAAGTTTACTGACAACTCCCTACTCCAAAATGCCTTTAAAAAAACCTCTTTTTGAGTGACTTTAATATTCTCTGCCTTTTTATCTGTATGTCATCTATGGACTCGATCTTCTCCTGGGTGTATACACGTTTCTCTCCAAATGTTGTGCTGGCCTTTTCCTCATTAAGTTCTGTCGTTTTCTGTTTCCCGCATCCCATTCTTTCTCTTTGTACTCCACACCACTCTCCCCCTAGAAACACTGGCTTCTTTTGTCTCCAGAGATTTCCCATAGTTCCACTAAGACGTGGTGAGATAAAACGCATTCAACTAGTAGCCACCTGGTTTATACCCTATATATGTTTCTTGAGACACCAAATCTTTGGAGCACTGTCAGAAATTTCAAAGATTAGGACCCGCATTTATACAACTGGTATTTTTTTTTCCCAAGCCTGGAGAGATTTCTTGTTTGGCACTTTTCGCTATCTTTTGTCCTGTGAAAGATGAGTCAGTTCTGATGTCCTTCTGTGGTCAAATGTAATCTTGAATCTAAGTCTTCCACTGATATTCATCATAGTCCCAAGCATTCCATCCTTGCATGCATGTATGCTAAGTCACTTCAGTCGTCTCTGATTCTTTACAACCCCATGGGATGTAAAGCCAGCTCCTCTGTCCATGGGATTCTCCAGGCAAGAATACTGGAGTGGGTTGCCATTTCCTTCTCCAGGGGATCTTCCCAAACTAGGGGTGGAACCTGGATCTCCTGCACCACAGGTGGTCTTCTGCATGGCAGGCAAATAACTGAGCTACCATGGAAGCCTCCAAAGGCTCACCGGTAAACAAGCACTTCACATGATGGTGCCTGTTTGCAGTGCACCCTGAAAAAAGAAGGTCCACTGAGCGATGAATGATGGATACTGTTTGTCCTAGCGGTCCTATTCTACCTCCTCTCATTGAGTCATTATCTGTCTTTGCTACATTTGCTCTAGGAGTTGGATATGGGGGTGGTGGGATGTAATATTACAATGCCCCTGACTGCAGGATGTCCTGTGGAGCATCACCTTTCCAGTTCCCACAATAGTGGTTCATTTGACCTATGGAGTAAACTATAGAAGGGTTTCAAATATCTGCCCTCTTTTTCTTGTCATTGGTCCCGCATTTTGACAAAATATTTTTTCCCCTCTTCTTTTTTCTTCAGAGAAGATGAAACAAGAAAAAGGCAAGTAAAAAAAAAAAGTGTTTGCATGTTCTTAACTGTTGTTTAGTCTTTTATTTGCACCTTAAAATATGTTCTATCATTTTCTGTAACCTAACTTCCATCTTTCCCATCCTTTCATTCTTTTACTTTACCACACACTTCCCCTGTAAAGATCAGCTTGTTTTGAATTGCTTTTTTCTTCTTTCCTTTTACTCGGATAAGATTGCACAGGAAAAAGGCAAGTCAAAATTTATTTGCCTGTTCTTATTTGTGGTTTAATCTGTAACTTGCACTTTAAGAAAAAAATAGTTGTCATTGTTTTGTTACTGAAATTCCATCTTTTCCTATACTTTCTTTTCGTACATCATGCCAATCTTCCCCTAAACAACTGGCTTCTTTTAACTACTTTTCTCTTCTTTTTGTTTTTCAGATGAGATTGCACAGGAAAAAGGCAAGTCAAATTTTTTTTGCCTCTTCTTAGCAGGTGTTTCATCTATAACTTGCACCTTTGTCTTTAACTATCAATGATCATCTTCCTCAACTCCCACATTCGTACTATTACATGATTTCATCTTACTCTCTTAGTTTTCCAAGTGATGTCTGCCATCGTCACATGTTGCTCAATTTTTCCCCCATGCTTTATACCCTGTATGTATTTCTGAAGACACCAAATCTTTGGACCTTTGTCACAAATTTCAAATATTAGGATTAACTGGGGAAATAAGAGTTTATGCAACTTATATTTCCCCAAAGTTTGTTAAATTACTTATTCAGTAAGCTTTGCTGTGTTTGTCTTGTGAAAGATAAGTCAATTCCGATGTCATCCTTTGGTAAAAGGAAAGCTTGAATCTCAGTTTTCCGCTGCCATTGATCATAGTACAAAGCATTCTCAAGTATATACTTCACACAAAGTTTCCTGGCATCTTTTTCTACCAACCATTACAATTATTTCTTTTTGCACTTTGATTTGCATAATAGTAACTCTACAAATGCAATTCTTTGATGTATTTAGAAGCACTTTCTTCAGAAATGTTCTCTGGAAATACATATCTGTATTCTGAATTTTTCATGTAAACAAGAAGAGAAGGTACTAGCCTATGATGTTTCCAAAATTTTACCATCCTCCATTGTAACAGAGAAGGCAATGGCAACCCACTCCAGTACTCTTGCCTGGAAAATCCCAGGGACGGGGGAGCCTGATTGGCTCCCATCTATGGGGTCGCACAGAGTCGGACATGACTGCAGCAACTTAGCAGGAGCAGCATTATAACAGTGTTTCTCAATCACTTTTTTATGTTTTCAGATTGGATGGAATTGGGGACTATATCTCTTGAATGTGCACAGCAGGCTTCATATGACTACTGCTACAGACACAGTTCTGGTCATATGGATGCTTTGCCTCCATGCATCCTTATCACTTTCTGAGTAGCCTCTGTAGTGTATACAAGGTGCTTGTAGCTTACTCTGAAAAAGGTAGAAGGTCCAAGGAAAGAGCAATGACTGTCATTTTTATTCCAGAGGACATATCACCTACTCCATCTCACAGTGTCATTTCCTATCTTAACTTCTTTTGCACCAAGAACTGAGTGATGTACACATTGCTTTTGACTGGTCTCACGGAGTTCAAAAACTTACAGAAACTTTTAATTCTCAGAAATATTGGACATTTTGAAACAAACTATGGATGTTTTCAAATTGTTGATCATTTCTGTTCCTGAGGTTGTACTTTCATTCTAGTAAATTGATTTTTTCTTCCTTTTATTTTTCAAACAAGAAAGAACAGGAAAAAGGCAAGTCAATAATATAGTTAATATGTATAGAGAGATATACATATATTTTGCTTCACTGAATATATCCAGGTATTTTGATCTTCCCCCAACAATTACAACCCCCATGGCCAAAGCCCCATGGCCAAGAACATGATCTCTATAAACCATAGCTCAGGAAAAGAACAAGAAATCTCTCAAAAAAATTGTGCCATTTCCAGGTCACATGGGGAACGTCATAGTGACTTGGGAACATCTTGTTAAACCAGCAAGTGAACAAGCTGTAAAAGCCGTCTAAGGTCATTTTAAGAGATTACAGGTTTCCCTTGAATAAAATCTACTTCACAGTCATGTTAGAGACTGAATATCAAAGGAATTATGACTGAAAAAAATTTTAATACACTAAATGTGTTAAATATGCACATGTTGTTAATACTGCACATTTACATGGCTAAGGTAGAAGACTGTTAGGGAAATAATTCATTATTCCAGAAGCATAGAGAAAAGTTAGATTTTCAAGCAATAACAAAGTGTATTTCATTCATTCCTAGTCAGTATTTAATCTGCTACTTCAGTTCAGTCACTCAGTAGTGTCCGACTCTTTGCGACCCCATGAATCGCAGCATGCCAGGCGTCCCTTTTCATTACCATCTTTCGGAGTGAACTCGGACTCACGTCCATCGAGTCCGTGATGCCATCCAGCCATCTCATCCTCGGTTCTCCCCTTCTCCTCCTGCTCCCAATCCCTCCCAGCATCAGAGTCTTTTCCAATGAGTCAATTCTTCGCATGAGATGGCAAAGTACTGGACTTTCAGCTTTAGCATCATTCCTTCCAAAGAAATCCCAGGGCTGATCTCCTTCAGAATGGACTGGTTGGATCTCCTTGCAGTCCAAGGGACTCTCAAGAGTCTTCTTCAGCACCACAGTTCAAAAGCATCAATTCTTCAGCACTCAGCCTTCTTCACAATCCTACTCTCACATCCATGCGTGACTACTGGAAAAACCATAGCCTTGACTAGATGGACCTTAGTCGGCAAAATAATGTCTCTGCTTTTGAATATACTATCTAGGTTGGTCATAACTTTTCTTCCAAGGAGCAAGCATCTTCTAATTTCATGGCTGCAGTCAACATCTGCAGTGATTTTGGAGCCCCCCAAAATAAAGTCTGACACTGTTTCCACTGTTTCCCCATCTATTTCCCATGAAGTGATGGGACTGGATGCCATGGTCTTTGTTTTCTGAATGTTGAGCTTTAAGCCAACTTTTTCACTCTCCTCTTTCATGTTCATCAGGAGGCTCTTCAGTTCCTCTTCACTTTCTGCCATAAGGGTGGTGTCCTCTGAATATCTGAGGTGATTGATATTTCTCCCAGCAATCTTGATTCCAGCTTGTGTTTCTTCCAGTCCAGCGTTTCTCATGATGTACTCTGCATAGAAGTTAAATAAGCAGGGTGACAATATACAGCCTTGATGTACACCTTTTCCTATTTGGAACCAGTCTGTTGTTCCACGTCCAGTTCTAACTGTTGCTTCCTGACCTGCATACAGATTCCTCAAGAGGCAGGTTAGGTGGTCTGGTATTCCCATCTCTTTCAGAGTTTTCCACAGTTGATTGTGATCCACACAGTCAAAGGCATTGACATAGTCAATAAGCAGAAATAGATGTTTTTCTGGAACTCTCTTGCTTTTTCCATGATCCAGCGGATGTTGGCAATTTGATCTCTGATTCCTCTGCCTTTTCTAAATCCAGCTGGAACATCAGGGAGTTCACAGTTCACGTATCGCTGAAGCCTGGCTTGGAGAATTTTGAGCATTACTTTACTAGCATGTGAGATGAGTGCAATTGTGTGGTAGTTTGAGCATTCTTTGGCATTGCCTTTCTTTGGGATTGGAATGAAAACTGACCTTTTCCAGTCCTGTGGCCACTGCTGAGTTTTGCAAATTTGCTGGCATATTGAGTGTAGCACTTTCACAGCATCATCTTTTAGGATTTGAAACAGCCCCACTGGAATTCCATCACCTCCACTAGCTTTGTTCGTAGTGAGGCTTTCTAAGGCCCACTTGACTTCACATTCCAAGATGTCTGGCTCTAGATTTGTGATCCATCATCATGATTATCTGGGTCATGAAGATCTTTTTTGTACAGTTTTTCCGTGTATTCTTGCCACCTCTTCTTAATATCTTCTGCTTCTGTTAGGTCCAGACCATTTCTGTCCTTTATTGAGCCCATCTTTGCATGAAATGTTCCCTTGGTATCTCTAATTATCTTGAAGAGATCTCTAGTCTTTCCCATTCTGTTGTTTTCCTCTATTTCTTTGCATTGATCGCTGAAGAAGGTTTTATCTCTTCTTGCTATTCTTTGGAACTCTGCATTCAGATGCTTATATCTTTCCTTTCCTCCTTTGCTTTTCGCCTCTCTTCTTTTCACAGCTATTTGTAAGGCCTCCCCAGACAGCCATTTTGCTTTTTTGCATTTCTTTTCCATGGGGATGGTCTTGATCTCTGTCTCCCATACAATGTCACGAACCTCATTCCATAGTAAATCAGGCACTCTATCAGATCTAGACCCTTAAATCTATTTCTCACTTCCACTGTATAGTCATAACGGATTTGATTTAGGTCATACCTGAATGGTCTAGTGGTTTTCCCTACTTTCTTCAATTTCAGTCTGAATTTGGTAACAAAGAGTTCATGATCTGAGCCACCGTCAGCTCCTGGTCTTGCTTTTGTTGACTGTGTAGAGCGTCCCCATCTTTGGCTGCATAGAATATAATCAATCTGATTTCGGTGTTGACCATCTGGTGACGTCCCTGTGTAGAGTCTTCTCTTGTGTTGTTGGAAGAGGGTGTTTGCTATGACCAGTGCATTTTCTCGGCAGAACTCTATTAGGCTTTACCCTGCTTCATTCTGCATTCCAAGGCCAAATTTGCCTGTTACTCCAGGTGTTTCTTGACTTCCTACTTTTGCATTCCAATCCCCTATAATGAAAAGGACATCTTTTGGGGTTGTTAGTTCTAAAAGGTCTTGTAGGTCTTCATAAAACCATTCAACTTCAGCTTCTTCAGCATTACTGGTTGGGGCATAGACTTGGATAACTGTGATATTGAATGGTTTGCCTTGGAGACAAACAGAGATCATTCTGTCGTTTTTGAGATTGCATCTAAGTACTGCATTTTGGACTCTTTTGTTGACCATCATGGCTACTCCATTTCTTCTGAGGGATTCCTGCCCACAGTAGTAGATATAATGGTTATCTGAATTAAATTCACCCATTCCAGTCCATTTTAGTTCGCTGATTCCTAGAATGTCGACGTTCACCCTTGCCATCTCTTGTTTGTCCACTTCCAATTTGCCTTGATTCATGGACCTGACATTCCAGGTTCCTATGCGATATTGCTCCTTACAGCATCGGATCTTGCTTCTATCACCAGTAACATCCACAACTGGGTATTGTTTTTGCTTTGGCTCCATTCCTTCATTATTTCTGGAGTTATTTCTCCACTGATCTCCAGTAGCAAATGGGCTCCTAATAACCTGGGGAGTTCCTCTTTTGGTATCCGATCATTTTGCCTTTTCATACTGTTCATGGGGTTCTCAAGGCAAGAATACTGAAGTGGCTTGCCATTCCCTTCTCCAGTGGACCATGTTCTGTCAGCCCTCTCCACCATGACCCACCCGTCTTGGGTTGCTCCGCAAGCATGGCTTGGTTTCATTGAGTTAGACAAGGCTGTGGTCCTAGTGATTAGATTGACTAGTTTTCTGTGAGTATGGTTTCAGTGTGTCTGCCCTCTGATGCCCTCTTGCAACACCTACCATCTTACCTGGGTTTCTCTTACCTTGGGCGTGGGGTATCTTTTCACCGCTGCTCCAGCAAAGCACAGCCGCTGCTCCTTACCTTGGATAAGGGGTATCTCCTTACCGCCGTAGTTCCTGACCTTCAGTGTGGGATAGCTCCTCTAGGCCCTCCTGCGCCTGTGCAGCCACCGCTCCTCGGGTTCCTCCTCCCTGCTGCAGGCCCCGGCCTCTGGCGTGCGTGGCTCCTCCCAGCTGCACCCCTGGCCTCGGGCTCGGGCTGGGGGTGGCTCCTCAGGGTTGCCTCCCCTGGCCTCGAATGCGAGGTGGCTTCTTCCGGCTGCCCCTGACCTTGGACGCAGGGTGTCGCCTCCTGGCCGCCCCTGACCTTGGACTCAGAGTAGCTCCTCCCGGTTGCCACTGACCCCAGACGTGAGGTAGCTCCTCTTAGTCGCCGCCTCGACCTCAGACACAGGGTAGCTCCTCTCGGCCATTCCTGCGCCGTCGCAGCCTGGCACTCTAAGCTGCTGCCCCTGACCTCGGACGTGGGGTAGCTCCTCTCGGCCGCGCTTCATGTGCCAGCCCGGCTTAGATCTCTGTATTTGTCAATGATCAGCTTCCTCCACCCCAACATCCATTCACTGTTCCATAATTTATTCTCATTGTCATTATCTAACTGAAGTGTGAAATCTTCATTTTCTCTTCAGTTTCCCCCATGTCACTAATTTGATTTCTCTTGCCTTTGCAATCCAGGGAGAAATATCTTTTCTGTCTAGAGAATATTATTAACCATGTACTTGTGGAGTTTTGGTATTTTTAACATTTCTGATATGTTCGCTTTCTTTGAGTCAGGCTCAGTTCTGTTGATTTGAACCCCCTTCCCTGTCATGTGGGCATCCCTGATGGCTTGCACTATACAGAATCTGCCTGTGATGCAGGAGACCTGGGTTAGACCCTTAGGTCGGGAAGATCTCCCAGAGAAGAGAACAGAATCCACTCCAGTATTCTTGCCTGGAGAATCCCATGATAGAGGAGCCTGGTGGGCTACACCTCATGGGGTCACAAAGAGTTGGACAGACTGAGTTACTTACACTTTCACTTCCCCTGCCATGTAACACTTTACCATCCTTCTTTTCATGTAACTGAGCTAAGATAGGCTTCATTCTGGCGTGTATTTAATGACAACTGTACATTTCAAATATAATATGTTTAATTTTCTTTACATTTATTTTCAATAATATTTACATAGCTCTTTTTATTTTGCAGAATAATTTCAGAACGAAGCTGGAAAATTATTTCTGATGTTCTTTTATAGCCACAAAACTTTTCAAAATCAACATTTTTATGGATTAGCCCTTATTGGCTCATGGTTATTTTTAATGTCTCCCATTCTAACTTGAAGTTTTGCTTGTGAATTTGTTTCATATTTCTTTCTTCATTGTCCTTTCAAAGCCTGGTCTAGTGTGGACTTCAGGTTCACGTTTCTAATGCCCTTGACCATTTACTAAAGTCTTCTCTCACTTGTACAGATAATTTACATACCTTTTCCCAGGTTTATTTTCTTTCTTGCCATAGTAATTGTTTCTATCTTTTCCTTGGGTAAGTTTGTCAAAGGTATCAAAAAGTTTTTAAAAATGTAGTCAAATAGGATCATAAGAAACTGTAAATCAATATTTATCTAACTGAAGTGACAATAAAATATTTTAAGGCAAATACAGAACATTTAGAAGGCAAAGAAACTAACAATCTGCTATCAAGTGTAGCTCAATATTCCAAAACTCTTTGTTCTCTTTTTTATTTTTAAAAAATTTTTATTTTTATTTTATTTTACTTTACAATACTGTATTGGTTTTGCCATACATTGACATGAATCCTCTATGAGTGTACTCTTAACGGAAAGAGAAAACTCCTGTCCTGACCCAGTTTGACCTCAAGAACATGATTTATTTACCTAATAAATCCAATTCCACCCCAGCCTTAACATGTACAAAATTATTTTCTCAGGAATCATTTTACACAACTTTCTGTATCTACATTTGTTAACCCCCCCACCCCACCACCCCTTTCCCCATTTAGCCTCTTTTCCCTGGTGATTCAGATGGTACAGAATCTGCCTGCAATGCAGAAGACCTGGGTTCAATCCCTAGATGGGGAAGATACCCTGAAGAAGGGAATATCTACCCTCTCCAGTATTCTTTCCTGGAGAATTCCATGGACAGAGAGGCCTGTGGGCTACAGTCCATAGGGTTGCAAAGAGTCAGAAACAACTGAGCGACTAACACTCTGACTTTCTCATTTAGGAGTAACCAGCTTTAGGACAAAATCATGTTTTTCCCCTTTACAAAATACATCCCCATTTTTCAAACCTTCTTTTCCTGGACCTCCTACTTTCCTTACATAGTGAAATGTTTCACTTGTCATCCCAGTAACTTTAATTACACGTATTATAATGTTAACCCTTAAAAACCTTAATCTCTAGTGAAAGTCAACGAGCAAGTAATTGTTTGTTTGTCATACTGGAATTTCTTGACTGGCAAACTTAAAAATATTCCATATCCTCTAGAAACATACCTCTTCTCACAGCACAATTTCTTTCCTCAGCATGGTACAAACACATGTCTAATAAATCCAATCATCACTAGTTTTCCTCTCATAAGAAGACAAAGCAGATAAGTGTAAAAAGGTTTAGTACTCAGTGTTCCATTATTTTATCTTAAATGAATGATCTAAGTATTCAGTGATTTCCCATTGTTTAACTTATCATAACTAACATTTTATCTGGCACAACTATTTCAGACATACCAAAACAATTACTCTTAGATTTCAATGAAAATTCTAATCTCATTTACTATTATTTTATACTTTATAAAAATATCATCACACCAAGTTATTTTTCTTGCTGACAACATTTGCAACAGAAATAACATGAACTTAATGACTTACAGTAAACCTAGATACAAAAGGGTATCATACTCAATACTGATGACTCCAAAACCATGTCCATATCATTAAAAGACTAAAGTAACTTTAATACCTGATATTAAATTAATACATATCACATAATCTAAAATTGTCTGAGCCAGTTTCCTTTATATTTAATTTGTAACCATCTACTTTTAAGTCAATTAAGCAATTGACAATTGTTTAAAGAGTTCTTTAACAAGAGTTCTTTAATAATTTAATGTTGATAATACTATCTGAAGGTAGAGACACAGCATATGTATTATACACACATACATATAAACTGACAGAACTATAGATCTCATAGCTTCACGTTAAAATTAGGTCATAAATCAAATATTAAATATAAATATTCTCAGGTCAGCTCAGTAGCCCAGTCGTGTCTGACTATTTGCGACCCCATGGACTGCAGCACACCAGGCCTCCCTGTCCATCACCAACCCCCAGACTTTACTCAAGCTCATGTCCATTGAGTCAGTTATGCCATCCAACCATCTCATCCTCTGTCATCCCCTTCTCCTCCCTCCTTCAATCTTTCCCAGCATCAGGGTATTTTCAAAAGAGTCAGTTCTTCCCATCAGGTGGCCAAAGTATTGGAGTTTAAGCTTCAGCATCAGTCCTTCCAATGAATATTCAGGACTGATTTCCTTTAGGATCAACTGGTTGGATCTCCTTGCAGTCCAAGGGACTCTCAAGAGTCTTCTCCAACACCACAGTTCAAAAGCATCAATTCTTCGGCACTCAGCTTTCTTTATAGTCCAACTCTCACATCCATACATGACTACTGGAAAAACCAGGCCTTTGACTAGACAGACCTTTGTTGGCAAAGTTGTCTCTGCTTTTTAATATGCCGTCTGGGTTAGTCATAGCTTTTCTTCCAAGGAGCAAGCATCTTTTAATTTCACGGCTGCAATCACCATCTGCAGTGATTTTGGAGCCCAAGAAAATAAAGTCTGTCACTGTTTTGATTGTTTCCCCATCTATTTGCCATGAAGTGTTGGGACTAGATGCCATGATCTTAGTTTTCTGAATGTTGAGTTTTAAGCCAACTTTTTCACTCTCCTCTTTCACTTTTATCAAGAGACTCTTTAGTGCTTCCCTTTCTACCATCATCTGCATATCTAAGGTTATTGATATTTCTTCTGGCAATCTGGATTCCAGCTTGTGCTTCATCCAGCCCAGCATTTAGCATGATTTACTCTGCATATAGGTTAAATAAGCAGGGTGACAATGTATAGCCTTGACATACTCCTTTCCGCATTTGAAACTAGTCTGTTTTTCCATGTCCAGTTCTAACTCTTGCTTCCTGACCTGCATACAGATATCTCAGGAGGCAGGTCAGGTGGTCTGGTATTCCCATTTCCTTAAGAATTTTCCACGTTTATTGTGATCCACACAATCAAAGGCCTTGGCATAGTTAATCAAGCAGAAATAGGTTTTTTTCTGGAACTCTCTTACTTTTTCTATGATACAACAAATGTTGGCAATTTGATCTCTGGTTCCTCTGCCTTTTCTAAAACCAGCTTGAACATCTGAAAGTTCTCTGTTCATGTACTATTGAAGCCTGGCTTGGAGAATTTTGAACATTACTTTGCTAGTGTGTGAGATGAGTGCTATTGTGTGGTAGTTTGAGCATTCTTTGGCATTCCCCTTCTTAGGGATTAGAATGAAAACTGACCTTTTCCAGTCCTGTGGCCACTGCTGAGTTTTCCAAATTTGCTGGCATATTGAGTGCAGCACTTTCACAGCATCATCTTTTAGGATTTGAAATAGTTCAACTGGAATTCCATCACCTCCAGTAGCTTTCTTCATAGGGTTGCTTCCTAAGGCCCACTTGAGTTCACATTCTATAATATCTGGTTCCATGAGTGATCACACCATTGTGATTATCTGGGTCATGAAGATCTATTTTATATAGTTCTTCTGTGTATTCTTGCCACCTCTTCTTAATATCTTCTGCTTCTGTTAGGTCCACACCATTTCTGTCCCATATTTGCATGAAATATTCCCTTGGTATCTCCAACCTTTTGAAGAGATATCTCTAGTCTTTCTCATTCTATTGTTTGCCTCTATTTCTTTCCATTGATCCCCGAGGAAGGCTTTCTTATCTCTCCTTGCTATTCTTTGGAACTCTGCATTCAGATGCTTATATCTTTCCCTTTCACCTTTGCCTTTAGTTTCTCTTCTTTTCACAGCTACTTGTAAGCCCTCCTCAGACAACCATTTTGCCTTTTTGTGCTTCTTTTTCTTGGGGATGGTTTTGATCACTGCCTCCTGTACAGTGTCACAAACCTCCGTCCACAGTTCTTCAAGCACTCTGTCTATCAGATCTAATCCCTTGAATCTATTTCTTACTTCCAGTGTATAATCATAAGGGATTTGATTCAGGACATACCTGAATCGTCTAGTGGTTTTCCCTACTTTCTTCAATTTAAGTCAGAATTTGACCATAAGGAGTAAACTTTCTAGTTTATAAATAAGAATTGAAATGTTAAATTTATTTGCTCAGGTGATTAAGGCTGTGCTTCTTGTGGAAAAGACATTCAAGATTTGTATTTGTTCTTGATAAATCACTGAGGAAGCTGTGAATTAGATTTTGGGTGAGGAAGCCTTTCCACCAATTTGAGTTTCAAAAGACCTCCCCAGTCCCTGCCGCCCAGACCCTTCCTCTAACTTTGGTTTCAGGTTCTACCTTTTGTGCTAATTAGGTTCAGACTCAGGTCATTGTAGGATGTATTTATCCTTCTGATTCTTACAGGTTTGCTTTAAATTCCCCAAATAACTGGTCTACCACCTGTTGTTGTCATTTAGTTGCTAAATTAGTCCAACTGTTTTGCAACCCCATTGACTGTAGCCCACCATACTCTTCCATCCATTGGACTTTCCAGGCAAGAATACTGGAGTTGGTTGCCACTTCCTCTTCCAGGGGAACTTCCCGACTGAGGTATTGAACACCCATCTCCTGCATTGGCAAGCAGGCTCTTTTCTGCCACCTAAATGGTGTTAAAACATTGACTTGTCTTACTATATTTTATTTAACTTTATTTTATATCACTGATAAGATTTCCAACTAAATTGAAAATCAAGACTTCTGTCTTCTAGAACTGTAGGGTTCAAATGTATCATCCCTCAAAATTTGCACAAGGCATTCATTCAATGAAGATCTCCTTTCTGAGTGCACAAATCAAACCTACAGCAAAAAATCCCTATTACTGTTTTTATTAGCCTTAAATATTAGCTCTCAGTTTTTATTTTACATTGTATAGATTCAGGTTACCCTATTGGTGTCCTTTAGTATATGTAATTAATATTGCCTGAGGGATAGATTTATATGCCTTGACTTATAATACCAGGCTGGGGAAGCACTCCCAAGTGAGGCAAAATTTCTATCCCAAAATATAATCAGGCAAAAGAGATATAACATTCTTAAAATACAGAAACTCATTTAAATACAGCAATTTATATAAACTTTGATCCAATTACATCAATTTATATTTTTAACTTTAATTTTCATTAGGACCCCATTAACAAGCCTTGGTCTTCCAAGAGTACCAGAAGCTTTTCTTTTTATCCACTGACCTTATTATCAATTTTTGTATAAATTTTTCAGTGTCCTCAGTGAGAGTGAACCAAGGGATGAAGGCTCTTTTGTCAATCTTATAACTTGATTAATTGGCCCAACTTTTGCCCCAAGTGACCAACTGCTTATCAGATAGCTCTGTAATTATTCTTACAGGGTAAATAAAGTAAACTTATTTGGGGCCCTTTAATGCTGAGGGGGCTTCTGTGGTGGCTTAGCGATAAAGAATTTGCCTGCAATGCAGGAGCTGAAGGAGGTGCCGGTTCAACACCAGGGTCGGGAAGATCCCCTGGAAGAAAGCATGGCGATCCGCTCAAGTATGCTTGCTTGGAGAATACCCTGGGCAGAGGAGCCTGGCAGGCTACAGTCCATAGGCTAACAAAGAAACTGACAGGACTGAAGTGACTTAGTATGTATGCATACCATGTTCAGGATCAATAAGGGATTCCTTTGCCCTATCAAATCTTAAGTAGAGTTGCAAAAGGTTTTCGCTTTAATCACATTAATGTTCAGTTTTAAAAATTCTGTTTCTTAATAACCATGGAAAGATTTCTCTTTGGGGGATAAGGCCCTTTAAAATTTGTACTTATTAGAGAAGAAATTTTCCTTCAGCTTCTTATTCCTTTATTAATCAAACTAATTAAAAGTTGATCTAATGTTTTATTAGCATTTGTAAAACTGATTGATGAGCAGCTGAGACCAAATATAAGGCTTCTTAAATTTTTTTGTGTTAAACTAAGGGAGTTTTTAGGTTACCCATTTCATATATATTTTTTATCCACCTTCTAATTCGTTGCTGTTGTTTTTCATAGATGCCAATAAAATAGCTGTTCATAGTGAGAACTTTCTAAAAATTCACCAGTTTAAAAGTTTCTTCAGTTTAAAGACTCCATTGTCTGGCCATTGATGAGTAGAATCTTAATAGCAACTCAAACCAATAAGACACAAAAGGTGTCTCCACTAGAGATCAAAAATGATGCAATCTTCACAAGATCTTAAATGTTTACCCTCAAAACTTGTCCAAGTAAAGGGCTATCATTGTACAGGCAAATGCACTGAAGGTTATGATGACAAATGGCTTATGGGTTAGGGCCCCTTATGACAAATTTTTTGAGAGTTGTCATGTAGTTAGTTGCTCAGTCATGTCCAACTCTTTAGACCCCATGGACTGTAGCCCACCAGGCTCCTCTGTCCATAGACTTTCAAGAAAAAATACTGGAGTGGGCAGCCATTCCCTTCTCCAGGGGATCTTCCTGACTCAGGGATCGAAATTGGGTCTCCTGCATTGCAGGCAGATTCCTTACCAAGAGTTGGCATAGCCAGACAAAAAGATTGCTCAGAATTGTAGTCTATCTGAAAAGTGAAAGTGAAGTCACTCAGTCGTGTCCAACTGCGATCCCATGGACTGTAGTCTACTAGGCTTCTCTGTCCATGAGATTTTTCAGGCAAGAGAATCCTAGTCTATCTGACTGCCTGCCAAATTCTTGCCATATGTGTAACTTCTGAAAGTCAGAGACCAAGCTCTCAAAACACAGAAAAAATATCTGAGAAGAGCAGGTAGAACATTTACATCTCAAAGACACAGGGAGAAAAATGCAAGTTCCTCCATAGCAGATTTTTTTTTTCCTTTAAAGTCAAAATTCTGAAAAAATGTTCCATCAAGCCAGCTTTTTTTAGCTGGGCACGCAAAAACATAATTTGGGTATGTCAAAAGAGCTTCAATTTGGCCAATTTTATAGTGAGATGTCCTTTAATTTGCAACAAAGCAAGTACTTGTAAGTACAAATTCTATCTTACATGATAAGATCTTCCCAGTGTATCTCAATTGAGGATAACTCTCTCAGTCTTTCAACTGAACAAAAGTTTCTCAGTGTCTTTCACCCAGGCATCTCTTCTTGAAACTAAATTTCAAGGAGAAACTACTACTCCAGCCAGAGATTTAATACCACTGATTAAAACTCAGGCTCATCAGTTAATAACAGGAGATCCAAGATCCACCCAGAATTGTCTGGAACTCTAAGGAGGTAGACAGGCACAGGGAACTTCTTCTGGTCCCGAAGCTAGAGATCCTCATGGAGTTCAGGTGAAGGACAGAAGTCTGTTTTTGGCCCCTTTGTTGGTCGCCAACCCAAAATTGTTGACTGAAAAACAAATGCACAAGCTAAAAATTTCAAGTTATATTTTATTGGGGACCTTATTTTGGACTAAAACCTGGGATACAGCCTCTCAGAGAGTTCTGAGGAACTCTTACAGATAGATAAGGAAGGATTCAAGATACATAGGAATTTTAACTGGGGGTGTGTGGGGGGGGGGAACTGTAGTGGAACACATCAAGATTACTTCTAACAATAATTTAAAAAAAAAAAAAACCAAGCATCTCAAGTAAATGATGTTAACGCCTTTCTACATATGGCAAGATACAAGAGTCTCAGCTCATTGAAATTATTCCTTTGATACGCATCACTGATACTAGGGCCATGTATCTTGTTTTCTCCATCATGAATCCCCTCAGGGTACACCATCAGGTTCTGATGGCTTCATGGTTGGCAACATTCATTGTTTACCAAAGTGTCAGGCAACATTTTTCATCTGCAAGAACAAATTTCACCATTTATCCAATATAAAAATATTTGCTTCCTTGGTATTTTTCAGAACTTTTGTTTCTTTGTTTTTTTTTTTTTTTTTAATTATATTCATCTCTCTATCTACTGCACAATGGAAATTTTATTTTCACTTTTGTTTTCTGTATTGGTTTTCCTTGAAATTTATATGAGTTTTTCCATTATATTTTTCAGAACAACTCAAGAAAGAAATTGGTAAGTTTTATGGCTTTTTAAAAAAGATATATTTCCAGATAAATTTTTTCATTTCTTGACATTCACCTCTTACATACTGCTGTCTTTCCTTTGCATTCTTGTGAATTTCAAATTATCTTAACCATTTTCTTTGACTTTCTGAACTCCTCCCATATTAAAGTCTCTTAATTCTCTCCTCTACTTTTTATTCTTTCTCTTTTATTTTATCTTCCTGGTGACTACCACAGCTTCATTATAAAGTTGGTGAAAGAAATTGGTGAGATGAAAAGGATTAGGCTAAGAAGAATGTAACTATTTCCATTCAATAGAAAGATTCCTTTGACTTTGATTTTTCCTCATGTGCTCTGAGATGGAGTCCCCCTTTTATATATATATATATATATATATATATATATATATATATATATATATATAACCTTCTTTCAATATAAGAATAGTATTCAGACTCCAAAGCAGCTGAATAAGTTCCTCTTTTGTTGACCTTCTAGACACTTTGCATATACTAATGTCAAATGTAATCTTGATACATTTTGCTTGACCATAATCTCTGGTGATCTAAGGTAGAAAAATATTTTCACATGAGTTTGCATCATCTTTTCTTTCCAACCAAAATTATTAGTGTACATTCATTTTTATTTTAACCATTTAATAGTTAATTCAACAAATTTCTCTTCCTTCATGGTCCTGAACATATATTTTTCTGTCAATCAAATAAACTTCATTGATATTATATCTCTAAATTCTATGACTATTTTCTAAACTAGTTCTATATTATTTTTAGTATCCTACTACAACAATTATTATTTTCTGGGCCTCCAAAAGGGCAATGAAGGGCAATGACTGTAGCTATGAAATTAAAAGACACTTGCTCCTTGGAAGAAAAGCTATGACAACCCTAAATAGCATATTAAAATATGCTATTTAGACACATAACTTTGGCTGCAAAGGTCTGTATAGTCAAACCTATGGTTTTCCCAGTAATCATGTATGGATGTGACAGCTGGACAGTAAAAAAGGCTGAGCACCACAGAATTGAGGCCTTGGAACTGTGTTGTTGGAGAAGACTCTTCAAAGTCCCCTGGACAGCAAGAAGATCAAACCAGTCCATCCTAAAGGAAATCAGTCCTGAACATTCATTGGAAGAACTGATACTGAAGTTGAAGCTCCAATACTTTGGCCACCTGATATGAAGACCCAATTCATGGGAAAAGACCCTGATGCTGGGAAAGACTGAAGGCAGAAGGGAATGAAAGAGGATGAGATGATTGGATGGCATCACTGACTCAATGGACATGACTTTAAGCAAACTCTGGGAGATGGTGAAGGACAGGAACACGCCTGTCCGTGGGGTCTCAAAGAGTCAGACACAACTGAGTGACTAAACAGCAACAAGATGTCCTTTCATATCAGATTATATTCTTCAAATTTTAGTAAAGTTTCCAGATGGAATGAACTTCAGACATGTCTTTCATTGCTTTTAAAATGTACATTACTTAGCAAATTTCAGACACAAATATTGACAGATGCATATCATTAATTGCATCTTCTTTATAATGTTAAGAAAATCTGTTTATATATACATACATAATTGTGTATTTTCTTTCAGAGAGGAAGAGGGCGCAATTCAAGTCCTGTGAGTAATGATTATCTCTCAGAAACCTTCACTGTCCTGCTTTTCTTAGAGTCTGACCCTATGCCAGTGGAATAGAACGCAGAAATACAACAAAAATGTTTAGTGTAAGCAAAGCAGCATTGGAAGCATTATCTTTATAAATATCGATGCTCTCAATAAATTCTCTCTGAAGTGCAAGCCACGAATGACTCAGCCTGTAATTCTTCCTCTCCCCTTTCATTCATTTGTTCCTTCCTTCCTTCTATGTCCCTTCCTTCATGCTCCTATCCCTGCCACCTTTGTTTTTTCTATATTTCTATCTAACCTCCATCTGATCATTTTTATCACCATATTTGAAAATTGGAATATGAGGATATAGGATAGAAAGAAGAAGTTCAAAGGATTCAGTAGAAGAAATAGAACAAAGATAAATATTTCTTATATTTGTTTGTAATAAATAAAAAAGACAGTAAAAAAGACATGCAAGGATAAAAGTAAAGTTTTTTCTATTTTGTTCTTTTGCAGCATGGAGGGATATACCATTATATGCTGGTGAGCAACATGGGTTCTGATGAAGAAAATCCTATTATCAAAAATATGTTAAATGAACATCTACTGTGTGCAAAATGACTTGCTGAAAATCAAGGAAACTCCAGGGATTTATTTAATGAATCCAGTAGACTATTCATTATTCTAACAGATAATAATATGTTTGGAACATTACATTTTAGTAGTTTTATTATTTTCAGTTGCATATAACATGTTTTAGGTGTAGGTAAAATGGTTATCATCTGCTAAAATCTGAGGAATCGAGAATGAATAATATATTATTTGGTCAGACCCATCATATCCTATATTTCCTTTCAAACATCCTAAATAAATTACAAATATTTATCCTATATGAATTTTGGATGAGGAGAGCATAGGGTTGGCACTGGTCTTTAAGTCATACATAATTTATCATCTTGTAAAAAGAGCTTCAAATATATAAAAAGAGTTTTGTTTTTTTTTTCTTTTTTGGTTGTCTTTATTCTTGAATTAAGGAGTTTATTACCATAGTATTCTGGACAGACAGGCAGCTCTATCTGTCAGATGGTGGATTCTATGTTCATTTGTTCCTTGCAGATTGGAGAAAAGAAGAGTTCCAGACTGGTGAGTCTATCATGTCCAAGACAGACCCTTTTCCTTGTGGGTAGACCCAGGGAAGATTCAGGGAGGTGAACTGCATCTCCCCAGAGCCAGAGGCACTCTCACAGAACTCTGGCCCAAGCCTACTGAGACTCTTCCCAGAAACCTGATGATCTCTTGTTTTTGCAGTAAAGCTGACTCTGGATGCAGCCACTGCCCATCCTGCCCTCTTCCTGTCTGAAGAGGGGAGAAGAGTAACCTGGCAAGAACCATGTCAGGAACTTCCCAGCTCCCCAGAGAGATTTGTCTCCATTCCCTGTGTGCTTGGTCAGCTGTACGTCAGCTCAGGGAGATACTTCTGGGAGGTGGAGGTTCAGAATGCACATTCCTGGGACTTGGGAGTTTGCAGGAATAATGTAGACAGGAATGGGAGGGTCACAATGTCACCGCAGAATGGTTTCTGGGCCATTAGGCTCTACAATGGGGAATACTGGGGCCTCACATCCCCAGAAACTTCTCTTACTCTAAAAGAAAAACCCCTTCATGTGGGGGTATTCCTGGATCATGAGGCTGGAGATGTATCTTTCTATAACATGACAGATGGATCCCACATCTACACATTTTCCAAACAAACATTTTATGGTATCCTAAGACCGCTTTTTAGACTTTGGTCCTCTGACTCAGGCCCTCTGACCATTGTCCAGGTGGAGTAGAACACAATGATGCTGTAACTCATATGCCTAACCTTCCACAGTGATTACAGTTCTCCCCACTAGACACAAATTTATTTATTTTTTCTTCCTCCTTTACTGGTTTGTTCTAAGATGAAGCTCTGATACACACACTGATGGTTGCGTTTCATATTAATTCTCCCTTCTTCCTAAGTTATAGGTCCCTCAATTATTACTATGCCTATGACAGCCTAGTAGAAAGACGAGATTTCCTAGCATCCCCTGCTAAACGTGACTAAATTATGACCAGTGCATTTTAAGACGAATTATTCTGTAAGACTTTTGGGAAAAGACCCTGATCCTGGGAAACATTGAGGGAAGAAGGAGAAGAGGATGACAGAGATTGGATGGCATCACCGAGTCAATGGACATGAACTTGGGCAAACTCTGCGGGATGGGGAGGGACAAGGAAGCCTGGAGTGCTGCAGTCTGTGGCGTTGCAAAAACTTGGACATGACTTGTCAACTAAATAACTACATTCAGTATCATCTCTGGAATGTGTTCTTAAAGGAAAATTGTGTTATTTTCTTCCTTTCTCTATTTGGATGGCTGAAATGTGGCATGATGGGTGGATCTCTAAGAATATCTCTGATCATGTAATATGATATGGACAGAAAAGAAGATATTAATAGAATGATTCTAGAGTTTTGACAGCTTTATGAAACTACTATATGCTCACTTTCTGAATTACTTCCAGTAAGAAACAAATTTTGTATCTTTAAACAATTTGTAAGTTTTATTTTTGCCTGTTGTGACTGAATCCAATACTAACTCACCATCTTCCCTTTAAGGATGGTAGCAGGTGACATCCACAGTTGAATATTCAGATGAAACTGGAAATGTAAAGTCCTGTACTTGCTTGCTTAGCTACTCCAGTGTGTCAGTCTCATTAGGGTCTTCCAATTTCTCCTGAATCTTCAGTCCCTCTTGACTTTACTTCCGACCCTCTCCTTTGTGGTTACCATGGTTAATAATTTTAAATATTATCTTACTAGAGAGTAAAAATCTCTGGCCTCATTGCCCTTATATCACATGTACTTGAAAAAAACCCTCCAAATATGGATAAATCTAATTACTTATCTCTCATACTGGCAATTAAACATGCTATAGAAATCCACACATGTTAGCAGACAGTTCCTCTTTATGTGTGTGAAAAATAAAATTAACAATAATAACAATAATCAATTAGAAGATAATTATCTCATCTTTGTAATAATAAATATAACAAACCTAAATCTCCACCTCTCCATTACTCCTCTCTCACTGTGTTAGTAACAGAAGTATTTCCCTTTCTTCACAGGAACACCAACCCATCTTTATCTCCATTCATTCTGTACTGTACTCTCTGGACTTCGATCCTTCAGTTGTTCCTCTCAGACTTTCCACAAGCTTTTTCCAATAAAAATTATGTTTTTCAAAATCTTGTCCACCTTAAAAATCAAAACAATACATTTTCTACCAACTCTAGATCCTCCTTTATACCCTGCTTTCATAAATTTCTCAAAATAATTATGTAAAAACTGTTTGTATTTCTCTGATTCCAAAACCAATACACTATTGTAAAGTAAAATAAAGTAAAAATAAAATAAAAAAAAATAAATAAGAATATACTCTAGGTTATGGGTTAAACTGTATCTCCCTCACCACCTTTCCTAAATTCACAAATTGAAATCCTTTACCTCCAGTACCTCAAAATGTGACTTTGTTTGGAAATAGGGTCATTGCAGGTGTCATTAAAGATGGAGTAGAGTATATCCCTAATACAGTAAGACTGTTGACATTAAAAAAAGAGGGAAATTTAGACATCCACATAGGCACAAGGAGAATGCCATGTGAAGTCTGAAGTCTGCTTCCACAGCCAAGGAATGCCCAAGATTGCTAACAAAATACCAGCTGCTAGGAGAGAAACTTGGAACAGATTCCTCCCCAGCACCTTCAGAAAGAGCATTGCCCTGCTACACCTTAGTATCACAATTCTTGCCCCCAGAACTGTGATATAATAAACTTCAGTCATTTAAGCTTAATTAATGTGTGATACTTTATTAATAGTCATAGCAAGCCAATGTACTCTTTTTTATTTTGTTTTGTTTCAAATCCTGAAAGATGATGCTGTGAAAGTGCTGCACTCAATATGCCAGCAAATTTGGAAAACTCAGCAGTGGCCACAGGACTGGAAAAGGTCAGTTTTCATTCCAATCCCAAAGAAAGGCAATGCAAAAGAATGCTCAAACTACCGCACAATTGCACTCATCTCACATGCTAGTAAAGTAATGCTCAAAATTCTCCAAGCCAGACTTTAGCAATACGTGAACCGTGAACTCCCTGATGTTTAAGCTGGTTTTAGAAAAGGCAGAGGAACCAGAGATCAAATTGCCAACATCTGCTGGATCATGGAAAAAGCAAGAGAGTTCCAGAAAAACATCTATTTCTGCTTTATTGACTATGTCAATGCCTTTGACTGTGTGGATCACAATCAACTGTGGAAAATTCTGAAAGAGTTGAGAATACCAGACCACCTAACCTGCGTCTTGAGAAATCTGTATACAGGTCAGGAAGCAACAGTTAGAACTGGACATGGAACAACAGACTGGTTCCAAATAGGAAAAGAAGTACGTCAAGGCTGTATATTGTCACCCTGCTTATTTAACTTCTATGCAGAGTACATCATGAGAAACGCTGGACTGGAAGAAACACAAGCTGGAATCAAGATTGCTGAGAGAAATATCAATCACCTCAGATATTCAGAGGACACCACCCTTATGGCAGAAAGTGAAGAGGAGCTAAAAAGCCTCTTGATGAACGTGAAAGAGGAGAGTGAAAAAGTTGGCTTAAAGCTCAACATTCAGAAAACGAAGATCATGGCATCTGGTCCCATCACTTCATGGGAAATAGATGGGGAAACAGTGGAAACAGTGTCAGACTTTATTTTTTTACCTCCAAAATCACTGCAGATGGTGACTGCAGCCATGAAATTAAAAGACGCTTATTCCTTGGAAGAAAAGTTATGACCAACCTAGATAGTATATTCAAAAGCAGAGACATTACTTTGCCAACTAAGGTCTATCTAGTCAAGACTATGGTTTTTCCTGTGGTCATGTATGGATGTGAGAGTTGGACTGTGAAGAAGGCTGAGTGCCGAAGAATTGATGGTTTTGAACTGTGGTGTTGGAGAAGACTCTTGAGAGTCCCCTGCATTGCAAGGAGATCCAACCAGTCCATTCTGAAGGAGATCAACCCTGGGATTTCTTTGGAAGGAATGATGCTAAAGCTGAAACTCCAGTACTTTGGCCACCTCATGCGAGGAGTTGACTCATTGGAAAAGACTCTGATGCTGGGAGGGAATGGGGGCAGGAGGAGAAGGGATGACCGAGGATGAGATGGCTGGATGGCATCACGGACTCGATGGTCGTGAGTCTGAGTGAACTCCGGGAGATGGTGATGGACAGGGAGGTCTGGTGTGCTGCGATTCATGGGGTCACAAAGAGTCGGACATGATTGAGTGACTGAACTGAAACACAATCTGATCATTTATTCTTAAAAAAAAACAAACCCAAAACCTGTTACAGAAACTCCAGATAATTTTTACATTTATATAAATTGCATGAAACAGTTGAAAACCAACATAGAAAAAAAGTTTTAAATTCTAAGATTGTAATGAATTTATGTAAAGTACTTAATTCTATGATAATTATGTCTGTATTTCAGTGTTCATAATTCCACATGCCTTAATACCCATTGTTTCATGTTAAAGCTATCGATATCCTTAATTCCTATTTTACAGATGAGTAAAGTAAGGCTTTATTTATATTGTTATCAGACTTTCAATATTTCCCAAAGTCACGCATATACTAGATGCCAGAACTGGAAGTAGAGTCCCAGTCTTTTAACTCCACAAATCCAAGGTACTTTTGCTAAACAAACTCACTCTTTTTTTATTTATCTAGACCAAAGCATCACGATACATATACTTCATGCTGAAGACCAGTTACAGGTTTATGATTAAAGAAGTAAAATCAATAGCAGTGTGACCAAAGAGAGTTATAGTAAATATATGCTAAGTTGCTTCAGTTGTGGGCAACTCTTTGTGCCCCCATGGACTGAAGCCCACCAGGCTCCTCTGTTCATGGAATTCTCCAGGCAACAATACTGGAGTGGATCGCCATGCTTCCCCCAGGGAACTTCCCAACCCAGGCATCAAACCCATGTCTCTTACATCTGTGGCATTGGCAAGTGGGTTCTTTACCACTAGCACCACCTGACAAGCCCACTTTATAGTTAAACGGTGAGTGTTAAAGCTCTTAGTTTAAATGATCACAAGCTATTAATTCTCGAAGTATGGTAACCATATTCCAAAGGAACATTACTCCAAAGTAATGTTCCAAGGAACATTAGTTCTGTGATAGTCTCTTGATTAAATAAAAAGCTAAAATCTTTTCTAATGTAAGAATTATAAAATTCTATAGGTTGCTGTATTTTCTAGAAAGTGCTATTCTAAATTATTTCAACCCTAAAAGTGAAGCAGTCAAAAGAAATAGAATCTGCAAGCTTGCCCTGCCCTATGGATTTTAGATTTGATAGTCCTCACAATAATTAAATCCACTGCCCTACCCCCTAGTAATAAGTAAACCATGGAAGCCAACTCTGACTCCATGACAGAACTGTTTCTTTGACTTGCTTTCATTGCTTTTGTTATTATAATCATATAGAATGATTTGCCTCAGAGAATCCTGCCCCTCTGCCTGACTGTTAAACTAAAGTGCTTTTGTTCAGAACCCTGTCTACCTGCAGATGGCAGGAGGGAAGAAAATAACACATCCCCTGCCTGAGGCTTGCCAAAGGGGGCCAAAGAATTGGTCCTAAAAATAGAGGGATTAATGTAGTGACCCAAGGATGAAAAAGCAGATAAAACCAAAAGGGTTTTGGAATGCAAGAATGGAAAAATCAGACCCTTACCATCCTTCCCTCCCCTATATTGTAACTATTAATGGATTTCAGGTCCTCCTAAGCAGTATAACCTGTCTCTCCCCCTACCCCACAAAGTGAGAAGGTATTTGCCTTACTCTTCCCCCACCCAGTATACATGCCTCATCCAATCAGCAAATGACCCACCAGACACCTATCCCGCTCCTTGTACCCTGGGTATAAAAGTGGACTAAAGACCCCTGTTCAATGTCAATTCTCCCTTGAGCTGGCCTGCTGTTTTAACAGCATCTCTCACTCTAATAAACTTTATTCTCTTCTAATTCTGCCTCATTTCTGGAAATTCTTTTCCAAACTGCACTTGGACCATGACATTTTTGGTGGCCCGGATGGGGACTTGGAGTCTCTTCCCTACCTCCTCACTTCTCCTTTCTCATAGGGACCCTCTGCAAACAGGCAAATGCTGTGGAAGCAGCTGAGAAACTCTGGCCAGCGTTACCCTCTGGTGTGTTCCAAAGGCCCCACTGCTCACTGCACTCCAGTAGCTGCCACCCAAATAGGTGAGGGTCTCTCCTTTAGACTCCTTTCTAACTGAGGACTAGTCCAACCAATATTGTATGGGCATGGATCAGGCACTTAAAAACCATTAGGGCACCTGCCACATGAAGACTCCTCTGTGAGGATAAGGGGGACATGTAACGGATCAGGCCACAAGGGCATCCACCCCCAGCAAGACAACTTCCATGCACTGTGTCAGGCACATAGTGGTTGAAGCAAAACAGAAACCATTGTCCCAGGCCACCGTCTCCCCAATAGGATTGTAAGGCGGGTTCCTCAGCCTTCTTCCCTGTCACTTTCACTTCTCCCCCTTTCGGTCTGGATTGATTTACAGGAGCCTAGGTATTGCCTCTGAGCCATCCCAAGAGTGCCTTCCACGTTTCAGGGAATTACCAAACAGTGAGTCACCTGGTGGCTCCCAGGAATGTCTGTGGGCCTGGGTCACATGGTGTCTTAGCCTCACGGTTCTGTCACGTGGTGCCTTAGCGGCATGTTTCTATCACTTCAGTTGTAACTGTTGGGATGGTTGGCCATTTTGTGCCATTAGTCGCTCGGAGAGATCACTGGGACCAAAGGGACAGTGTCAGCCGGTGACTCTCAGTACCCCATTCTATGCCAGGTAGGCTAAGAGTGGGTTCTGGTACATCCCGGGAGCCTCTCTCAAACTCACTCCTGTTTTCATTCTCAAAAACTGGAAAATTATGACCCTGAAAAAAACTTGGCCCAATACAAAATGGGGGACTCCCCGAAACAATGGCCTGTGAATGACACAGCAGCTTTTGCCAAAAACAGGGAAAGGGCTCAGAATTTCCTTACATTCAGTCCTTCACAGACCTCAGTCAGAATCTGGATTTGAGAGACTCATGCCACATGTATCTTTTAGTTGCCTCCCTATCTCCTGTCCCTTTCTGTCTCTCTCCATCAGATTTCCAAATGACTCTTACTCAGCCTTTCATATCCACATGATCTCTCGGAAAGGATTCTGAGTTTCCCTTTGGTCCAGGTCTTTCTCCTATTTTCAAAAGCCCAAGGGATCAAATTCACCCATTCCAGTCCATTTTAGTTCACTGATTCCTAAATGTTGATGTTCACTCATGCCATCTCCTGTTTGACCACTTCTAATTTAAATTGATTCATGGACCTAACATTCCAGGCTCCTATGCAATATTGGTCTTTACAGCATCAGACTTTACTTCCATCACCAGTCACATCCACAACTGGGCATTGTTTTCACTTTGGCTCCATCTCTTCATTCTTTCTGGAGTTATTTCTCCACTCTTCTCCAGTAGCATATTGGGCACCTACTGACCTGAGGAGTTCATCTTTCAGTATCATATCTTTTTGCCTTTTCATACTATTCATGGGATTCTCAAGGCAAGGATACAAAAGTGGGTTGCCATTCCCTTCTCCAGTGGACCACATTTTGTCAGTACTCTCTACCATGGCCCATATGTCTTGGGTGGCCCTACACAGCATGGCTCATAGTTTCGTTGAGTTAGAAAAGGCTTTGGCCCATGTGATCAGTTTGATTAATTGGGTCCAACATCTGTTGAATCATCGGGAAAGCAAGAGAATACCAGAAAAGCATCTACTTACGTTTTATTGAATAAGCCAAATCCCTTGACTGTGTGGATCTCAACAAACTGTGGAAAATTCTTCAAGAGATGGGAATACAAAACTATCTTACTGCCTCTTGAGAAATATGTATTCAGGTCAAGAAGCAACAGTTAGAACCAGACATGGAACAACAGATTGGATCCAAATTGGGAAAGGTGTACATCAAGGCTGGATATTGTCACCCTGCTTATTTACCTTATATGCAGAGTTCAGTTCAGTTCAGTTCAGTCACTCAGTCGTGTCAGACTCTTTGCGACCCCAAGAATCACAGCACGCCAGGCTTCCCTGTCCATCACCAACTCCCAGAGTCTGCCCAAACCCATGTCCATTGAGTCGGTGATGCCATCCAACCATCTCATCCTCTGTTGTCCCCTTCTCCTCCTGCCCTCAATCTTGCCCAGCATCAGGGACTTTTCAAATCAGTCAGCTCTATGCATCAGTTGGCCAAAGCATTGGAGTATCAGCTTCAACATCAGTCCTTCCAATGAACACCCAGGAATGATCTCCTTTAGGATGGACTGGTTGGATTTCCTTGCAGCCCAAGGGACTCTCAAGAGTCTTCCCCAACACCACAGTTCAAAAGCATCAATTCTTCGGTACTCAGCTTTCTTCACAGTCCAACCCTCACATACATACATGACCACTGGAAAAACCATAGCCTTGACTAGATGGACCTTTGTTGACAAAGCAATGTCTCTGCTTTTTAATATGCTATCTAGGTTGGTCATAATTTTAAAGGAGTAAGTGTCTTTTAATTTCATGGCTGCAATCACCATCTGCAGTGATTTTGGAGCCCAAAAAAACAAAGTCAGCCACTGTTTCCACTGTTTCCCTATCTATTTCCCATGAAGTTATGGGATCAGATGCCATGATCTTAGTTTTCTGAATGTTGAGCTTTAAGCCAACTTTTTCGCTCTCCTTTTTCACTTTTAGTAAGAGGCTCTTTAGTTCTTCTTCACTTTCTGCCATAAGGGTGGTGTCATCTGCATGTTTGAGGTTATTGACATTTTTCCCAGCAATCTTGATTCCAGCTTGTGCTTCTTTCAGCCCAGCATTTCTCATGATGTACTTTGCATATAAGTTAAATAAGCAGGGTGACTATATACAGCCCTGACAAACTCCTTTCCCTATTTGGAACTAGTCTGTTGTTCCATGTCCAGTTCTAACTGTTGCTTCTTGACCTGTATACAGGTTTCTCAAGAGGCAGGTCAGGTGGTCTGGTATTCTCATCTCTTTCAGAATTTTCCACAGTTGATTGTGATCCACACAGTCAAAGGCTTTGGCATAGTCAATAGAGCAGAAATAGATTTTTTCTGGAACTCTCTTGCTTTTCGATGATCCAGCAGATGTTGGCAATTTGATCTCTGGTTCCTCTGCCTTTTCTAAATCCAGCTTGAACATCTGGAAGTTCATGGTTCATTTATTGCTGAAGCCTGGCTTGGAGAATTTTGAGCATTACTTTACTAGCATGTGAAATGAGTGCAATTGTGTGGTAGTTTGAGCATTCTTTGGCATTGCCTTTGTTTGGGATTGGAATGAAAACTGACCTTTTCCAGTCCTGTGGCCACTGCTGAGTTTTGCAAATTTGCTGGCATATTGAGTGCAGCACTTTAACAGCATCATCTTTTAGGATTTGAAATAGCTCAACTGGAATTCCATCACCTCCACTAGCTTTGTTTATAGTGATGCTTTCTAAGGCCCACTTGACTTCACATTCCAGGAGTCTGGCTCTAGGTGAGTGGTCACACTATCATGATTATCTTGGTCCTGAAGATCTTTTTTGTACAGTTCTTCTGTGTATTCATGCCTCCTCTTCTTAATATCTTCTGCTTCTGTTAGGTCCATACTACTTCTGTCCTTTATCGGGCCCATCGTTGCATGAAATATTCTCTTGGTATCTCTAATTTTCGTGAAGAGATCTCTAGTTTCTCCCATTCAGTTGTTTTCCTCTATTTCTTTGCATTGATCACTGAGGAAGTCTTTCTTATCTCTTCTTGCTATTCTTTGGAACTCTGCATTCAGATGGTTATATCTTTTCATTTCTCCTTTGCTTTTTGCTTCTCTTCTTTTCACAGCCATTTGTAAGGCCACCCCAGACAGCCATTTTGCTTTTTTGGGGATGGTCTTGATCCCTGTCTCCTGTACAATGTCACAAAACGCCATCCATAGTTCATCAGGCACTCTCTCTATCAGATCTACTTGCTTAATTCTATTTCTCACTTCCACTGTATAATCATAAGGGATTTGATTTAGATCATACCTGAATGGTCTAGTGGTTTTCCCTACTTTCTTCAATTTAAGTCTGAATTTGGCAATAAGAATTTCATGAATTGAGCCACAGTCAGCTCCTGGTCTTATTTTTGCTAACTGTATAGAGTTCCCCATCTTTGGCTGCAAAGAATATAATCAATCTGATTTTGGTGTTGACCATCTGATGATGTCCATGTGTAGAGTCTTCTCTTGTGTTATCAGAAGAGGGTGTTTGCTATGACCAGTGTGTTCTCTTGGCAAAACTCTATTAGCCTTTGCCCTGCTTGCTCCTTGGAAGAAAAGTTGTGACAAACCTAAACAGCATATTTTAATATGCTGCTTAGAGACATTACTTTGCCTACAAAGGTCCGTATAGTCAAAGTGTACATACAGAAGCCTCATGTCATCATATCAGGCTTGGAGTTTTATTGTCACAATCTAAGACAGCTGGCAAATCACCAGAAGCAAGGAGAACTGCTTGGAAGAGATCCTTTCCAACACCTTCAGAGCAAGCATGACCTTTGCATCACCTTAAACTTGAACTTCTAGCCTCTACAATTGTGAGACAACAAAGTTTTGTTTTTTAAGTTGCTTAGTTTGTTCTCTTTGTTACAACAGCCATAACAAATGAATACACTTTATTCTTGTTCCAAGAATTTCATTGAACTTTTAAGGTTGCAAAGAGTCTGATATGACTAATGTGACTTAGCATACACATGTGTCAATGCAAGAGATGAGGGTTTGATCCCTGAGTAGGGAAGACTCCCTGGAGGAGTAAATGACAACCCACTCCAGTATTCTCGTGGAGATAATCCCATGGACAGAGAAGCCTGGCCAACTATAGTCCATGGGACTGTGAAGAGTCAGACACAAATGAAGGATTAAGCACAGATACGAGCTAAGTGAAAAGACTCTTGCTTGTACGTGGGAAAATATCAACATTAATATACTTAACAAAATAGAAGTAAAAGTATGACTGGTGCAACCAGTTAAAGACTAGACAAATACTTTTGAGAGGGCGGGAGGGAGAAAGTGTGGAGAAAAGTCAGAAGGAATGAAGATCCTTGTAAGGTGGGCTTGTTGTTCAGTCACTAAGTTGTGACCAACTCTTTTGCAACCCCATGGACTTTAGCCCACCAGGCTCCTCTGTCCATAGGATTTCCCATGGCAAGAATACTGGAGTGGGTTGCCATTCCCTTCTCCAAGGGATCTTCCTGACCCAGGGATGAAACCTGTGTCTTCTGCTTTGTGCAGATGGATTCTTTACCACTGAGCCCCCCCCCCCCCCCCCCCAGTGAAGCCCTATAAGATGGGCAATTGTCAGCAATACTGGTAAAAGCTGATATAATTTCTATTGGATATGGATAATGCCCTCTTATGTTTGTAGACTGTACTGTAAGTAAATAAGCCTAAAACCTAAGTACCTGTATTAAAAAATATTTCTGAAACAAAGCCAAAATGAAGAAAACAATGAGCAAATTGTTTCTGGTGTGTGTTTATCTGGTGTGAAAGGGAGGAAAGAATTAATTAATACATTCTTATGAGGATATACTATATGGTAATTAAAATAATGCTCTGCTTAAAACTCATCAATAAAATAAGATGTACCATGAGGGAAAAAAAAATATCTCTAAGAAAGAAGGGACTGGCAAGAGGAAGCCAAGAGACTGGAGTGCATGGAAAGGAAATATTTCATAAGAAAGGCTGTTAGATGTCTGGGTAATGACAGGAAAGAGAAAAATAAGGGGAAGAATAAAAATCTCCTCTTTGGAGGGTATTGGAAAGCAGACAGAATTCTCCCTTAGGGAACAAAAGAAAGGTTGAATCATCTATGGGCAATAAATAACCTCATAAGTGGAATAAGAATTAAAGTTATACAACTTCACAACCACAAGCTGAAGCATTGTTATTTTAAAAATGTGAAAAATATCTATGACCATCAATTGAGACCTTTTAAAAACTGCAGAGTCTAGGTGATGTTTAAATTAAATATAAAAAATTTTTAACTTCTTTGAATTAAGGTTGAGTATATATATTGTTAAGGTTGAATATATTCATAAATATCCTTTTGTTTACACCTCTAAGGAGTACAGAACAGTTGGTGACACATGAAAAGTCTTCCTGAATCCTATATTGTCTCTAGACTCAAACCCTTTTTGTTTGGAAAAGAGATGAAGAAGGTCCAGATTATTGGGTATATTTTCCAGTCTATCCTATTACACTTTTCTGATTTTATATATATATACACACACACACCTATTCAGAGAAGGCAATGGCAGCCCACTCCAGTACTCTTGCCTGGAAAATCCCATGGATAGAGGAGCCTGGTAGGCTGCAGTCCATGGGATCACTAAGAGTCAGATACAACCGAGTGACTTCACTTCCACTTTTCATTCTCACGCATTGGAGAAGGAAATGGCAACCCACTCCAGTGTTCTTCCCTGGAGAATCCCAGGGACGGGGAGCCTGGTGGCCTGCCGTCTATGGGGTCACACAGAGTCGGACACGACTGAAGTGACTTAGCAAGCAAGCAAGCACATCTATTACAAATTAATGTGTGTAACAATCATTTGCACATAGCCTGAAGAATAAAACTTCTATGCACATCACACAGAGATTTCATATTAAAGAACTTTTGTGGGTTTTGGATGCCAAACCTTCCTGCTGCTGCTGCTGCTAAGTTGCTTCAGTTGTGTCCGACTCTGTGCGACCCCATAGATGGCAGCCCACCAGGCTCCCCCGTTCCTGGGATTCTCCAAGCAAGAACGCTGGAGTGGGTTGCCATTTCCTTCTCCAACGCATGAAAGTGAAAAGTGAAAGTGAAGTTGCTTAGTCGTATCCGACTCTTCCCAACCCCATGGACTGCATGCAGCCTTCCAGGCTCCTCCACCCATGGGATTTTCCAGGCAAGAGTACTGGAATGGGGTGCCATCACCTTCTCCAAAATCTTCCTCAGTTCAGTTCAGTTCAGTCGCTCAGTCGTGTCCAACTCCTTGTGACCCCATAAATCGCAGCACACCAGGCCTCCCTGTCCATCACCAACTCCTGGAGTTCACTCAGACTCACGTCCATCGAGTCAGTGATGCCATGCAGCCATCTCATCCTCTGTCGTCCCCTTCTCCTCCTGCCCCCAACCCCTCCCAGCATCAGAGTCTTTTCCAACGAGTCAACTCTTCGCATGAGGTGGCCAAAGTACTGGAGTTTCAGCTTTAGCATCAGTCCTTCCAAAGAAATCCCAGGTATGATCTCCTTCAGAATGGACTGGTTGGATCTCCTTGCAGTCCAAGGGACTCTCAAGAGTCTTCTCCAACACCACAGCTCAAAAGCATCAATTCTTCGGCATTCAGCTTTCTTCACAGTCCAACTCTCACATCCATACATGACCACTGGGAAAACTATAGCCTTGACTAGACAGACCATTTTTGGCAAAGTAATGCCTCTGCTTTTGAATATGCTATCTATGTTGGTCAAAACTTTCCTTCCAAGGAGTAAGCGTCTTTTAATTTCATGGCTGCAACCACCATCTTCAGTGATTTGGGAGGTAAAAAAATAAAGTCTGACACTGTTTCCACTGTTTCCCCATCTATTTCCCATGAAGTGATGGGACCAGATGCCATGATCTTCGTTTTCTGAATGTTCAGCTTTAAGCCAACTTTTTCACTCTCCACTTTCACTTTCATCAAGAGGCTTTTTAGTTCCTTTTCACTTTCTGCCATAAGGGTGGTGTCATCTGCATACCTGAGGTTATTGATATTTCTCCTGGCAATTCCAGCTTGTGCTTCTTCAGCCCAGCATTTCTCATGATGTACTCTGCATATAAGTTAAATAAGCAGGGTGACAATATACAGCCTTGACGTACTTCTTTTCCTATTTGGAACCAGTCTGTTGTTCCATGTCCAGTTCTAACTGTTGCTTCCTGACCTGCATACAAATTTCTCAAGAGGCAGGTCAGGCAGTCTGGTATTCCCATCTCTTTCAGAATTTTCCACAGTTGATTGTGATCCACACAGTCAAAGGCTTTGGCATAGTCAATAGAGCAGAAATAGATGTTTGTCTGGAACTCTCTTGCTTTTCCTAGGTGTATCTATATAATCTAATTCCCAAATATGTTTGTTCTGGTATTCCCTTTTTGACTAAAAAAAATATGCATGGCCAAAAAGTTGAGAACTATGTTTTATTTAGAAGACATACTAAGGACTTCAAGCCTGGGACTCAGTGTCTCAAGTAACCCTGAGAAAACTGCTTCAAGGAGGTGAGGGGGGGAGCCTGGATATACAGAAGTTTTGCAACAAAAGATAGGTAGTAGGAACAGAAAACTACAGTTAATAAAAAAAAACTAGACAGTTGATTAAAAAGCAGAGGCATTACTTTGCCAACAAAGGTCTACAGAATCAAAGCTATTGGGTTTCCAGTAATCGTATATGGATGTGAGAGTTGGACCATGAAGAAGGATGAGCACTGAAGAATTGATTCTTTCGAACTGTGGTGTTGGAGAAAACTCTTGGGAGTCCCTTGGACTGCAAGGAGATCAAACTAGTCAATCTTCAAGGAAATAAATCCTGAATATTGATTGGAAGGACTGATGCTGAAGCTTAACTGGCCAATACTTTGGCCACCTGATGCAAAAGGCCAACATTCTGGGAAAGACCCTGATGCTGGAAAAGAGAGAAGGCAGAGATGGTGAAGGACAGGCAAGCCTGGCGTACTGCAGTCCATGGGGATGCAAAGAGTTAGACACAATTGAGCAACTGAACAACAACAACAAGACATCTCAAGTTAAGGCATTAAGCGCTCTTTTGTGTGTGGGAAGAGTCTGGGTTCACTGAAATCATTCCTTTGATATGCACCTCAGCTATGTGGGGCCACTGTCTTGTGTTTTCACACCCTGAGTCCCTTTAGTGTTCACCATGGGGAGTGGCTGCTGTCTGGTGGCTGCTGTGTGTGTTCAGTCCCTCAGTCGTGTTCAACTCTTTGTGACCCCATGGACTGTAGCCAACCAGGCTCCTCTGTCTATGTGAATATATTGGCAATAATACTCGAGTGGGTTGCATTTTCCTCCTCCGGGGGATCTTCCCAACCAGGGATCAAACCCAGGTCTCCTACAGCTCCTGCAATGGCAGGTGGATTCTTTACTACTGAGTCTCTGGGAAACCCTAGGAAGTCTGATGGCTGCTAGATGATAGGTATTCCTTTCTTTCCTGACTTCTCTCAGGGCTCACCAACTCAACATTGATTGGCTGTGGCTGCAATCACTGATGACAGTGACATCCTTCATTTACTGATGTATGTGCCTTATGTCTCCAGGAGGGGTTTAGTGTCCCCATATGTCAGAGATCACACAGATATACACAAAAAGCTAATGTGTAATCTACATTTTGCAGTATGTTTTATTTATGTGTCATGTATAAATGTGAGAATTGGATCATAAAGAAGGCCGAGTGCCAGAGAATTGATGTTTTCAAATTGCGGTGCTGAAGAAGACTCTTGAGAGTTCCTTGGGCTGCAAGGAGATCAAACTAGGACATAGGAGCCTGGTGTGCTGCAGTCCATGGGGTCACAAAGAGTCAGACACTTGTTAGTGACTGAACAATAGCATACTTTTTAATCTTTGAGCAGAGCTTTTTGCTACACAGGAAAGAAAAATAAGACACTGCTTTAAAGAAAATAGATGAATGAATAAACAGAAATATTGTAGGTTAGGTTTTCCTGCTAAAAATAATTCATAACACTTAAAAACAGAAATAGGGAGATAAGTATCAAATATAAACAGAGACTTGAAAGGAAAAGCTAAAGGAAGTAACAGTTTGGGGCAAAATATGAAATGTTTAAGCACTATGGAGACCTTATAAATCTGCACAAGTGTGCAATGCACACCTCAATATCAATCCTATAGACTAGAAATCAGCATGTATATTCTACAAAGGGACATAAAGTAAATATTTTAGGTTTTGGAGGTCACACATAGTCTGTGTCATGTATCCCCCCCCCCCAACCCTATATCCCTTTTAAAATATGAAAAATCTTCTTGGTTGTGAACTATACAAAAGTTTACAGTGAGTCAGAACAGATCCACAGGGCTTCCCAGGTGGCTCAGTGTCACCTGCAATGCAGGAGACACAGGAGATGCAGGTTTGATTCCTGGGCCAGGAAAATCGCCTAGAAGAAGGCATGCCAACCCACTCCAGTATTCTTGTCTGGGAAATCCCACAGACAGAGGATCGTGAGGAGTTACAGTCCATTGGGTTGCAAAAACAGTTGGATATGCCTTAGCAGATAAAAAGCAACTAGTATTAAAAAATAAATGCCATTTAGTGGTGGTTTAGAGGCTTCTCTGGTAGTTCAGTCAGTAAAGAATCCGCCTGCAATGCAGGAGACATGGGTTGGATCCCTGGGCCTGGAAGATCCCCTGGAGAAGAAAATGACAACTCACTCCAGTATTCTTGCCTGGATAATGCCTTGGACAGAGGAGCCTGGTGGGCTACAGTCTTTGGAGTTGCAAAGAGTCAGCCGTGACTAAAACATCTGAGCATGCACCCATGCAGAATAGGTCCACAGACTGTGATTTTCAAAATCCTTTGATAGACTTTGACATCTGGATTGGAGAGGTGCAACTTGGTGACCCTTTAACATTAACATCAAGGTTTAGATTAAGTGAATTTGTAAGTCTTTTTTTTTTTTTTTTCTTAAAAGCTGAGTGGCATTTATACCCTTACCAAACCTCAACCTTTTCAGAAAATGAAAACCTAAATCTCTGAGATTATTACATACTTAAGCAAGTCTCAAAGTGAGGAATAAAATGTTGCCAGCATATCATTAAACAAAGGCTGTCACAGTCATCATCTACTGCAGAACGGGTTAGCTGGTCAGCCCTGAGGGAACTAAGGAAACAAAGAGTTCAGTTCATCTCATCCCCTTCTCCTCCTGCCTTCAATCTTTCCCAGCATCAGGATCTTTTCCAGTGAGTCAGCTCTTCGCATCAAGTAGCCAAAGTACTGGAGTTTCAGCTTCAGCATCAGTCCTTCCAGTGAATATTCAGGACTGATTTTCTTTAGGATGGACTGGTTGGATATCCTTGTAGTCCAAGGGACTCTCAAGAGTCTCCAACACCACAATTCAAAAGCACCAATTCTTGGATGCGCAGCTTTCTTTATAGTCCAACTCTCACATCTGTACATGACTACTGGAAAAGCCATAGCTTTGACTAGATGGACCTTTGTTGGCAAAATAATGTCTCTGCTTTCCAGTTATCTAAGCTGGTCATAACTTTTCTTCCAAGGAGCAAGTGTCTTTTAATCTCATGGCTACATTCACCATCTGCAGTGATTTTGGAGCCCCCCAAAATAAAGTTTGTCACTGTTTCCATTGTTTCCCCATCTATTTGCCATGAAGAGATGGGACCAGATGCCATGATCTTAGTTTTCTGAATATTGAGTTTTAAGCCAACTTTTTCACTCTCCACTTTCACTTTCATCAAGAGGCTCTTTAGTCCTTCTTTGCTTTCTGCCATAAGGGTGGTGTGATTTGCATATATGAGGTTATTGACATTTCTCCTGGCAGTCTTGATTCCAGTTTGTGCTTCATCCAGTCCAGCATTTCTCATGATGTACTCTGCATATAAGTTAAACAAGCAGGGTGACAATATACAGCCTTGACTTACTCCTGCCACCAGGAGTACAAAGAGTACCTGCCCGCCTAGCCACCATCAGACTGTAGCCACTGGCTACAGTGAGCCTTAAGGGAACTTAGGGTGAGATGACACAGGATACTGGTCCCAAATAGCTGAGGTGCATATCAAAGAAATGGGTTCAGTATATCTTAACTCCCCCCTCACTTTCTTGGAGCAGTTCTCTCAAAGTTACTTGAGATGCTTTCCCTCCAATCTTGAAGTCCTCGGAAGATCTGTCAAAAAAGTAAAACTCTCACTGTTTGCAGATGATATGATCCTCTACATCAGTTCAGTTCAGTTCAGTCACTCAGTCGTGTCTGACTCTTGGTGACACCATGAATCACAGCACGCCAGGCTTCCCTGTTCATCACCAACTCTCAGAGTTTACCCAAATTCATGTCCATTGAGTTGGTGATGCCATCCAGCCATCTCATCCTCTGTCGTCCCCTTCTCCTCCTGCCCCCAATCCTTCCCAGTGTTAGGGTCTTTTCCAGTGAGTCAAATCTTCACATGAGGTGACCAAAGCATTGGAGTTTCAGCTTCAACATCAGTCCTTCCAATGAACACCCAGGACTGATCTCCTTTAGGATGGACTCTTGCTACTGTTATTCTGAAATATGCAACTGCGGGGAATTCAGCAAGTAATGTATCTTTGCTCTAACTTCACTTTACTCCTCTGCATATGTGTAATTACTTATCTGGAGCACTTCTGATAACCAAATGTAATGTTACTTCTAAAACAAGTATCATAGAGTCTAGTACAGGGAAAGTACTTCAGTAAAAGTCAATTGTCATAATGGCGATGATGATGGTGATGATAACAGTAATGTTACCATATCATTAGAAGGACTTTGGGAAATCATTTTGTGGGATTTTAAGTTCAGTCATGATAAATTAAAATTTCTTTTTCTACTTCATCATTTGGTAAAGAGCAATGCGACCCCTGTATATTTTACAGAACAACACCTAGAAAATAAATATGTTTCTTCACTCTAAAGTGGATAATCTATTATATATAAAACAGGTGAAGAGATTTGGGAAGGTTTTTGTGTTTGTTTCCATTTCTTAGGGATTTTTATATTACTTCTTACTTTTCAGATCAACTTAGGAAAGAACATGGTAAACTTTAATGATTATTTATAAAACATGATCTTTCTGTTAAATGTTTCATAAGAATTCTTATGTTACTTTTTTGTCTTTTTTTTTTTTTCAGATCAACCTAGGAAAGAAGATGGTAAACTTTAATGACCCTTTACAAAATATAATCTTCTTATTAGCTGTTTCTTAAAAATTCTTATATAATTATTTTTATTTTTTTCAGATCAACTTAGGAAAGAAAATGGTAAACTTCAATGACTCTTTACAAAATATGATCTTCCTATTAGCTCTTTCATAAGAATTCTTTTTTAATTAATTAATTAATTTTAATTGAAGGCTAATTACTTTACAATATTGTGGTGATTTATATATTACTTTTTATTTTTTCAGATCAACTCAGGAGATAAAATGGTAAACTTTATCAACAATTTATAAGATATGATCTTTCTATTGTGATTTTTCTTGCATCTTCTCTTTTTCAATCCTCCTATTCCTATGTATAATTTTCTCTTTTGTGAATTTTATTCATTCTTACTATATTAGAAACTTCTATTACCTGTTTCTGTTTGTTCTGCTTTCATCAGCTAACTCACTTTTTCTATTCACTCTTCTCTTTATCTGATGTATTGTTATATTTTGATTGTCCCCATGATGCTAACAGTAACTCCTTCTCATGACTCTGAAATGAATGAAATTCTAATGAGAATATATTTGAAAAAGCTCTCTTGGTGCTTATTATGCCCTTGATCTGATGCTAAGAAAAATTCAAAACCTTTTCTATGCAGGACCCTTTTGGAAAAGTACAATAAATTCTTCCTTGCAGAGAGTGCCACTGTTCTCTATCTTGTGATTGAAGACTCAGCAGGCTGGACTAGGAGTGGAGGTTTATAGGGATACAGAAGGGATAGGAATAGGGAGACATAGGGATACAGTGTCTTCACTTCACATTTAAACCAAGCTGAGTTCAAGTTATTGATCTGTCCATTAACCAACAGAAATTTCTTCATGCTACTGACCCCTTTGATTCTCAGAGTTTTCTTTTGTGAACCGAGGAGCACCATTTCACAATTAGTTTTCTAGTATTAATTAATTTGCTTAGCAAATATTTGTCATTGGGAACATTGAATAAATTGTAGTTTCCATTGCACAGATGATTTATAGCATGACAGTACTGCATGTGATGATTATCATGACTAAAAGAATACTTCATGGAGGAATTGGATACTTTCCCTCTTGAATTTTAACTGTAAACTTATTTATCTATATTAACATGTAATATGTTTTCTTATTTTATTTCTTTTTTGAAACAAGTGTTGAAGAAAACTGAGGGTTTTTTAAAACCTTAATGAGCTAATTTCAGTCATTGAATGTCATCCTTCCAAGCAAGTTTAGGTGTCTGTTTCACTGTAACATTAAAATGCTTTTTTACTCTTGTTTTTCAGGAAAATTGGAAAATGAAATTGGTAATTGTATTGTAGTAGTCAAATATTTGCAAGATGGTCCTCTGCTGGTAACCCGTTGCTCTCCTTTCTTCTTTCCCCTTAACTCCTTATTTCGTGTATCTTTTGCATTCCCCTACTGCCTCTACAGCGGCTTCCCTGGTGGCTCAGATGGTAAAGCGTCTGCCTGCAATGCAGGAGACCTGAGTTTGATCCCTGGGTTGGGAAGATCCCCTGGAGAAGGAAATGGCAGCCCACTCCATTATTCATGCCTGGAAAATTCCATGGACGGTGGAGCCTGGTAGGCTAATGTCCATGGGGTGGCAAAGAGTCAGACACGACTGAGTGAAGGGAGGAAGAAGAAGACTGCCTCTACATGTTGCAGCTATCATGCTCGGAATAATTTATCTGCTTGCCTTGATTTAACACTTAAAATCATGTGATTCAATATTTTATTCATAAAAAACAATTTTAGAAGAGGGCAATGGCTTGACTAATCATAGTAATAATTAAGATAAACCCCTCAGTAAAAAGCATATCTTTTTTTCTTTGTCTTCATCTCTTTGAGAGTCCCTGTCTCACGTGTACATATGCTTTCAGATGAGAGGAAAGCTCAATTTAAGAATGGTAAGTAACTCAGAAGTTCATTCACTGGATAAAATTCCACAGATAATAAAATACCTAACCCTTCTCTAAACCTCCTTCCCAAAAGAGTCAGGCATATTATACCCTTGTATGTGCTCACCGTAGAAGCGTGAATGGAAGAGAGTCTGTAAAAATGAATTAACTCATTTTCTTTCTCAATTGATGATATCTTTTCCTTGAGATGAAAAAAATGTAATTTTTGATGGATATTTCTTAAGCTTTCCTTCCTTTCTCTTATCCCCTTACTACTCTTTATTCACCGTTTCTGTCTTTGTCTCACTCTTTTCAGTTCTTTATCCTTTTACCTCTGTTCTTCCTGTTTCTCCCTTCCTTCTACCTCCCCTCAATCCTTCCAGTTTGTTTATTATTCTTTCTTTCCGTGTTCATTTCCTAAACTATCTACCTTTCTTTCCATCACTTCTTTATTTTCTATGTTCTTTTTCTCTTTTCTTCCTTCTCTTGCTTCTAGCTTGATTTTCCTTTTAACGTTATATATTTTTCCCACTCACATGCACAGACCCCACCACTCTGAAGTTAAAGGCATGGTCACAGTATTGTGAGGAAGGGTAGGGATGGAGAGGTAAATAAGTCACTGAATATTTACAGAATGCCAGTGATGAGAGAAGAAAAGCTATGAGAAGGATCAGGAAAGGGGAATAATATTATCTCATTTTGCTCACTTTCAGGCTGGCAGAAGACATCATTGTACCCTGGTAAGTACATGGCCCTGAAGAAGATGATGCTAAAATATAGAATAAAGCTCCTAAAGTCTATGCAAATATTGTACTACTAACAGAAAAAAATACAGAACACAACTTCTTGTCCTTAGCAAACATAGCAAGAACAATAATTTTTAAAGTATTTTTTTCTTTTCATCTTTTTCTCACATGCATCTTACAAGTTGATTAAAGCAGAAATTAAAAAATGAAAGCAAAATATAATTTTCTCTTTTGTGGTTTTTATTATTCTTACTATATTACATCTTCAGTTATCCTTGTATAACAAGATTATTCAATATTTTCTCTGTTTTTTTCTACTGAAAATTTTATATTTTTAGCTATTACCATTAGGTCTATAACACATTTTGAGTTAGTTGTTTTGTGTGGGTAGAGAGAAAGATCTTAACTTTTTTTTTTTTTTGTATGTGGATATCCAACTGTGCTAGCACCAACTCTTGAAAACAGTATACTTTTCCTCATTGAGTTGCCTTGGTAACTTTTGAAAAGACATCACTTGATCATAAATTGACTTCTAGACTCAAAATTCTGTTCTCTTGCCCTAATTTAGTTTATTCTTCTCCTTTTAGTCCATTTGGGGAGAAGCTTAGGTTACTGGTTTAAAACAATACTTTTTTCTGCTTCAAACATTTAAATCTCTAAGTTTCCCTCTAGGCAATACTTTTAGCTGCATTCAATAGTTTGGTAGGTAGCTATTTCATTTTTATTCAATTCCAAGTATTTTCAAAATTTTCTTTTTGATTCACAGATTATTTATAAATATATTGATTAATACCCAGATGTTCTGTATATCTAAAATTTGCTTCTTTTTTATTATTAATTTAATTTTACTTTAAAAAGAGATCATCCTTTTATTGTCATTCTTCAATTAACAATTTTAAATATTTTTTCATGAATGACTGCTTCTCAGTATAAAGTGGTCATTTTTCACAATTTCTCCAGTCTCAGTTGTTGCCTTGGGGAAGAAGGTTTGCTTAGTTATTTACTCATCCCTTCCAGAAATATTCTTCATGTTGATAGGTTTCTCATACATTTTCTCTCAGTTAGTTTCATGTGTCAATCATTGTATGAAAAATACAGCTATAGACTTATTTGCCAATCTCATTTTTTTTCTAAGGTCCCCCTTTATGGTTGCTCACTTGAAGCTCCCTGGTAAAGCTGTCCATCATCTTGATTTCTGCTCACTCTTAATTTTCCTAAAACACTCTATTCCATAAATAAATTGCACTATTCCCTTGTGCTGAGTGCACTTTTAATTTCATCTCTTATTTTAGGTGGCCTAAAAAAGTAATGGCCATACTTGTTCTGTAAAGGCCAAGACTGTAAATATTGTTAGGTTTGTGGGTTGCATGGTCTCTGTTATAATTACTCAACTGTGCCCTTTTAGCACAAAAGCAGCCACAGACAATACATAATTAGTATGGCTGTGTTGAGAAGGAAATGGCAACCCAGTCCAGTATTCTTGCTTGGAGAATCCCATGCACAAAGGAGCCTGGTGGGCTGTAGTCCATGGGATCGCAAAGAGTTGGACACAACTCAGCAACTGAACACACACATGCACACACACAGCTGTGTTACAATAAAACTGTGTTTAAACTAACATGGGGTGGGCCGGATTTGGCTCCCATGCCATACATAGTTTGTTCACTCTTGGCTAGAAAGTCACCTTTTAACTTTGAAAATTTACCCATTTTGGAAGCTTTACATTTATTTTTTGATTTATGAGTGAAAAAAGGTGAATAATTATTATTAAATGAATAGTTTTTTAAATAGGATGTCAATAACAGATCCAGTGAATATCCTCTTCAAATTAGCTCCTTTAGTCCTGTGTAGTGCATAAGGTATGTTTCCTAAATAATCATAGGAAACTGTCTTAGCAACTCTTTTGTCTCCTCTTATCATGGATATCTTGGGCTTCCCAGGTGGCGCTAGTGGTAAAGAACCCACTTGTCAATGCAGGAGACATAAGAAACACAGTTTCAATCCCTGCGTTGAGAAGATCTTCTGGAGGAGGGCATGGAAACCCACTCCAGTGCTCTTGCTTGGTGAATCCCATGAACAGAGGAGTCTGGTGGGCTACAGTCCATAGAGTTGCAGAGAGCTGGACATGACTGAAGCAACTTAACACACACACATATCACGGATGTCTCTATATGTAGTCAGTTTCACCTTTTTTTGTCACTCCTATTACCTAAGCATTTTACCAAGACCATACATTTCTTAAGTGTTGGTTACAGCATTTTACTTTCACTTTACAATAGCACTTTCTGTAACAAGCAGTGTAATTAGCTTTGATTTTTTTAAAAAAGCAATTCCTATTATCCCCACAGTTTAGCCACACTCATGTAAATTATATCATCTTGGTCAGTGGTTCTCCAGAGCAACTCTCTTAAAAACAGTAACTCTGAGGACTAGGTGTTTTTTGTTTTGTTTTTTTTTTTCCTTTTCCCCAGTTTTCTCCATTTTTAGGGCCTTACAGTTCTTGGTTGAGTGGGAAAGTGTACAGTAAGAATGAAAATGAAAAAAAATCACATGAACTATTTTATTGTCAAATCTAGAAATGATATGGTCTCACGCTGAGCACATTTTATTGCCTACAATTCAGTCAAGTACTCTCAACTAAGTTCAGTGAAGGTGGTGAAAGGAAAGCATATAATTTAGCTATTTAATTAAGACGAGGGTAAATGTTTGTTGGGAATGCCTATAGTCTGCACTATATAAAGAATAATTTAGAGGAATTCATTCTTGTGAGAATATTTAATAAGAAAATCAGTGAAAGCTTTAGTTCAAGCATAAGTTATAGAATACTTTTGGATCCTAGCAAAAGAAGCATTAGAAAGAAGAAATTACCTCTTGTACAAGGAAATTCAGGTACTAGGTCGGATAATGACTATTTATTTTCTTTGTAGACTGGAGGAAATAATTTTTCAAGGCTGGTGAGTGAAATTATTGCCTGATGGCAGAAGAGACACTACTCCTTACTCTCTCAGGATCAGTCTGAGGATTTATTGAAAGAGGGCAGATGAAAGAGTCCAAGTGGGAATATATGAGTGTCCCAAAAGCTCAAAAATATCTCAGGCTAACAATAGCAGTATGTCTGCTCCCTGATCTCTCTTTTTCAGATATTAAAATGGCTATTGTCTTTGCAGTGGATATTACTCTGGATCCAGCCACCACCCATCCTTCCCTCTTCTTGTTGGAAGGGAACAGACGTGTAACCTGGGCAGAGAAGTCTCAAGACCTACCTGAGGACCCACAGAGATTTTGTTCTCTTCCCTGTGTGCTGGGTCATCAGGTCATCACCTCAGGGAGGTGGTACTGGGAAGTAGAGGTTGGGAGCCATGGCGCATGGGACCTGGGGATTTGTAGGCCTCATGTAATGAGAAAGGGCAGGGTGTGTATCAAACCTGAGGATGGTTTCTGGGCCCTTAGGTTCTATAGGCAGGAGTACTGGGTACTCACCTCTCGAGAAACAAAACTACTGTAAAGGCGCACCCGGCCAGAGTGTGTATTTTCCTAGAATATGAGGAGAGACGTATTTCATTTTATAATATGGTAGACAAATCTGATATTCACACCTTGTCTCAAGGCGCCTTTGGTGGGCCCTTAAAGCCTTTTTTCAGGCCTTGTTCCAATGAGTCAGAGCATTTGACCATCTGTCCAGGGCCTGGAACAGACCAGAATCCCCTGTACTAGGAGCATCATATAAGCTGCAGGTCAGTGTGGCTTGAAGCATTTGATCATGACGTGAATTCTCCTAGACCAGAAACAAATTATTTTTTCTTATCCATTTTAATGGGTTTCCTTATTGTCGGAAGCCGCGTTAGGCATTACTGACAAAATGGAAGCACGGCCCCAGCATCCTCTCCTCATTCCGCAGCCACGGACCCGGGATGAAGGAATTAGCTCTTGTGATTCTGACTTGTTTCTTCCTTTCTTTGGTTGAGTTGGCTGGAAAGAATGTTAAGGTCCTTATTGTTCTTGACAGAAGCATGAGAAAGCACAAAGCCTTCTGCAGTTGTGCCCAGAAAATAATCTATAAAGTAACCATCGACATTTGTTCAAGGATTTTTGCAAATAATGTCCCAGAATGAGCTTGTAGGCCACAGCTTGAGGCCACGGAAAAGATTGTTATCTGAGACCTGTTTGTAAGGGAAATGTTTATGGCAAAAGAAGTTTGCTAAGCTTAGGGTTTAGGAATAATTAAGAATAGCTAGAAGCCTTTTTAGGACATAGTGAGCTTAAGATACTAGGGGCAAGCAGGATTTAGAAAGATAAGAAATAAACTGAGGAATGTGGTATGCAGCCCAGACATAAGCATGAGTTACAAAGTAATCACAAGTAAACATGATTCTGAGAGAATCGCTGAAGCAGGAACTTTGTTTGAAGGACAACAAGAAGATAATAAATTTGGGTGAGGGGGAGATGAAAATGTAAAACCTCTGACCTAATTCTTTTGAAAAAGTATAAAAGAAGACCTGATGCTTGAAATAAACATGTAGTCCCATACCTTGACTCAGAGGCTACATCATTTCCCGCCAACACCGCTCATCCCTTCAGGCTGATCCCCTGGCTGCTAGAGCTGGACTCTGGCACCTTATCCTTTTATTTTCTTCAGAAACAGCTTCCCCAGAGCGTGGTGCCAAGTAGAAAACTGTGTGTTGCTTGTGGTGTGTGTAATGACAAAAAAAAATCATAAAATATAATCACATCATCATTCTAAATGTATACAAAGCACTAGAGTATGTGATTGTCCATATAGTGTTGCAATGTCTTTAAGATTACAAATTTAAAATGTCAAGGGTGAAAACAAGGGGAGAAAACTTTTTGTTTTGTATTCTTTTGCATCTTTGGGTTTTGTATTGCATTTATAAAGTGAAATGCTGAAAAATAAAGTTAAAACCTTCAAATAAAAAATAATTGAGTTGTTCTCAGTTGTCTAATGTGGTGGCATTCAGAGGGAACCAGATGTTTTCAAGCTTATTCTTCAGCTTCCTCTGTGTGAGCATCTATGTTCCATCCTTACACTTTTTACCCTCCCATTCACTCTGAGGTATTGGTTCATTCCTGCTTTTCTTGCTACTATGTATAGCTTGGGAAGACAGTTTCTTAATGTATATGGAGTATGAATTATATTTTAGAACAATCTTGTGGGTTTTAGCACTTATACAGACTCATGTAGGCACTACTAGATTCAGGATAAAAGATAGTTCCATTACTCCAAAAAACTATTTTGTGATTGATTTGTGCAGTCAAATATTTCATTAATACCTAACCTGGAAACAATTGATCAGATTAGTGCTTCTGTATGTTTTGTATTTTACCAGACGTTCATATAAATAGAATCGTTATATTTTGTGTTTTGAGGTTGGCTCTTTTCCCTTTGAATAAAGCTTTTGATATTTAACCATGGTATTAGAGGTATTAATACTTGATTCCTATTTGCTGAGTAGTACTCCAGTGAATTAATGTACAGTAATTTGACCATTTAATCTCTAAAGAATGTTTATGTTGTTTCCAATTGGGATGACTATGAATTAATGTGGAGTCCTGCCCCAAGGCCACAGAAGAGCCCAGCACCAAGGTCATCTCGGAAGCTGACAGAGCCCCATTATAATAATTGTCAAAAGCCCCCATGAACATCACTGGTAGGCTTCCTGACCACATATTAGGCAAATTTATACCCACCCTATATCACCCTAATGCCAACTTTGCAGCAGAAATTTTCTTTGTCGTGAAGCTATAAAAATTGACTGCTAACCCACAAAAAGTGTTCACTTTCCACTGAGAGTTCAACCTGAGACACTAGCAGTGACCACCTTATCTCTGTTCTTTGTTCTTAATAAACTCCCTCTTTTCTACAATACTCCATGTCTGGAAATTCTTTGCAAACCCAAGGTTCAGACTGCCACAACCATTAAGATGCTGTAAACATTTATGTAAACATTTTTGTGGGAATATCAGTTTCCACTTTTCTATGGTAAATATCTAAAAATGAAATGACTGGATCATGTGATTAGAGCAGTTACAACTTTATAAGAAACTGCCAAACTCTTTCTAGAGCAGCTGTACCATTCTGCACTCCTAGTAGAAATGATAGAGAGTTCCAATTGCCTCATATACTTACCAGCACCTGGTATTGTTAGTTTTAATTTCTTGTTTCACTATTTATTATTGATATTTAATTCTATCCATTATAATAAGTATGGGATGGTATTTCACTGTGTTGTCATTTGAATCCATCTCTACACGACCCAGATAACCATGATGGTGTGATCACTCATCTAGAGCCAGACATCCTGGAATGTGAAGTCAAGTGGGCCTTAGAAAGCATCACTATGAACAAAGTTAGTGGAGGTGATGGAATTCCAGTTGAGCTGTTTCAAATCCTGAAAGATGATGCTGTGAAAGTGCTGCACTCAAAATGCCAGCAAATTTGGAAAACTCAGCAGTGACCACAGGACTGGAAAAGGTCAGTTTTCATTCCAATCCCTAAGAAAGGCAATGCCAAAGAATGCTCAAACTACCACACAATTGCACTCATCTCACATGCTAGTAAAGTAATGCTCAAAATTCTCCAAGCCAGGCTTCAGCAATATGTGAGCCATGAACTTCCTGATGTTCAAGCTGGTTTTAGAAAAGGCAGAGGAACCAGAGATCAAATTGCCAACATCCGCTGGATCATGGAAAAAGCAAGAGAGTTCCAGAAAAACATCTGTTTCTGCTTTATTGACTATGCCAAAGCCTTTGACTGTGTGGATCACAATCAACTGTGGAAAATTCTAAAAGAGATGGAAATACCAGACCACCTGACCTGCCTCTTGAGAAATCTGTATGCAGGTCAGGAAGCAACAGTTAGAACTGGACATGGAGCAACAGACTGGTTCCAAGTAGGAAAAGGAGTACATCAAGGCTGTGTATTGTCACCCTGCTTATTTAACTTCTATGCAGAGTACATCATGAGAAACGCTGGGCTGAAGAATCACAAGCTGGAATCAAGATTGCCGGGAGAAATATCAATAACCTCAGATATGCAGATGACACCACCCTTATGGCAGAAAGTGAAGAGGAACTAAAAAGCCTCTTGATGAAAGTGAAAGAGGAGAGTGAAAAAGTTCACTTAAAGCTCAACATTCAGAAAACGAAGATCATGGCATCTGGTCCCATCACTTCATGGGAAATAGATGGGGAAACAGTGTCAAACTTTATTTGTGGGGGCTCCAAAATCACTGCAGATGGTGATTGCAACCATGAAATTAAAAGACGCTTACTCCTTGGAAGAAAAGTTATGACCAACCTAGAGAGTATACTCAAAAGCAGAGACATTACTTTGCCAACTAACGTCCGTCTAGTCAAGGCTATGGTTTTTCCAGTGGTCATGTAGGGATGTGAGAGTTGGACTGTGAAGAAGGCAGAGCGCTGAAGAATTTGATGCTTTTGAACTGTGGTGTTGGAGAGGACTCTTGAGAGTCCCTTGGACTGCAAGGAGATCCAACCAGTCCATTCTGAAGGAGATCAGCCCTGGGATTTCTTTGGAAGGAATGATGCTAAAGCTGAAACTCCAATACTTTGGCCACCTCATGCAAAGAGTTGACTCATTGGAAAAGACTCTGATGCTGGGAGGCATTAGGGGCGGGAGGAGAAGGGGACGACCGAAGATGAGATGGCTGGATGGCATCACTGACTCGATGGCCGTGAGTCTGAGTGAACTCCAGGAGTTGGTGATGGACAGGGAGGCCTGGCGTTCTGTGATTCATGGGGTTGCAAAGAGTCGGACACGACTGAGTGACTGAACTGAACTGAATAATAATAATCCTGTGCTTATTTACTCTTTGTGTGCCTTCTGGGCGTCTTTAATCCATTTTACAAACATTATAATAGACTTTATTTTAAGAGCAACCTTATGTTTACAGAAGATATTTTGGTATTAGTTTTCCTCTCAGAAAATCTTATAATATTCTTTGATATATTTTCAGTGCTAATACTTCAAAATTTTATATGGCAACACTGATCACCTATATGAATATTTGTTTAACCTCTCTGGATTTTTATGGATCAGTGTAAAGAATGGTGGAATGAGCATTAAGATTTGAAAATAGTCTATATAGGGACTGAGTGGGCTCCTCTCACGAGCCCACCTCCCATGGCTCCCTCCCTTGGACCTTGCCTAGAAACTGAGACAAGATCATGGAGAGGCCTCTCCACTGGCCTTGCTGGACTGACATCCACACACCTGCCCACATTGCATCCACTGGTTACTAGGGCGAGTGAAATCCCATTCCCTCGGATCCTCTCTCTCTCTCAGCTTGATTCCAAGTTCTAGCGCTAGGCAGGAGGAATCCCACAGCCCTCAGGCCCTCGGCCTTGTGCCCCGTCTGACTTTGAAACAGGGGACGCCCATTTCAAAGCAGACTATTACTACTCTTTGAGAACGGGGACGCGTTTTCTCTCAGCCCTTTCTCCTTGCTTTCTCTAGTCCATGTCTAACCTCCCTATTCAGCCGCAATGGGAAATTCTCAATCCCAGCCCTCAAAATCTACTCCTCTAGGATGCCTTCTCCAAAACCTAAAAGCTTTGGGCTTCCAAGGGGAGGTGAGATTTATTTACTATTCTAACACTGTCTGGCTGCAATAAAGACTTGATAACAGATCCAAATGGCCAGAAAATGGAACTCTTGATTATAATATTCTATGGGACCGCGATAACTTCTGCCACCACAAGGGCAAGTGGTTGAATCCCTTATGTTCAGGCTTTCTTTACTCTTCACTCTCGATCCTCTCTCTGTAAATTCTTTTCTACTTCTTAAATACTTAGCCCACTCTGGGCCACATCCTCCTGATACAATGTCTCCTGATCCCTTTTCAGACTTTTTTTCTTCTTCTTTAGACAGTTCCGACCACAGCCCACCCCTCATTGCTCCCAATCCCTTTGCAGCCACTTCAGATCCAGTTCCACAATCTCCACCTTACGACCGCTCCTTCCTCCCGCCTTCTCAAGCTCAGACCTCTGCCACCGCTGCAGCTCCCAACCCCCCTCCCCAGCCTGTGCCTGAGAAAGGCTCTGAGATGTCAGCCCCACCCTCTACCCTAAGGGTCCCAAGCCTTTACCCAGACCTCCCTAGATCCCCTGTCCCGAACAACTTAAAATAGAAAATTTCACCACAGGACCCTGCTCCTTCCCTTGCCCTACTCCTCCCTTTTCAGGAACTAGCTGGAGCAGAAGGCATTGTTTGGTTCAAGTCCCATTCTCCCTCACTGAACTATCTCAGATTGAAAAGCATCTTGGCTCCTTCTCCTCAAACACTGATAATTATTTAAAAGAATTCAAGTATCTTACCCAGTCTTACTGTTGTAGCCACGTTTTCCAGGAAACAAACTCAGAAGGACAATGCAGATAGTGAAGCGCAGTTTATTACACTGGTGGGCCCAAGGCAAGGACTCCGACCAATTTTTGTGAAAAGCTTTATATACTCTAAGTGTATGTGCCCAAACCCACGTCCCCAAATTCCCTGAAACTAGTCTGAACAAAAGAAAAGAAAGATACAATCAAAGTTAACCCATGATTCATATGCTTTAAGCCTAGGTATTAGCAGTGGACAATTATCAATAGGCCTGTGGTCATACCCCAATAAGCATAATAGAATTATGATTTTATTCAGTTACACAGATAATAAAGATATTCTTTTAAGTGACAGAGAGTCTAGGTATGAGCCCTTGGGCTCTTCCATCAGAGAGTCTGGTTTTCCAGTTGGTATGTTGTTTCCATAGATCCTGGGCATATAGCTCAAAGTCCACAGTCTGACCCAAGATGGAGTCCTGCTTTCAAGACAGAACCTGTTCTCTCTGTTTCCTCCTTTATTACAACTTAACCTGGCATGATATTTACACCATACTTTCCTCCACTCTTCTCCCAGAAGAGAAGGAACGACTATGGCAAGCCTCTCAGGCGCATGCTGATGAGATACACAGAACAGATGACACTAAGCCCATAAGGGCGATGGCTGTGCCCTTCAGCTCAATTCAGTTCAGTTCAGTCATTCAGTCGTATCTGACTCTGTGATCCCACAAATCACAGCACGCCAGGCTTCCTTGTCCATCACCAACTCCCAGAGTTCACTCAGACTCACGTCCATCGAGTCAGTGATGCCATCCAGACATCTCATCCTATGTCGTCCCCTTCTCCTCCTGCCCCTAATCCCTCCCATCATCAGAGTCTTTTCCAATGAGTCAACTCTTCCCATGAGGTGGCCAAAGTACTGGAGTTTCAGCTTTAGCATCATTCCTTCCAAAGAAATCCCAGGGCTGATCTCCTTCAGAATGGACTGGTTGGATCTCCTTGCAGTCCAAGGGACTCTCAAGAGTCCTCTCCAACACCACAGTTCAAAAGCATCAATTCTTCGGCACTCAGCCTTTTCACAGTCCAACTCTCACGTCCATACATGACTACTGGAAAAACCATAGCCTTGACTAGATGGACCTTAGTCGGCAAAGTAATGTCTCTGCTTTTGAATATACTATCTAGGTTGGTCATAACTGTTCTTCCGAGGAGTAAGCGTCTTTTAATTTCATGGCTGCAGTCATCATCTGCAGTGATTCTGGAGCCCCCAAAAATAAAGTCTGACACTGTTTCCACTATTTCCCCATCTATTTCCCATGAAGTGATGGGACCAGATGCCATGATCTTCGTTTTCTGAATGTTGAGCTTTAAGCCAACTTTTTCACTCTCCACTTTCACTTTCATCAAGAGGCTGCTTAGTTCCTCTTCACTTTCTGCCATAAGGGTGGTGTCATCTGTATATCTGAGGTTATTGATATTTCTCCCATCAATCTTGATTCCAGCTTGTAATTCTTCAGCCCAGTGTTTCTCATGATGTACTTTTCATATAAGTTAAACAAGCAGAGTGACAATATGCAGCCTTGATGTACTCTTTTTCCTATTTGGAACCAGTCTGTTGTTCCATGTCCAGTTCTAACTGCTGCTTCCTGACCTGCATACAGGTTTCTCAAGGGGCAGGTCACGTGGTCTGGAATTCCCATCTCTTTTAGAATTTTCCACAGTTGATTGTGATCCACACAGTCAAAGGCTTTGGCATAGTCAATAAAGCAGAAATAGATGTTTTTCTGGAACTCTCTTGGTTTTTCGATGATCCAGCGGATGTTGGCAATTTGATCTCTGGTTCCTCTGCCTTTTCTAAAACCAACTTGAACATCTGGAAGTTCATGATTCACTTATTGCTGAAGCCTGGCTTGGAGAATTTTGAGCATCACCTTACTAGCGTGTGAGATGAGTGCAATTGTGTGGTAGTGAGCATTCTTTGGCATTGCCTTTCTTAGGGATTGGAATGAAAACTGACCTTTTCCAGTCCTGTGGCCACTGCTGAGTTTTCCAAATTTGCTGGCATATTGAGTGCAGCACTTTCACAGCATCATCTTTCAGGATTTGAAATAGCTCAACTGGAATGTCATCACCTCCAGTAGCTTTGTTCATAGTGATGCTTTTTAAGGCCCACTTGACTTCACATTCCAGAAGTCTGGCTCTAGGTGAGTGATCACACCATCGTGATTATCTTGCTCATGAAGATCTTTTTTGTACAGTTCTTCTGTGTATTCTTGCCACCTCTTCTTAATATCTTCTGCTTCTGTTAGGCCCATACCATTTCTGTCCTTTATCGAGCTCATCTTTGCATGAAATGTTCCCTTCGTGCCTCTAATTTTCTTGAAGAGATCTCTAGTCTTTCCCATTCTGTTGTTTTCCTCTATTTCTTTGCATTGATCACTGAGGAAGGCTTTCTTCTCTCTTCTTGCTATTCTTTGGAACTCTGCATTCAAATGCTTGTATCTTTCCTTTTCTCGTTTCACTTCTCTTCTTTTCACAGCTATTTGTAAGGCCTCCTCAGACAGCCATTTTGCTTTTTTGCATTTCTTTTCCATGGGGATGGTCTTGATCCCTGTTTCCTGTACAATGTCATGAACCTCCGTCCATGGTTCATCAGGCACTCTATCTATCAGATCTCGGCCCTTAAATCTATTTCTCACTTCCACTGTATAATCATAAGGGATTTGATTTTGGTCATACCTGAGTTGTCTAGTGGTTTTCCCTACTTTCTTCAATTTAAGTCTGAATTTGGCAATAAGAAGTTCACGATCTGAGCCACAGTCAGCTCCTGGTCTTGTTTTTGTTGACTGTATAGAGCTTCTCCATCTTTGGTGAAGAGGAACTAAAAAGCCTGTTGATGAAAATGAAAGTGGACAGTGAAAAAGTTGGCCTAAAGCTCAATATTTAGAAAACAAAGATCATGGCATCTGGTCCCATCACTTCATAGGAAATAGATGGGGAAATAGTGGAAACAGTGTCAAACTTTATTTTGGGGGGCTCCAAAATCACTGCAGATGGTGATTGCAGCCATGAAATTATAAGACACTTACTCCTTGGAAGAAAAGTTATGACCAACCTAGATAGTATATTCAAAAGCAGAGACATTACTTTGCCGACTAAGGTCCGTCTAGTCAAGGCTATGCTTTTTCCTGTGGTCATGTATGGATGTAAGAGTTGGACTGTGAAGAAGGCTGAGCGCCGAAGAATTGATGCTTTTGAACTGTGGTGTTACAGAAGACTCTTGAGAGTCCCTTGGACTGCAAGGAGATCCAATCAGTCCATTCTGAAGGAGATCAGCCCTGGGATTTCTTTGGAAGGAATGATGCTAAAGCTGAAACTCCAGTACTTTGGCCACCTCATGGGAAGAGTTGACTCATTGGAAAAGACTCTGATGTTGGGAGGGATTGGGGGCAGGAAGAGAAGGGGACGACAGAGGATGAGATGTCTGGATGGCATCACGGACTCGATGGGCGTGAGTCTGAGTGAACTCCGGGAGTTATTGATGGACAGGGAGGCCTGGCGTACTGCGATTCATGGGGTCACAAAGAGTCGTACACGACTGAGCGACTGAACTGAACTGAAGAACTAAACCCTGTATTTTTTAGTATCCTGTTTATCGTATGTAGAGTTAATTATAATCATTATTTATTACATTGCATTCTTAATACTTATTTATCTTAAAATAGGAGGTTTATATCTTCCTCCAATTAACTCATCCTCACCCTGCATCTCATGAGAAAACTGATCTTTTATAAGATATCTTCATGTGTGTTGTGTGTCTTTGTGTGTGTGTTAGTCACTCAGTCCCGTCTGACTCTGGGACTGTAGCCTGCCAGACTCCTCTGTCCATGGGATTCTCCAGGCAAGAATAATGGAGTGAGTTGTCATTTCTTTCTCCATATTTTCTATTCCACATGTAATTAAGATCATAGAGTATTTGTATTTCTCTGTCTGACTTATTTAGCATAGTATTTTAACATCTATCCATATTGATGGAAATGGTACTAATCCTCATTTTTTAGGGCTGCATATTTCATTGTATATGTATATCACAACTTATTTATCATTTATCTATTCAAGGATACTTAGGTTGCTTACATGGCATGACTATCGTAAATGATGTTGCTATAGATATAGTGAAAAACATTTTCAGGTTAACAGGGTTTTATCCACCTTGGATGTATTCCCTGAATTGAAATTGCTGGATACTATGTTGCATACATTTTCAGTTATGTCTGATTCTTTGCAACCCCATGGACTATATAGCCCATGAGGCTCCTCTGTCCACTGGATTTCCTAGGTAAGAATACTGGAGTGGATTGCCATTTCCTTCTCCAGGGGATCTTCCTGACCCAGGGATCGAACTCATGCCTCCTGTGTCTCCCACATTGCAGGCAGATTCTTTAACCACTGAGTCATAGGAATTGAGAGCTCTATTTTTAATCTTTTGAGGACCTCCATAGTGTTTTCCATAGGGATAGTACCAATTTACTATTGCACCAACAATGTACAATGGTTCTTTTCTCTCCACAGTTACATCAATATTTGATATCATTTATCTATTTGATGATTGTCATTCTAACAGGCAAGAGATGAACTCCCATTGTGATTCTAATTTGTTTGTGTTTCCCTGATAACTAGTGATATTGAGCATCTTTCCATGCTCTCAATTTTAATTTGGCTATTTTGTATAACTTCTTCAGAGAAACATCAAGTATGTCTTTTGCCCAGTTTTTAATTGTTTTTTTTTTCTCTTGAATTGTATGAATTCTTCATATATTTAGATATTAATCCCTGCTAAATATATGGTTTGCAAATACTTTTCCCATTTTATAGGTTGTCTTTTCACTTTGCTGATACTTTCTATTTGTAAAAGATTATTAGTTTGATGTAGTTGCACTTGTTTATTTTTTATTTTGTTACTTATGCATTAGATGTGCTTCCAAAAAATAATTACCAAGACCCATGTTGAGGAATTTTGCAGATGTTGTCTTCTAGGAGTTCCATGGCTTTAAGTCTTACATTAAGTTTTTAATCCATTTTGAGTTACTTTTTGTGAGTGATATAAAATAGGATCAAGTTTCTTTCTTTCACTGTGACTATCCTGTTTTTCCAGCACTATTTCTTTTTTTCTTTTCTTTTTTAAATTTTAATTGGAGGCTAATTACTTTACAATATTTTGGTGGGTTTTGCCATACATTCACATGAATCAGCCATGGATGTACATGTGTTCCCCATCCTGACCCCCTCTCCCACTTTCCTCTCCATCCCATCCCTCAGGGTCATTCTAACAGGCACCAGCCCTGAGCACCCTGTCTCACGCATCGAAGCTGGATTGGTGATCTGTTTCACATATGATAATATACATGCTTCAATGCTATTCTCTCAAATCATCCCACCCTCGTCTTCTCCCACAGAGTCCAAAAATCTGTTCTTTACATCTGTGTCTCTTTTGCTGTCTCACATATAGGGTCATCGTTACCATCTTTCTAAATTCCATATATATGCGTTAATATACAGTATTGGTGTTATTCTTTCTGACTTACTTCACTCTGTATAATAGGCTCCGGTTTCATCCACCTCATTAGAACTGATTCAAATGCATTCTTTTTAATAGATGAGTAATATTCCAGCACTATTTATCAAAGAGACTGTCTTTTCCCCATTGATTCTTCCTGACTTCTTTGTCAAATACTAGTTAGCCATATGGAGAAGGCAATGGCACCCCACTCCAGTATTCTTGCCTGAAAATGCCATGGACGGAGGAGTGGTGGGCTGCAGTCCGTGGGGTCGCTAAGAGTTGGACACAAGTGAGTGATTTCACTTTTCACTTTTCACTTTCATGCATTGGAGAAGGAAATGGCAACCCACTCCAGTGTTCTTGCCTGGAGAATCCGAGAGATGGGGGAGCCTGGTGGGCTGCCGTCTATGGGGTCGCACAGAGTCGGACATGACTGAAGCCACTTAGCAGTAGCAGTAGCAGCAGTTAGCCATATATACTTGGTTTTATTTCTGGGTTCTCAATTCTTTTCCATTGGTCTATTTGTAAGTTTTTCACCAGTATGATACTGTTTTGATTACTATAGGTCTATATTGTTACAAGGTAGCTTAAATCAGAATTGAGATACTTGTTATTCCTTGTCAGAATTTCTTTGGCTATATGGAGTCATTTGTGGTTTTGTAAGATTTTTAAGGAAGAGTGTATTTTCTATTTCTGTAAAAAAAATTCCTACTAGGAATTGCTTTGAATCCGTAGATGGCTTTTGGTTGTATCAATATTTTAATGATATTAATTCTTTCAAGCATGTAGATGAGATAAATTTGCATTTTTTGGTGTATGCTTTATTTCTTTTCACCAAAGTATGTAGTTTTCATAGTAGAGATCCTTCACTGCCTTAGCTAAATTTATTCATAAGTATTTTAATGTTTTGATACTGTCACACAATACATGGGATCAATTTTTAAATTTCTTTTACAGAAAGTTTGTGGTCAGTATGTTGAAGTGTTACTGATTTTTATGTGTTGATTTTGTACCCTGCAACTTTATTGAATTCCTTGATTGGTTATGAACAGTTTTAATCAAGTCCTTAGAGTTTCAGTTCAGTTCAGTTCAGTTCAGTTCAGTTGCTCAGTCGTGTCTGACTCTGTGACCCCATGAATCGCAGCACGCCAGGCCTCCCTGTCCATCACCACCTCCCAGAGTTCACTCAGACTCACGTCCATCGAGTCCGTGATGCCATCCAGCCATCTCATCCTTGGTCGTCCCCTTCTCCTCCTGCCCCCAATCCCTCCCAGCATCAGAGTCTTTTCCAATGAATCAACTCTTCGCATGAGGTGGCCAAAGTACTGGAGTTTCAGCTTTAGCATCATTCCTTCCAAAGAAATCCCAGGGTTGATGTTCAGAATGGACTGATTGGATCTCCTTGCAGTCCAAGGGACTCTGGAGTCTTCTTCAACACCACAGTTCAAAAGCATCAATTCTTTGGCGCTCAGCCTTAGAGTTTACTGTGTATAAAATCATGTCATCAGCAAATAGAGACGGCTTTACATCTTCCTTTCCAATTCTGATGCCATTTATTACTGCTTCTTGCCTGACTGCTCTATTGAAGACTTCCAGTATTATGTTGAGTAAGAATGGTAAGAGTGAGCACCCCTGTCTTATTTCTGATTTTAGAGGAAAAGCTTTCCAGCTTTTGCCATTGAGTATGTTAGCTATGGGCTTCTCATAAAAGGTCTTCATTATATTAAAATATGTCCTTTCTGCACGTAATTTGCTATATGTTTGTATCATGAAAGATGCTGAATTTTTGCCATTTTTTGAATTATTGAGATGATAATATGATTATTTTCTTTCATTCTATTGGTGTGATGTATCACATTGCATTGCATATGTTAAACCATCCTTGGATCACACAGATAAATACCACTTGATCGTGATGAATGTTCCTTTTAATGTGCTGCCTAGTTAGATTTAAGAGTATTTTGTTGAGAATTTTTGCATCCATATTCAGCAAGGACATTGGCCTGCAGTTTTCTTTTCTGATAATATTCTTACCTGCCTTTGTTATCAGGATAATGCTGGCCTTGTAAAATGAGTTTGGGATTATTTCCTCTTCTTTGATATTTTGGAAACTTTTGTTCAAGATTGGTGTTAATTCTTCTTTTAGTGATTTGTAAAATTGACCAGTGAAGCCATCAAGTCCTGGACTTTGCTTCACTAGCAAATTTTTTTTACTGATTCATTCTCCTCACTAGAAATTGGTCTCTTAAGATTTCTATTTCTCCAGTCTTGGGTAGGTTGTATATTTCTAAGTTTTCCTTCTAAGTTGTCCAGTTTGTTGGCACATAGATGTTCATATAACCTCTTACTGCCTTTTGCATTTCTGTAATAATAATTGTAATGTCTACTTTTTTCATCTATAATTTTATTGATCTGCAGACTTTCTTTTTTCACTGGTTATTCTAGATAAAAGTTTGTCAATTTTAACTTTCCAAAACACTGACTCAATTTGGTTTATCCTTTCAATTGTTTTTCTATTCTTTATTGCTTTGGCTTTAATTATTATTATTTCCTTCCTTCCTTTAACTTTTAGCTCAATTTGCTTTTTCTCATTGCATAAGACATAGAGTCGGTTTTTATTTTGGGATTTTTTTCTTTTTATATATAATGGGTTATTATTGCTATGAATTTCCCTCTTAGATCTGCTTTTGCTGCATTCCATGAGTTCTGATATGTTGTGTTTTCATGTTCTTTGTCTCAAGAAAATGTATGCCCCCTGAAATTCTTCTTTGATCCATTAGCTTTTAATGAGTGTTATTTCATTTCATGCATTTGTAAATTTTCCAGTTTTCCATTTCTTATTGATTTTTGGACTCATCTTATTTATAGTTCCATGCCATTGTGAGCAGACAAAATATTTAGTAGGATTTCAGTCTTCTTGAATTTGCTAAGACTTTGTTTTGTGGCCCAATATATGATCTAAATATAAAATATCCCATGTGTGCTTCTGAATAATATGTATTCTTCTGTTGTTGGATATGTGTTCTTGATATATTTGCTAGGTATATTTGGCTTATAGCGTTGTTCAGATACACTGTTTCCTTACTGATTGCCTACATGATATACTTATTGTTGGGAGTGAGGTATTCAAGTACCCCACTACTATTGTATTGCTATTTATTTCTCCTTTTATCTCTGTGAATATGTGTCTTGTATATTTAGGTGCTCCAAAGTTAGACACATAGACATTTTTAATTGTTGTATCTTCAGAATTAACCCCCTTTTCACTATGTAATGAAATATATATGTCTCATTTTCCTCTTTTTGGCTTGAAATGTCTTTTTCCATCCCTTCACCCTCAATCTATGTGTGTCTTTAAGATGAAAGTGAGTCTCTTGTAGGTAACATAAAATTGAATCTGTCTTTGTTTTAATTATTTTTTCCATTCAGCCGCTCTATGTCTTTTAATTGGAGTATTTGTTTATATTTAACATAACTGTTGATAGGTAAAAACTTACTACTGCCATTTTGTTAATTGTTTTTCAGTTATTCTGTAGGTCTGCTGTTCCCTGTTTCTTACTCTGTTTTGTGTGTGTATATATGTTGATGTCTTTTTTTTATCAGTATGTTTTAATTTCTTTATCATATTCTTTTGCATAATTATTACAGATTATTTTTCCCTTTGGGTTACTATGAAGTTTACATAAAATACCTCAAATTATAACATGCTATTTCAAGCTGATAATAACATAACTTCAGAGGAATTCCTAAACCTTACCTTTTTTGCTTCTCCTTCACCTCACATTTTAGGTCATTGCTATTACAAGTTACATATTTTTTAATATTTGTAACTAGCAACAATTTGTTGTAGTTATGGCTATTTTACTACATTCATTATTTTAACTTTGAGTTCTGAGTGAATTATGCATCACAATTATATTACCAAATTTTATTTTGACTATCAATAATGATCAGTGAGTTTTCTGCTACCTTTTTATGCTATTGTCCCAAGATATTCCTAAAATATTTTCAGTAACACTAATACAATTACTAGTTTTAGTATTTTTCTTTTCCCAGGGATATTTTCCATTACATTTTCATTTTCAGGAGTGGAATTTAGGAACATATATCTTTAATGAATAGAACAGGCTTCTTATGGGCTTCCCAAGGGGCTCAGTGGTAAAGAGCCAGCTTGCAAATTCAAGAGACTCAGGGCACTCAGGTTCAGTCCCTGGATTGGGATATTCCCCTGTAGAAGGAAATGGCAACCCACTCCAATATTCCTGCCTGGAAAATTTTCGGAGACAGAGGAGCCTGACAAGCTATAGTCACAAGAGAATCAGACATGACTGAGTGAGCACACACAGGCTTCTTGTGACTACATGTACTAGTGCAGTTATGGACACAAAGGTGTTTTAGTGTATACTTTCTCATCACTTTTTAAGTACCTATCTTATGCATGTGCACTTGTTTGCATTTTATTCTGAAAAAAAGGAAAAGTTCTAATGAAAAACAAAATATTTATGCTAGTTATTCCAGAAGAATTCCTAGTCAGTCTCCTCTCATTATGTAATTTCCTATCTTATTTCCTTTTGCATGTTTGGGAACACATGTAAGAATTAAAGATTTTAAAATTAAAAAAATAAAAAACTATAAAAAAAAAAAGAAGTAGGAGAATATAAAACAGTACTGCCTCTGATTGATCGTCCATAAGGTTCCTATTCTCATAAATAAGAGTCAATTTGAACCATAAACTATAAAACTTTAAAAGTTTTTTATCCTCTTCCTTCCTGACATTGAGCCCTCACTTTGAACAAACCGGTTTTCTTTCTTTTATTTTTCAAATAAGAGTAAGCAAGAAAAAGGCAAGTCCAATTAAACTATTTCATTGTATACCTAGTCACGTTTCATCTGTTTCTACCTAGTCGTGTTTCACCTGTTTCTTCTACCTTTGTCTTCAGTGTTCAATGATTATACTTCTCAGTTCCAACAAACATATTTTTCATGACTTAGTCTTGTTATCTTTCCAACTACAGTTTGCCATCATTTGTTATTAAATTTTCCCCAACATTATCTCTTTCATTTGTCTTAATCATTGAAATCAATATAAACAGATTCATTCTGTTGTACAAATTTTGTGAATAATATATCTGAAAAGTTTTGTACTTTTAAAATTTATAGTGCATAAATTTTCTCTAAAAGGTTCAAGCTATTGACTGAGGACGACTTTCACCAATGTTTAGTATCTCATTCCACTTCCTATCAAATAATTTATTTGTTACCTCATTCAGGTATGAATTAAAATAGAAGTTAAACTACAGTTAGGTGTCATTAAATAGGCAAGCAGAGAAGTGAATAGAAGTGCCCAGGAACATGACCCTGCATTTTCTCTAGGACCAGTGATGCAGTATTATCTGCTTCAGTGTTTTAAGCAACTTTATACAACAAGTGTGTGTTCAGCCAGTCAGTCATGTCCTACATGTTCTTCGTGACCCCGTGGGCTATAGCCCACAAGGCTCCTCTGTCCATGGGATTCTCCAGGCAAGAATACTGGAGTGGGTTGCCATTTCCTTCCCCCGGTGATCTTCCCTACCCATAGATAGAATCTGCATCTCCTGCATTGGCAGGCAGATTCTTTACCACTAGTGCCACCTGGTTATACAACATAGATCTCACAAAAACAAGAATTGACTATATCATTATTGATAGCAGCCACAGATCTTATTAAAGCTAACATATCAAATAATAAAAGTCTAAACAATGTCAAAAGGGATTAAGAACACTTTTTAAAGGTCGTTATTTTATCTAATAGGAATTTCCAGGTAACTCAGTGGTAAAGAATTTGCCTGCCAGTGGAAAGACTCCAGTATGATCCTTGGGTAGGGAAGATCCCCTGGAGGAGGAAATGTTAACCTGCTCCAGTATTCTTGCCTGTAAAGTCCCATGGATAAAGGAGCCTAGCAGACTACAGTTCATGTGGTTGCAAAGAGTCAGACACGACTGAGCAACTGAACACAGCACACACATATTTTATCTAACATTTCTAAATTTTTCTCAGTTCAGTAAATGCTCTCTTTCACTCCTCTTTTCATTTTTGTAGACAATTCTCTGATAAATATGAGCTTTTAGACAGTGTTTGTGTGTATATGTGCATCTTTGCATGGAAAATACTTGTGTGTGTGTGTTTATCTGCAAACTAATGGGTTTACTTTTAAATTTAAAAATTGTAATATTTGATTTTTTGTATTTCTTTCCCAAAATATTTTCACTAATCTTTTCATTTTATCTTTCAGAAAGACCACAGAAAATATTTGGTAAATTTTCTGACAACTCATTACTCCCAAATCCTTTTATAATTATTCCTTTCTTGGTGTTTTTGAGATTGTCTATCTTTTATCTCTATGTCATCCCTTGGCTCACTCTTCTCCTGGGTGTCTGCACTTCCCTCCCCAAGTTTTTGGTTACCTCTCCTCTATTAACTTGTCTCCATTTCTTGTCCCTTCCTTCCATTCGTGCTCACTTCTTCTTTCTTTCCACACCATTTCTTCTCTGTAAATACTGGCCTTTTTTTGAATCCAGAGACCTTCCATAGTTTCACTGAGAAGTCATGAGACAAATGGCATATGATTTTTACTCTATGCATTTTTCTGGAAAACATTCAAACTTTGGACCTCTGTCACGTGCTCCAAATATTAGGGCTCATTTCTTTGCAATAGACACTTTTAAAAGTTTATTACTTATGAGATAATAAACATGTGATTAAATATCTCCACCGATTGTTCTATCAGAAATGTGTAAATTCTGATTTTATTTAATGGTCAGTTGTAAGCATGAAGCTGTCTTCCACTGCAAACAATCTTTTTACCCAAGTGTTCACAAGTATACAGATATTTTACACAATTCTTACTCATATTTTTTATACCAGCTAGAGTCATTCTTATATTTTTGCATTTTGTTGGCATAGAAGTTAACTATACAAAATAAAATTCTTTTATGGATGTAGAAGCAATTTATATCTTTAATATGTTTCTTGATAATATAGACTTCAATTCTGAAGTTTTTGTATAAATTACTCAAAAAGCTATTATCCTAGAATACTTCTGTAAGGTTATTACCCTCCTTAATTTTAAATTGCTTTTATGTTTCCAGGTTGAGTGGAATTTACGAATATACTTCTTTCATGTATGTGGCAGGCTTCATAAAACTACTGCTACAGATACAGTTTTAGTCAGATGAATGTTTATATTATATGCTTCCTCATCACTTTTTAAGTATCTGTCTTGTATGTGAACATGCTTGCACTTTATTCTGAAAAAGAAGGTCTGGTGAAAGAATAATGATTGATTATATGTGGGTATATATATATATATATATGTATATGTATCCCAGAGGAAGTCATATCTACTTTCTCTCAAGGTGTCATCTCCTATCTTAACTGCTTTGCACAGTGGGTGAAAGTTGTACAACAACACTGCCTTTGATTGGTTTGATGGCTTTAGGAAACTTGTGGTTCCAATTCCCAGAAATATTAGTGAGCTTAAACTACAGAGTAAACTCAATACTTCTAAAAATGTTATACTCATCTCTTCCTGACATTGTACTTTCATTTTGAATGTTAATTCTTTCTTATTTTTCTTTTTCAGACAAGAAAGAACAGGGAAAAGGCAAGTTCCAATGATGTATTATTATTTCATATATACACATATATCTGTTTCACTGAATAGGTCTGGATACTATGATCAACTTTCCAGAAATTCCTGTTTCCCATTTCCAAGATTGTGATTTCTAGAAACAATTTCTCACTGAAAGAATGTAAAGTGTCTTGAAAAAAAAAAGCCATTTCCAGATCAGGTAGAAAATGTCAAAATTACTTTGGAATATCTTGTTAAATGAACAGCAAGGAAGCTGCATTAGGCTTCTGGGGTCCTTTGAAGAGGACACAGGTTTCAACTTAAATAAGATCCCACTTCACAATAATTTTAGAGATTGAGCATCAAAGAAATACTGACTGGAAAATCTTAAACTCGTCAAGTATGTTAAACATCTACATGTTGCTAATAATACACTGCTACATTGGTTAAGGTAGCAGGATATTAGGGAATTTATTCATTATTCTGTGTGTATGTGTTATTCGCTCAGTCATGTCTGACTCTTTGCAACCCCATGGACTGTAGCCCACCAGGCTCCTCTGTCCATGGAATTCTCCAGGCAAGAATACTGGAGTGGGTTGCCATTTCCTTCACCAGGGGATCTGACCCAGGGGTTGAACCTGGGCCTCCTGCATTAAAATATATGTCTGTATTTTTAAACTTTCTGATTTTAAACTTTACTCAAGATAACTTCAGGCCATCTGATTTGAAACTACCATCACTGCCACTTAATATTTCGATATGCTTCCTTTCATGTAACAAGGCTATATATCCATGGGTTGGGGCTTTTCAGGTGGCACTACTGGTAAAGAATTCACCTGCCAGTGCGGGAGACACAAGAGACTCTGGTTTGATCCCTGGGCCAGGAAGATCCCCTGGAGAAGGAAATGGCAAAATCACTCCAGTATTCTTGCCTGGGAAATTCTGTGAACAAAGGAGCCTGGCAGTCCCTGGGGTTGCAAAGGGTGGGACAAAACTGAGCACAGCACAACACAAGAACTTACCAAAGCTAACAAATCAAATAATAAAAGCCTAAATAATGCCAAAAGAAGTCAATAGCATATTTTAAGAGGTAACAACTAATATTTCTAAAAAGTTTTCTCTTTCAGTAATTTCACTCCATTTCTAGTTTGACTTTTTTTGTAAAATATTCTGTGGACAGAAATGGGATTTCCTCCTCTGTGGGTACTTATGTGTGAGGGAGTGTGTGTGTGTGTGTGTGTGTGTGTGTGTGTGTGTGTGTGTGCTTTTGCATGTTAATAGTTTAATTTGGGGCTTTATTTAGAATTTTCAATACATTTAATTTTCTTCACATCTACGTCCCATGATATTTACATTGACCTTTGCGTTTTATTTTTCAGAAGATCTTCCCTCCAAAATTGGTAAATTTTCTCTGACATTTCCCATAACATTTAAATGACTGCTTTTTTGGTGTCTTTAGAGTTCCAGTTCACCTATATGGCTTCCAGTGGCTCATTCTTCTGGACGTCTACATGTCCCGTTCACTCATTTCTGCTCATGATCTTCTCTCACATTATGTTCTCTTCATTTCTGTTTCTATACTTTTCATTCATTCTCAATCCCTCTTTTTCATTCAATACCTGTACCTCCCTATAAACATTGATCTTGTGTTCTTCCAGAGACTTGTCACACTTATTACATTATTAAGCTGGAGAGATGAAAGAAATTAGGCTGATATGCACACGGTTTCTACTCTCTCTATATTTTATGGACACTGCCCACTAATTAAGACTTCTGTTTTATATAAGAAATATGAGAGCCCATTAAGATGCAATTAATTATTCACCAAACTTTAACAAGAACCCTTATTAGCTAAATATAGTTTTATTCCCACTTGTTGGTCAAATGTGAAGTGGAGGCTTACTCTTACACGGCCTGTGAATATGTTACTCAAGTGTTCTCAGTTATACAAATATTTTACATAATCTTTCCTCTCTTTTTTCTTTTAAATCAAAATGAATTTTGCTTATACTTTTATTAACACAATTATGAATTCTGAAAATTTCAATTCCTTTTAAATGTTAAGAGAAAAACTTTCATATGCTAAGGAAAGTTCATTGATTAATCTCTCAATTGAGAATGGTGTAGGTCAATGACACAAAGACACTGGAATTTTTCCAAAAATTTTTATAATATAATACAAATATAATCATTTTAAGTTTAACATTCTCCATTTCTAATGGTATTTTTCAATTTTTTTGTCAGACTGAATAGATTTGAAATACATCTACTAGATAAACAGATTTGGTCAGATGGATGCTTTTACTATTTTCTTCCTCATCTCTCTTAACAACCTATCTTTGTGTTTTGTGTATTTCTACTCTGTTTTAAAATGGAAAAAGTGCCTCTAAAAGACCACGGATTGATATTGTTTATCCAACAAAGTTATATCAGCTTCCTCTCATGATCAGTTTTCTGTTTAGCTCTTGTGCACCAAGCTCCATATGGAAGTAAAAGAATATTGCCTCTGATTGGTGAGGAAGCTTTGGAATCTTCTGATTCCAGTTCTTAGATTTATTAGTCAGCTTGAACTGTAGAGAAAATTATGGAAGTGTTCCAAATTTTTATCCTCTTCTCTTACTGATATGTACCCTCATTTTGAATGCAGATTGATTGTTTTTCTTTTTATATTAGTATAAGTGCAAACAAGAAAAAGACAAGTCCTATTAATGTGTGCCTAGTCATGCTTTCATGTGTCTCTTGCACCTGTCTCTAACTATCAATGATCACCACCTTCTATTCCTGTATCTGTATATTTGACATGATTTTGTCTCATTATTGTAATTCACTTTCCTGTATTATTATTGCTCTGAATTGTCCTGCATTTCAACACGTGTAGACAAATACTTTTGTCAAGTAAATTTTTTTAATAATATGTCTCTGATGTTTTGTCGTTTTTAGAATGGCTAATGTCTAGGTGTATCCCGAGATAATTCAAGAACCCCTTTCATTGTCATCTAACACAGCATTTACCTTCTATTAGTGTGATTTAGATAAGATAAGCTTCATTCAAGTACATGTTAAAATAGAAACTCGCACAAAACAAATTCAATATTAATGGGTTCATGAAAATGTTATGAATAGAGACTTCTAGAAACCTAACCTAGATTTCCTTCTGGAATAGTGTTTCACTATACGAGAACAGTAGCTTTTGGTAATTATACATGACAAAGCTACTGCAATAACCAGAATTGTCTTATATATGTATTTCATGGAAGTCAAAGAATGTATAAAGTTGACAATTGAATAATAAAAGCCTCAGTTCAGTTCAGTTCATTCAGTAGCTCAGTCGTGTCCAACTCTTTGCAATCCCATGAACTGCAGCACACCAGGCCTCCCTGTCCATCACTAACTCCCAGAGTTCCATCGAGTCGCTGATGCCATCCAGCCATCTCATCCTCTGTCATCCCCTTCTCCTCCTACCCCCAATCCCTCCCAGCATCAGAGTCTTTTCCAACGAGTCGACTCTTCGCATGAGGTGGCCAAAGTACTGGAGTTTCAGCTTTAGCATCATTCCTTCCAAATAACACCCAGGGCCTATCTCCTTTAGAATGGACTGGTTGGATCTCCTTGCAGTCCAAGGGACTCTCAAGAGTCTTCTCCAACACCACAGTTCAAAAGCATAAATTCTTCGGTGCTCAGTTATCTTCACAGTCCAACAATAAAAGCCTAAATAAGGCTAAAAACAGATTAATATTATTTTTATAAGGTAAACAGCAGAACTAATGTGTCCCTGAATTTTTTTTTTCTCAATTCACTAAATTCAGTCTTTTCCCTCCTTTAACATTTGAAATATATTTTCTGGACACAAGTGATCCTTCAACAACTGTTGGTTCACAAATGTGTGCAGGCACACATATGTGTGTGTTTATCTGTATTCTGATACATTTAACTTTCAGTTCAGTTCAATTCTGGGCTTCCCTTGTGGCTCAGCTGGTAAAGAATCCGCCCACAGTTCAGGAGACCTGGATTCAATCCCTGGATTGGGAAGATGCTCTGGAGAAAGGAAAGGCTACCCACTCCAGTATTCTGGTCTGGAGATTTACATGGACTATGTCCATGGGGTCACAAAAATTCAGACACAACTGAGCAACTTTCACTTTCATTTCAGTTCCTCAGTCGTATCTGACTCTTTGCCACCCCACAGACTGCAGCACACCAGGCTTCCCTGTCCATCACCAACTCCCAAAGTTTACTCAAACTCATATCCATCGAGTCAATGATACCATCCAACCATCTCATCATCTGTCATCCCCTTCTCCTCCCACCTTCAATCTTTCCCAGCATCAGAGTCTTTTCAAATGAGTCAATTCTTCGCATCAGGTGGCCAAAGTATTGGAGTTTCAGCTTCAGCATCAGTCCTTCCAATGAATTTTCAGGACTGATGTCCTTTAGGATGGACTGGTTGGATCTCCTTGCAGTCCAAGGGACTCTCAAGAGTCTTCTCTAACACCACAGTTCAAAAGCATCAATTCTTCAGCACTCAGCTTTCTTTATAGTCCAACTCTCACATCATTATAGTCCAACTCCACATTTAGTCCGACTCTCACATTTAACTTTACATGGATATTTTTCAATAAATTTGAATTTTATTTGATTTTGTTTCCTATGATATTTACATTGTTCTTTCCGTTCTATTTTTCAGAAGAACTTCAGAAACAATTGGGTAAATTATCTCTGATAACTTTTTATTCCATTGTTCTTTTTAAATGACTGCTTTCTTGATATTTTTAACGTTCCATGACTTTTTACCTATATGTGATCTATGGATTCATTCTTCTTTTGTATGTCTAGTCTTTTCTTCTTCAGGGTTTTTGTTTGTTTATGGACTTCTCCTACATTAAATACTGTCCCTTTCCATTTTCCTTATCATTTCCTCATTCTCTTTTTTACTTCATTCCATACTGCCCCTTTCTAGAAACATTGACTTCTCCTATCTTCCACTGATTGCCATAGATCCTTTATTAGTTTTGTGAGATGAGGGGGATTGATTAGGCCAACAGATACATGAGTTCCAGTCTGTACATACAGTGTTGAAAACATCCATTAACTTAGGGTCACTGCACATATTCCAAGTTCAAGAGGCCATTACTGTACAACTGATACTTTCCCAAGCTTTAAGAGATAAAAGAAGATTCCAGATTTCATGAGTGGAGTATCTTCCAAAATTATCCTGTCAAAGACTGTATAAATTCCACTGTCATTCACAGGTCACCTATGACCTTGGATCTCCTCTTTCACTGCCCTTGATCGAATTACTCGAGTGTTCTCAGTTATACAAATATTTTACACAATTTTTTCTGGCTATTTTCCCAACTATAATAAATATTCTTATTATTTTGCATGTTCGGTCACACAGTTATTAATTCTGTGAACTACAATACCTATTAAATGTTTGTAGAAGGATATTATATCAAGAAAATTTCATGTGTATCTTCAATTCAAATTTTTTTGTGAATGACACAAAAAGCTATTTTCCTAACATGACTCTGAAAGATTTTTTCCTAAAGCATCAATATAATCACTAAAAGTTCAGCATTTTTCTTTTCCAAATTTTAAATTATATTTCTGTTTACAGGTTGAAAATAATTTGGGAACTTATATCTTTAATGCATGTAGCAGGTTTCATGTAATTACTACAACAGATGCAGTTTTGACTAATGGGTACTTTTTCTCTAGGCTTTTCATTACATTTTAAGTTCCTATGTCATATTTGTGTATGTCAATGACAGTTTAGTCTGCAAAAGAGGAGATAGCCCAATGAAGGATGATTGACATTATTTATCCTAGAGAAAGTCCCATTTTGTTTCAGTCATGGTTTCATTTCTTAATTCCTTTTGCACTAAGGGGTTGTATGGAAAACAGCATTGCCTTTCACTGGTTAGATGGTCTTTGAAAACTTTTAGTTCCAATATTTTAGAAATAACAATCAATTTTTTAAAAGAAGTAAAGCTCATAGGATTTCAAATTATTCTACTGTTTTCTCCCTGATACTGTGTTTTCATTTTTAATGAATTGGTTTTTCTTTCTTCTATTTTTCAGATAAATACAAACAGGAAAGAGGTAAATGCCATTAATATATTTCACTTCATGCCTAGGCATTGTTTTTCTGTTTATTTTACCTTTGTCTTCAACTTCAATAATTATCTTCCTCAATGCCAATGTACATAGAGTTTTACATGTTCATGCTTTTTTATTATTTTATCTTTTCAAATAAAATTGTCTCTTCACCTGTAATTCAGATACAGTATTTGAAAGGTAATGCTTCTTCATCATTTCTTATGTATCTGTTTCATTATTACTGATTTTTCCTGTTACTGCAAACTCTGCATGCACTTTCTTTCTGCTGAGTAAATTTTAGTAAAATTTATCTGTAATATCTTGGTATTTTTTAAAGTTTCTGATCTGAACTTTATGTTTTTTTATTTATAACCCCCTTCACTGTCATTTAACACCTTATTTCCATTTCTTTCATCTGACTATTTTTAAGATAAGTTGCATTTAGGTATGAGTTAAAATCAAAAGCATAAAATAAGATGATGCTTTAATTGGTTGAAAAAATGTTGTGAATAGAGGCATCCATGAACTTAACCCTGCAATTATGATAACTGACATATATTTAAGAGCAAAGGACTTATAAGCGCTAAGAACTTCTGTAAACATCCATATAATTCAAAAGGGATCAAGAAAAAATGTATAAGATAATGATCAGAACAAAAATTCCAGCTTGTTTTCAATTCAGAAAATTCATTCCTTTCCTCCTTCATCTTTTGAAGAGTATTCTTGGCACAAAAGGGAGCATTCAGCCAAGTGTATGTGTGTCTATGTGTGTGTGTGTGTTCACATGTGTGTGTGCATGCATATATTCATGCATATGCATGCGTTTACATGAGTCATTATAGGTTTAATATTAAACACATGCTTTCAATAAATGTGCATTTTATTCTTATTTCTTTCTCTTAAAATTTACAGTGATCTTTCCATTTTTTTTTTCAGAAGAACTTTAGAAAAAATCAGATTAATTTTCTATAACATCCACATCTTCCTAAAACACTTTTAAATAACTGCTTTCTTGATATCTTTCTATTCCATGCCTTTTTATAAATATGGCTCACCCTGGATGTCTCCTGTTCCCACATGAATTTTGCATTATAAACTTTGTTCATATTAAGTGCTGCTCATTTTGTTTCCCTACCTTCATTCTTCCTAATCCTTCTTTTTTAATTTCATACCTGATCTTCCCCCATATGCACTGGCCTCTTCTGTTTCTAGAAACTTGCAAAAGTTTCTCTATGAAATTTATGCAAAGTAGGAGCTTAGGCTGATAAGCACATGGTTTCTACACTATATATGTATTTCTTGAAAATACCCAAAATTTGGACATCTATATTCTAAATCTGAAGGCCTATTACTATGAAATTGATACTTTCTCATACTTTAGGAGATGAGAGGAAGTCTCCAAATTTGCTGATTAAAGTTTCTTTCTATGTTGTTCTTTCAACTGCTGTCTGAATTCAGATATAATTCATTCTTCCACTACTATTGAACATATTACCCCAGAGTTTCCAGGTATATATTATTTTACTTAGGTTTTCTTGGATTTTTAAACTTTTCAACCATAAAAATTTTTCTTCCACTTTTTCATTTTTATTATCAGATCAACAAACTGCAATTCCTTTCAAATGCTTGCAGGAGGATTTTAATTTTAAGGAAAGTTCAAACATAATATATCTCTCAATTTTGAATTTTGTGTGTGAATCGCATATGAAGCATGATTCCTGAGATATTTCCAAAAGATTTTTTAGTGAAACACTAATGTAATTATCATGTTTTATAACCTCTTTTTCTAATGACATTCAAATATATTTTTGTTTTTAGAGGGAATTGAATTTAAGAATGTGTCTCTTTAATGCATACAGTAGTTTTCATACACTAAAAGATAAACTGAGGCACAATATCATTTTCAAGGATTTACCTGAGTAAACATCGATTCAAATTGGCAGCACCAAACTGAAAGTGGCTAAGCATGCTCTACCAAAAGAAACTAGGGGCAAGCTCTTTATAGAGAAAATGATGCAGAAGCAAGGCAATTATTTTATTGGTCATAGTGTAAACTGTTGCCTTATTTATGAAAGCTTATTTGACTGTTTGTGATTGGTTGTTGTTAAGTTCTATTTTCTTGGACTGAAGGACATTGACTCTGCTTTCAGCTCGGTTCAGTCATTTAGTCATGTCCGACTCTTTGTAACCCCATAAACTACAGCACAAAAGGCTTCCCTGTCCATCACCAACTCCCAGAACTTGCTCGAACTCATGTCCATCAAGTCAGTGATGCCATCCAACCATCTCATCATCTGTCATCCCCTTCTGTCTTCAGTCTTGCCCAGCATCAGGGTCTTTTCTAATGAGTCAGCTCTTCTTATGAGGTGGCGAAAGTATTTGAGCTTCAGCTTCAGCATCAGTCCTTCCAGTGAATATTCAGGACTGATTTCCTTTAGGTTTGACTTGTTGGATCTCCTTGCAGTCCAAGGGACTTTCAAGAGTCTTCTCCAACACCACAGTTCAAAAGCATCATTTCTTCAGTGTTCAGCTTTCTTTATGGTCCAACTCTCGCATCCACACACGATTACTGGAAGAACCATAACTGGAAGAACCAAATGGACCTTTGTAGGCAAAGTAATGTCTCTGCTTTCTAAGATGCAGTCTAGGTTGGTCATAGCTTTTCTTCCAAGAAGCATGTGTCTTTTCATTTCTTGGCTGCAGTTGCCATCTGCAGTGATTTTGGAGCCCAAGAAAATAAAGTCATCTATTTGCCATGAAGTGATGGGACTAATGCCATGATCTTCTTTTTTTGAAAGTTGAGTTTGAAGCCAGTTTTTTCACTCTCCTCTTTCACTTTCATCAAGAGGCTCTTTAGTTCCTCTTCAATTTCTGCTATAAGAGTAGTGTCATCTGCATATCTGAGGTTATTGATATTTCTCCTAGCAATCTTGATCCCAGCTTGTGCTTTATCCAGCCCAGCATTTTGCATGATGTACTCTGCATATAAGTTAAAGAGGTAGGGTGACAATATACAGGCTTGATGAGCTCCTTTTCCAATTTGGAACCAGTCCATTGTTCCATTCCGGTTCTAACTGTTGCTTCTTGACCTACATACAGATTTCTCAGGAGGCAGATAACATGGTCTGGGATTCCAATCTCTTGAAGAATTTTCCACAGTTTGTTGTGATCCACACAGTCAAAATCTTTGGCATAGTCAATGAAGCAGAAGTAGATATTTTTCTGGAATTCTCTTGCTTTTTCTATGCTCCAGTGTATGATGGCAACTTGATCTCTGGTTCCTCTGCCTTTTCTAAATCCAGCTTGAACATCTGGAAGTTCTTAGTTCGCATATTGGTAAAGCCTCACTTGGGGAATTTTGAGAATTACTTTGCTAGTGTGTGAGATGAGTGCAATTGTGTGGTAGTTTGAATATTCTTTGGCATTGCCTTTCTTTGGGATTGGAATGAAAACTGACCTTTTCCAGTCCTGTGGCCCCTGTTGAGTTTTCAAATTTGCTGGCATATTGAGTGCAGCACTTTAACAGCACTATCTTTTAGGATTTGAAATAGCTCAGCTGCAATTCCATCACCTCCACTAGCTTTGTTCATAGTGATGCTTCCTAAGGCCCACTTGACTTCACACTCCAGGATGTCTGGCTCTAGGTGAGTGATCACACCATCGTGGTTATCTAGGTCATTAAGATCTTTTTTGTATAATTCTGTGTATTCTTGCCACCTCTCCTTAATCTCCTCTGCTTCCGTTAGTTCCATACCATTTCTAGCTTAGGTTTTGCTTATGTAAGCTATCAAAACATTAAAGCCATTTCACTCTAATGGTCTGTGTTTAAATACTTAACACATATGACTACTGCTGCAGATACAGTTTTGGATAGATGAGTGCTTTTACCATGCAATTCCCTATCATTTTTTGAGCACCTGTTTAGTGTGTGTGTGCATATTTGCACTTCTTTCTTGTTCCTACATCTGGAACATATGCCTCTGCTGCTTCATCTTATCTGAAGTTCTGCTTGTGTTTTTGTGTATGTTAGAGTTGGACACAACTGAGCAACTAACACACACACACGCAGAGATTAGCTACATTCCTCTACCTTGGAGAAGTGACTCTCTGTAGGGAATGTCTTAGGTGACTCCTCTCGCACCACTCAAGGGTCAGGGATCAACTGGTCCCAGGGTAGAGTCTGATCAGTTTTGTTTTTTTTTTTTAATTTATTATTTAATGGGAGAAAATTGCTTTACAAGGTTTTGTTTCTGCCGTACAGCAATGCTAATAAGCCATAACTATACATATATCACCTACCTCTTGAGCCTCTCTCCCCTCCCCTCATCTCATCCTTCTAGGTCATCACAGAGTGCCAGGCTGGGCTTCCTGTGTGGCATAGCAACTTCTCACCAGCTATCTATTTTACACATTTGTTGTTCTGTGTCCGACTCTGCAACTCCATGAATGGCAGACTCGTCAGGCTTCCCTGTCCTTCACTATCTCCCAGGGTTTGCCCAGACTTATGTCCATTGAGTCGGTGATGCATCCAATCATCTCATCTTCTGTCGCCGCCTTCTCCTCTGCCCTCAGATTTTCCCAGCAGCGGGGTCCTTTCCCAGAGTCAGCTCTTCACATGGGAGTTTATATTGCAGGCTCAGTTCCACTGACTGCGGGATTGTGGTTTTCTTGCTTCTGGCATCTGCTCCCTGGTAGATGAGTCTGGTCTAGAGGTTTGTGTAGGCTTTCTGGCAGGAGGGGCCAATGCCTGACCACTGATGAGTACAGCTAGGTCCTGGCCTTCTGGTGGATAGGACCATGTCAAGGGGTATGTCTAGAGGTGGCTGTGGGCTTAAGAAATCTTTGGACAGCCTGTCTGCTGATTGGTGGGGCTGTATTTCCCCCAGTTGGTTGTTTGGCCTGAAGCATCCCAGCACTGGCTCCTACCAACTGTTGGGTGGGGCCAGAACTTGGTGTTAATGACCTAAGCAAGATATCAGCCTCCACTGAGAGTTCATGCAGATGAATACTACCCAATATATCCACCACTGTGTCTATTCCCCAGAGTAAGCTACAGCTGTGCTCCCCTTTTGTTCTCAGGAGAACTTCCAAGACCAGCAGGCAAGTCTGGCCCAGGCTCCTATGAGGTTATGTGCCCTCAATACTGGTACATTTGAGATTTTGTGTGCACCCTTTAAGAATGAAGCCTTTTCCCCCAGTCCTGTGGAGCCCCTGCAATTTAAGCTCCACTGGCCTTCAAAGTCAAATAATTTGGGGGCTCCTCTTCCTGAGACCAAACCCCCAGGTTGCAGAGACATGGGATTCAGAACTCTCACACTTGTGGGAAAACCTGTGCAATACAACCATTCTCTAGCTTTTTGGTCACCCACTCAGGGGATTTTGGACTTGATTGTATCACAAGTATGCCCCTCCTCGGAGAAGGCAATGGCACTCCACTCCAGTACTCTTGCCTGGGAAATCCCATGGGTGGAGGAGCCTGGTAGGCTACAGTCCATGGGGTCGCTAAGAGTCGGATACGACTTCACTTTCACTTTCACTTTTCACTTTTCACTTTCATGCATTGGAAAAGGAAATGGCAACCCACTCCAGTGTTCTTGCCTGGAGAATCCCAGGAACAGAGGAGCCCGGTGGGCTTCCGTCTATGGGGTCGCACAGAATCGGACACGACTGATGCGACTTAGCAGCAGCAGCAGCATGCCCCTCCTACCATCTCATTGTGATTTCTTCTTTGTGTCTTTAGTTATAGAAAATCTATTTGGTAAGTCCCAGTCCCTTTTATTGATGGTTGTTTAGCAGATAGCTGTGGTTTTGATGTGCTCATGAGAGGAGAGGAGTTCAAGATTTTTCTACTCCACCATCTTGTAAGCAGTCTTTCTGCATTTTTTTCTTAAAAAGGTGACAGTTCAATTGAAGATGAATGATTGATATCATTTATCCCAGACAAATCTTATGATATCTCCTCTCAGGTTTTGTTTCCTGTCTTAGTACCTTCTTTTGTGTAAGGGATGGGGGGGTCATGTAAAACACTATTGCCTTTTATAGGCCTTTGAGATGGTCTTTGAACCCTGTAGTTTCAACTTGTCAGAGATAGGAGTCATTTTGAAAACTATGGATGTGTTTCAAATTTTTGTCCTTTTCCTTCCTGACATAGTGACTTGCTTTTAAATGAATTGGTTCTTTCTTTTCTTATTTTCTGCTAAGTATGAACAATGAAAAGGTTAATCCCATTTATGTAGTTTACTCTGTTATCTAGTCATTATGTCACCTCTTGTTGTTGTTCAGATGCTAAGTCATGTCTGATTCTTTGTGACTTCATGGACTACAGCATGCCAGTCTCCCCTATCTTCCACTATCACCTTGAGTTTGCTCAAATCACATGCATTGAGTTAATGATGCTATCTAACCATCTCATCCTCTGTCATCCCCTCCTCCTTTTGCCTTCAACCTTTCCCAGCATCAGGGTCTTTTCCAGTGAGTCAGCTCTTTGCATCAGGTGACCGAAGTATTGGAGCTTCAGCTTCAGCATCAGTCCTTCCAAAGAATATTCAGGATTGATTTACTTTAGGATTGACTGGTTTGATCTCCTTATGCTTATTTCTTCAACTATCAAAGAACATTTTCTGCAATTCCAATCTACATATGCTTTAAATGATTTTTTCTAATGATCCTATGATTCTAACTGAAGTTTTGCATCTTCATTTGTTATTCAATTTTCACCATTATCGTTGGCATAATTTATCCTGCCATTCCAATCTATGTACACAGATCTTTTCTGTAAAATAAATTTTCATTAATAATATACTTTAGAAGTTTATGATATTTTTTAGAAAACTGTTGTGCTACCTTTATCCAAGATAAGCTCAGGTAATATTATTAGAGCCCACTTCTGCTGCTAAGCTGCTAAGTCACTTCAGTCGTGTCCGACTCTGTGCGACCCCATAGATGGCAGCCCACCAGGCTCCCCCATCCCTAGGATTCTCAGGCAAGAACATTGGAGTGGGTTGCCATTTCCTTCTCCAACGCATGACAGTGAAAAGTGAAAGTGAAGTCGAACCCATGGACTGCAGCCTACCAGGCTCCTCCATCCATGGGATTTTCCAGGCAAGAGTACTGGAGTGGGGTGCCATTGCCTTCTCCAAGCCCACTTCAACTTCCTTTTAATATTTTATTTCCCTTCCTTTCATTTCATTGTATAGAAATTATAAGATTTTCTTCACTGGAATTGTATAACAATATCCTCATTCTTCCCATGAGGAAAATTAGGTTAGAAGGCATACAAATTCAAGAAGGTTATAACTTGAGAGACATGAATGAGTATTAATAGATGGTTAAGTCTAGAGAATACAGGAATGATGGGAAAAAGAGGAAGCAGTAAAATTAACACCACCAAAGAGGTTTCTTCAAAGAATGTAGGAAAAGCACGTATGTACTTTTATGTCATCATTGTTGTTTAGTCTCTTAGTTGTGTCCAACTCTTTTGCAACCCCATGGACTGTAGCCCACCAGGCTTCTCTGTCCATAGAATTCTCCAGGCAACAATACTGGAATGGGTATCCATTCCCATCTCCAGGGAATCTTCCCCACCCAGGAATCAAACCTGAGTCTCCCTCATTGCATGCAATTGTTTATCATCTGAACCACCAGGGAAATCCCATAAAGCCTAGAGTTGCATTATAGGAATAAGATTAAAAAGAAACTGCCTAAAGAATTATCTTCTAACATTTTTATCATGTAATACTTGTATTACTTTATCTCCATTAACTTATATTTTATTATAAGTCCCTTCAAATACATGAATCTAAAATAAACATTAATTTATTTCATTAATTTTCTGCTTTCTTATAAAATATTTATGTGCTGATAGTTCAGTTCAGTTCAGTCGCTCAGTCGTGTCTGACTCTTTGCGACCCCATGAATCGCAGCATGCCAGGCCTCCCTGTCCATCACCATCTCCCGGAGTTCACTCAGACTCACGTCCATCGAGTCAGTGATGCCATCCAGCCATCTCATCCTCTGTCGTCCCCTTCTCCTCCTGCCCCCAATCCCTCCCAGAATCAGAGTCTTTTCCAATGAGTCAACTCTTCGCATGAGGTGGCCAAAGTACTGGAGCTTCAGCTTTAGCATCATTCCTTCCAAAGAAATCCCAGGGTTGATCTCCTTCAGAATGGACTGGTTGGATCTCCTTGCAGTAAATGGTGTAGTTATATGTAAGTCAATAGAAATGGAAGTTTCATTACAGTCGTAACTTCAATTCTTTGAACTTATTCTGAGGTATATGATAAAATTGAGTGTGTGAGTTTATCAAATCTAATTTTAAAAGTTCTCTCAACTGACAACTCAATTAAATTTCATTGCACTATTATTCAATGTAAATAGAAACCATCAGACTTCAGAAAAGACTGTCAGTTCAGTTCAGTGGCTCAGTTGTATCAGACCTTGTGACCACATGGACTGCAGCACACCAGGCTTCCCTGTCCATCACCAACTCCCACAGCTTGCTCAAGCTCATGTCCATCGAGTCAGTGATACCATCCAACCATCTCATCCTCTGTCATCTCTTTCTCCTCCCACTTTCAATCTTACCCAGCATCAGGGTCTTTTCCAAAGAGTCAGTTCTTCCCATTAGGTGGCCAAAGTATTGGAGTTTCAGCCTCAGCATCAGTCCTTCCAATGAATATTCAGGACTGATTTCCTTTAGGATGGACTGATTTGATCTCCAAGGGACTCTCAAGAGTCTTCTCCAACACCACAGTTCAAAAGCATCAATTCTTCGGTGCTCAGCTTTCTTTATAGTCCAACTCTCACATCCATACATGACTATTGGAAAAACCATAGCTTTGACTAGTTGTACCTTTCTTGGCAAACTAATGTCTCTGCTTTTTAACATGCTATCTAGGTTGGTCATAGCTTTTCTTCCAAGGAGCAAGCAACCAGCTTTTAATTTCATGGCTGCAGTCACCAAAGATTGTACTTAGACACTGTAGTCATTTGCTTTCTTAATGGCTATGACATCTTCTAAAAAGATATTCTCAGGATTTAGTGTTTGTTGACTACAGTTCACAAAGTGTTTTGCTTAAAGACAACTGGTTTAATCTGACATAGAAAGACTTGCAAAATTCAAAATCAGTTTCAACATACTACTATGAAGATAACATTTGTTATGGAATTATTTTATTCCTTTATTAAATATGGATTTTGTCCAAATCTTCAATTATGAATGTCCTTAATACTGTTCATAAAATATGTACTTATGGGATAAAATCCTAGTTAGTTTTTCTGCCCTAATCATCATCATTCTTCTTTATTTATTCAACTGGAGAAATTCACTTCCTTTTCTGTTTTTGAAGCTAGAACTGTGCTTCCTTGGCTTTTTTTTTTTTCAGGAGTTTTTGTTTGTTTGTTTGTTTCTAATCACATTCATCCTTCCAGTTTACTATGCAATGGAAATTTTCTACTCATTTTCATTTTCTATATTGGTTTCTCTTGATATTTACATGAGATTTCCATTTTATTTTTCAGAAGATCTTCAGAAAGAAATTGGTAACTTTTTTCCGACATTCTTTTTTACTGATATATTTCTTTGAAAATAAATTTCCTGTCTCATTACCTCTTACTCACTCCTGTCTTGCCTTTTTCTTCTTGTGGGTTTCAAATTACCCTATCTGTTTTCTTTTTAGCTCCCTGAACTGATTCCATGTTAAGTTCCCTTTTCATTCTCTCAGCTTTTGTTCACTTCCTTTCCTTTCTATGCTTTATTTTTATGCTTCTTCTATTAATATATCCCAGGTGATTACTGGAATTTTATAGTAATTCATTTTACAGTAGTTAGTTTTACAGTTGGTGAGATAAAGGAGATTAAGCTAAGAATGATGACAGAAAGTTTCTTTTAATTTGGGTTCTTCAACATGTGCTCTGATATGGAGTGCCCATTGTTTTATGCATGATACTGTGCTTGTTTTTATGGGAGAGTTAAAACTCCAAAGTTGCTGAGTGAGATAAATTCCTTTCTTTTGTTTGACCTGTATGTTATGCTGTATATATTGTCAAGTTAATCTTGAGACTTGCTAGTCCATTTCTCTTGACTATAACTCAAGTGATTTAAGGTGTATAAATATTTTTTGCATGACTTTGCCTGATTTTTTTCCAACCATAATTATTGTTGTTCTTTTATTTTTATTTTCACCTTTTCAATCATTAATACTTCAAAGTCTTTAAACATACTTTTTTTTCACTCAAATAAACTTCATTTTTTGTAAACCTAAAATTTAAAGTTATTTTCCAAGTTATTCGTACACTATTTTGGTACTATATCATAAGAATTATTAAATTCTCATATCCCTACATATCAAATTATATTCTTCAAATTGTAGGAAGGTTTTCAGACGTAGTAGGCTTCAGAGATTTCTTTAGTTGCCTTTAAAATGGATGTTACTTGGTCAACTTTCAGACACTACTAACATTGGCACATGTATGTGCAGATGTATGACTTTACTTGAATCTTTTTTATGATGTTAAGAAAACATTAGTTAACATTATATATGTGTATATATACTTGTTTGTTTTCTCTCAGATAGGAGGAAAGCTCAGTTCAAATTAGGTGAGTAAAGCTTATTTCCCAAAAACTTCTATTCTTCTAAATCTCAGATTCCTCCACTGTAGAAATTGAATAGGATTTAGAAATGCAAAAAAATGCTTATAGTAGGCAAAAAGCATTTGAAGTGTTATCTTCCTAAATTCTAGTAATTTCAATAAATTATTTTCAAAAGACAAACCACCAGTGATTCAGCATGTTCTTCCTTCTCTCCCGTTCCTTCCAAATCTATTTCATGTCCTCTCCTTCCCACTTCTCCTTCATCCCTCCCACTTCTCCTTCATCCCTTCCACTTTTTATTGCTTCTATGTTTCCATCTACCTTCCACCTGATCATTTTTATCATTGTGTTTTCTAAAAATGGATTATGAGAATATAGGATAAAAAGAGGAAGTCCAAAGAATTCAGAAGAAAATATATGACAAAGACAAGGAGAAATGAAAAAGACAATGAGGAAAAAAAATGGAAGAAAAAAAAAGTAAAGTTTCCTATTTTGTTTTTTGCAGGCTGGAGGGAGTCAACATTATACCCTGGTGAGTGACATGGATTCTGATAAAGACTGTCCTATTGCAAAATATATTTTAAATAAATACCTACTGAGTGCAAAACAATACAATAAAAATAAATGAAACTCCAAAATATGCATTCTATGAACTCAATAGTTTACTCAGTATTTTAAAAGACAATAATGTATTTAAAATATTAAATTTTAGCAATTTGACCATTATTATTTTCTATTTGATTTTTTAATAATTGAAGCATAGTTCAGTTCAGTTCAGTCACTCAGTCATGTCCGACTCTTTGTGATCCCATGAACCACAGCACGCCAGGCCTCCCTGTCCATCACCAACTCCTGGAGTCTACTCAAACCCATGTCCATCGAGTCAATGATGCCATCCAATGATCTCATCCTCTGTCGACCCCTTCTCTTCCTGCCCCCAATCTTTCCCAACATCAGGGTCTTTTCCAGTGAGTCAATTCTTTGCATCAGGTGGCCAAAGTACTGGAGTTTCAGCTTCAACATCAGTCCTTCCAATGAACACCCAGGACCGACCTCTTTCCAGATGGACTGGTTGGATCTCCTTGCAGTCCAAGGGACTCTCAAGAGTCTTCTCCAACATCACAGTTCAAAAGCATCAATTTTTCTGCGCTCAGCTTTTTTTATAGTCCAATTCTCACATTCATACATGACCACTGGAAAAACCATAGCCTTGACTAGACAGACCTTTGTAGGCAAAGTAATGTCTCTGCTTTTGAATATACTGTCTAGGTTGGTTATAACTTTCCTTCCAAAGAGTAAGCATGTTTTAATTTCATGGCTGCAATCACCATCTGCAGTGATTTTGGAGCCCAGAAAAAATAAAGTCAGCCACTTGTTTCCACTGTTTCCCCATCTATCTGCCATGAAGTGATGGGACCAGATGCCATGATCTTAGTTTTCTGAATGTTGAGCTTTAAGCCAACTTTTTCACTCTCCTCTTTCACTTTCATCAAGAAGCTCTTTAGTTCTTCTTCACTTTCTACCAGGCATAGTTGGCTTACAATATTACATTAGTTTCAGGTGTACAACATAGTGGCTTCAAAATTTTGTAGGCTATACTCCATTGAAGTTATTATAAAAATTGGCTATATTCCCCATGAAAGAAAGAAAGGGCAGTTGCTCAGTCATGTCTGGCTCTTTGTGACCCAGTGGACTGTAGCCTGGCAGGCTCCTCCGTCCATGGGATTCTCCAGGCAAGAGTACTGGAGTGGGTTGCCATTTCCTTCCCCAGGAGATCTTCCGGACCCAGGGAAGCATATTTCTCATGCTGTACAATATATCCTTTAGGTTTATTTATTTTATACATAGTAGTTTGTACCTCTGAAACCCTAATATTATTCCTCACCCTTTCCTCTCTCCATTGATAATTATGTTTGCTCTCTATATCTGTAAGTCTGTTTCTGTTTTGTTACATTCACTGTTTTATTTTTTCGATTCCACATACAAGTGATAACATACTCTATTTATCTTCCTCTGTCTGACTTATTTCATTAATAGTAATACCCTCCAGGTCCATCCATATTGCTGCAAATGTCAAAATTTCATGTATGTGTCTATATATACACACACACAAAGGAACAGTATTCAGTATGTGTATATATAAATATATATATATACACACAAAGAAACAATATTTAGTCATTTTTAGGATATATATATATATATATATATATATATATATATATATACTAAATTCAGGTGTAGTATGAACAATGGGGTGCATGTACCTTTTCAAATTTGTGTTTTTATTTTCTTTGGTTATACAACCAGGTTTGGAATTGCTGGACATATTGCAGTTCTATTTTTAGTGTTTTGAGGAACCTTTATACTATAGCATATTCAAAAACAGAGATATTACTTTGCTGACTAAGGTCCGTCTAGTCAAGTCTATGGTTTTTCCAGTGGTCATGTATGGATGTGAGAGTTGGACTGTGAAGAAGGCTGACCGCCGAAGAATTGATGCTTTTGAGCTGTGGTGTTGGAGAAGACTCTTGAGAGTCCCTTGGACTGCAAGGAGATCCAACCAGTCCATTCTGAAGGACATCAACCCTGGGATTTCTTTGGAAGGAATGATGCGAAAGCTGAAACTCCAGTACTTTGGCCACCTCATGTGAAGAGTTGACTCATTGGAAAACACTCTGATGCTGGATGGGATTGGGGGCAGAAGGAGAAGGGGACAACAGTGGATGAGATGGCTGGTTGGCATCACTGACTCGATGGACATGAATCTGAGTGAACTCTGGGAGATGGTGTTGGACAGGGAGGCCTGGCGTGCTGCGATTCATGGGGTCGCAAAGAGTTGGACACGACTGAGCAACTGAATTGAACTGAACTGAACTATACTATTTTCCACCAGTTTACATCCATCAACCATTTACAGGTTTTCCTTTTCTCCACATCCTAGAAAACACTTATTATTTGTTTTATTATTTTTTATTTGACATCTCTAATCATGCTCTGAGGATAAGTAAAAGATTATCTCCTATAAAGTCTGAGGAAACCACAAGAAAAAGAATTTATTAGGTCAGATATGTCATAATCTCTATTTCTTTTCCAACATCTTAAATAGATTATGGACACTTATCCTATGGGAATGTTGGTTGAAGAAATCAGTTCTTCAAGCCAGACATAATTTAACAGACTGTGAAAAGAGGTGCAAGTATATCAAAGAATATTTTCTTTGGTTATTATCATTCATAAATTAATCCTTGAGAATTTATACTCATAATCTGAGCAGATGGATGTATTTATCTATCAGATGGAGCTTCTCACATTCATATGTTCCTTGCAGATTGGAGGAAAGAAGAGTTCCAAACTGGTGAGTATGATGTTCCAGGAGGGACCCTGCTCCTTGTGGGGTGAGAAAGGAAGACGGGTGAAGATGACTTGGATCTTCCCAGGGCCAGAGAAGTTCTCACAGAATGGGGACCCTCTGGCCCAGGCCTACTGAGACTCTTTCTATAAACATCATGGTCTAATTGTTTTTGCAGTAAATGTGACTCTTGATGAAGCCACTGCTCATCCCAGACTCCTCCTAACTGAAGACGGGAGAGGAGTAACCTTGCAGGAAATACAGCAAGATCTACCCAGCTCCACACAGAGATTTGTCTCCATTCCCTGTGTGCTGGGTCAGCTACAAATCTGTTCGGGGAGATACTACTGGGAGGTGGAAGTTGGGGACCTGCATTCCTGGGACCTGGGAGTTTGTAGGGATAATGTATCAAGGAAGGGGACTTTCCAAATGTCCCCACAGAATGGTTTCTGGGCCATTAGGCTCTACCAGGAGGATTGCTGGGCCCTTACCATCTCAGAAACTCATCTTACTCTAAGAGAAAAACCCCTTAGTGTGGGGATATTCCTGGATTATGAGGCTGGAGATGTATCTTTCTATAATATGACAGATGAATCCCACATTTTCACATTTTCCAAACAGACATTTTATGGTGTCCTAAGACCATTTTTCAGACTTTGGTCCCCTGACTCTGGCCCCTTGACCATTGTCCAGGTGGAGTAGAGCGCACTGATGTTGTAATTCATGTGCCTACGCCTCCATGAGAAAGTATAACATTGGGCCCAAGTGATCATTATAATTCTCCCCACTGGCCACAAACTGATTTTTTTTCCCCTCCTGCATACTGCTTCACTCTCAAGGTGAAGTTCTGTGAGACTGACTGATTGTTGCCTCTCATATCACTTCTTACTTCTTCCTTAATTATAAACTCCTATTATTACTATATCTGTGACAACCTAGTATAAAGATTAAATTTTCTAGACTATCAGCTGATTATCACTAAATGATGACCAGTGCATTATAAGATTAATTATTCTGTGTAATTTCTGGGATGTTTCTTTAAAGGAAAACTATGTGCTTTTCTCATTCTGTTTACTTTTTATGATGCCTGAAATCTATCATTAATGAAACATCTGTGGCCACGTAAAAGTCATGGATGGCAGATAAGATACAATGGCTTAGGTTTTTGATAACTTGTGGAACTACTCTATTACTCAGTTCCTAAATTATCTTCAGTGAGAAATAAACTGTTATCTCTCCAAGCTTTTTATACTTTGGATTTTTGTCATTTATAATTGAATTTAATCCTAGCTAGTATACCCTCCCTTTAAGGATGGCAACAGATGACACCCACAGTTGAATATTTAAGTGAAATAGTAGGCATAAAGTACTGTACTTGATTTCTTAGCAACTCCTACTCCTCCAGTGTCTGAGTCAAGTTAGGGTCTCCCAATTTCTCCTGACTCATCAGACTCTCCTGACTTCACTTCCTTCTCTTTCCTATTTAGATGCCAGGGTTAATAATTTTAGGTATTCTTTTGTTAATAAGTGAAATTTCCTGATCTCATTGTCCTTTCCCATATGCTTGAAAAGAAATCCCAAAATGAATGAATCTATTATTCACTTCTCACGCTGGAAGTTGCACATGCTATAAAACTCCATACAGGTGAGTAGAGTGGTTACTCTATACATGTGTAGTAACCTATCACGACTTGGGCACTAGCACTGTTGATGGCACTCTTCTATCTGGCAATCTTCCCATGTGTCTCCAGTCATTTACAGTCCCTTGCCTTTGCAGTCAATTTCATTAAAAATTCCACTTTTTAAAACTTCTAACTCTATTCCCACCTAATTCTCAATATAAGACTGCATTTCCATTTTGAAAGAACAGTAAAGATAATAACAAATAGAATCTATCAGAGAGGAATTGTCTCATCGTTGTAATGACAAATATAGCAAAATTATCTAAATCTCCCAACTCTACATTACTCCTCCCTCACTGTTACATTAAGAGAAATATCCCTCTTCCTTTACAGGGAACACCAACCTATCTCTTCTCTCTACCCATCTTTCCATCTTGTAGTATCTTACATGGTACTAAGGTCCATCAATTATTCCTCTCAGTGTTCTGACTAGTTTTTCTAGCATAAACTTAAAATTTTTTAATCTTGTCCATCTTAAAATCAAAACAATGCAATTTTCCATCAACTCTACATCTTCGTATTAGCTCTTTTGACTCTCTTTCATAATCAAACTTCTCAAAACATTTATCTTAAGTCTCTATTTATATTTCCCCATTTTTATTTCCTTTTTAGTATACTCTATGATATGCAAATCCTCACCACCAACACCTCACTGTGTGACCTTATTTGGAAACAGGGTCATTGTAGATATAGTTAGTTAAGATGGCATAGAACGGGTACCTAAATCAACATAACTGGAGTCCTTATGCAAAGGAAAAATTTGGACATAAACATGCACAGAAAGAACAGCTTGTAAAGGTTGGAGTTTTGCTGCCACAAGGCAAGGAAGGTCCAAGACTGCTGGCAAACCACCTGAAGTTTAAAAAAAGGCTTGGAACCAATCTTTTTCTAGCACCTTCAGATGAAGCATCACCATGTCAACATCTTGAACTCAGACTTTTGGCCTCCACAACTATATTAAAATAACTTCCAACAAACACTGAAACTACTCAGCTTGTGGTATTTTGTTGTGGTATAGTAGAAGGTGTAGCAAACAAATACAATTTGCTTTTGTTAAATACAATCTGCTCATTTGTCTTCTTTAATAAAAATAATCCAGAAGTAAACTCTTTGTTATGGAAATCACAATGGATTTCTACATTTACACAAATTTCATGCCGTGGTTGAAAATCAACACAGAGAAAATGTACCCTAAATAAAGTAAGAATTCTGAAACTCTGATAAATCCATACAAGGTACTTAATTCTGTGATAATTCTGAGAAAAAGGTTTGTTGAGATGTTATTTGCATACCATACATTCATTCAAGTGTTCATTCATTCTAAAAAATCCACTCAATAATTTTTAACATATTTACATAGTTGGGCAATTATCACTGATCCAATCGTAAAGGATTCCATCTCCCCAAAAGAGCTCTTGCTTTCATTTTCAAATAATCTTTGTTCCCAGATCCAAGGATCACTAATCTATTCTCTCTCTATATAGATTTGCCTTTTCTGGATATACATAGTTGCAGTCATATAATATATGGTCTTTTATGTCTAGCTTCTTTCACTTTGCATAATATCTTAGAGACACACACTTTTTCATATTTCAGTGGTTTGTTCCTTTTTGATAGAATTTAACTTGGAGAAGGAAGTGGCAACCTACTCCAGTATCCTTGCCTGGAGAATCCTGTGGACAGAGGAGCCTGGTGGGCTGCTGTCCATGGGGTCGCACAGAGTCGGACACGACTGAAGCGACTTAGCATGCGTGCATGCACTGGAGAAGGAAACGGCAACCCACTTCAGTATTCTTGCCTGGAGAATCCCAGGAATGGAGGGGCCTGGTTGGCTGCCTTCTATGGGGTCACATAGAGTCGGACTCGACTGAAGCGACTTAGCAGCAGCAGCAGTAGCAGCACTGTATGGATATACCACATTGTGTTTATTCATTCTTCAATTAAAAGGCATTAGAATGCTAACATTGTGAAATTTATAAACAATGGATATTAGATGAGTGAGGAGGCTGACTGGACCACTCTTTCAAAGAAACATTAACTTGTAAAATGTAAAAAGAAATCAGTTCAGGTCAGCTCAGTAGCTCAGTCATGTCCATCTCTTTATGATCCTGTAGACTGCAGCACACCAGGCTTCTCCGTCCATCACCAATTCCTGGAGCTTGCTCAAACTCATGTCCATCAAGTTGGTGATGCCATCCAACCATCTCATCCTCTGTCGTCCCTTTCTCCTCCTGCCTTCAATATTTCCCAGCATCAGAGTCTTTTCCACATCAAGAAGAGTCAGTTCTTCACATCAGGTGGCTAAAGTATTGGAGTTTCAGCTTCAGCATCACTCCTTCTAATGAATATTCAGGACTGATTTCCTTTAGGATTGACTGGTTTGATATCCTTGCAGTTCAAAGTCTCTCAAGAGTCTTCACTGCCACAGTTCAAGAGCATCAGCTCTTTGGCACTCAGCTTTCTTTGTGATCCAACTCTCACATTGATACATGACTACTGGAAAAACCACAGCTTTGACTAAACAGACCTTTGTCAGCAAAGTACTATCTCTGCTTTTTAATATACTGTCTAGGTTGGTCATCAGAGAAGGCAATGGCACCCCACTCCAGTACTCTTGCCTGGAGAATCCCATGGATGGAGGAGCCTGATAGGCTGCAGTCCATGGAGTCAAAAAGAGTCGGACACGACTGAGCGACTTCACTTTCACTGTTCACTTTCATGCATTGGAGAAGGAAATGGCAACCCACTCCAGTGTTCTTGCCTGGAGAATCCCAGGGACGGCAGAGCCTGGTGGGCTGCCATCTATGGGGTCGCACAGAGTCGGACATGACTGAAGTGACTTAGCAGCAGCAGCAGCAGCTAGGTTGGTCATAGCTCTTCTTCCAAGGAGCAAGCATCTTTTAATTATATGGCTGCAGGCACCCTTTGTAGTGAATCTGGAGCCCAAGAAAATAAAATCTGTCACTGCTTCCATTGTTTCAACATTTATTTGCGATGAAGTGATGGGACCAGATACCATGATCTTAGTTTTCTGAATGCTGAGTTTTAAGCCAGCTTCTTCACTCTCCTCTTTTATTTTCATCAGGAGGCTCTTTGGTTCCTCTTTGATTTCTGCCATAATGGTGGTGCCAACGCATATCTGAGGTTATTGCTATTTCTCCCTGCAATCTTGATTCCAGCTTGTGCTTCATCCAGCCCAGCATTTTGCATGATGTACTCTGCATATAAGTTAAATAAGCAGGGCAACAATATACAGCCTTGATGAACTCCTTTCCCAATTTAGCCGGTCCTTTGTTCCATGTCTGGTTCTAATTGTTGCTTCTTGAGCTACATACAGATTTCTCAAGAGGCAGGTTAGGTGGTCTGGTATTCCAATCTCTTGAAGAATTTTACACAGTTTGTTACTGACTATTGGCATAGTCAATAAAGCAGAATTAGATGTTTTCTGGAACTCTCTTGCTTTTTCTATGATCCAGTGGATGTTGGCAATTGTGTCTATGGTTCCTCTGCCTTTTCTAAAACCAGCTTGAACATCTGGAAGTTCTCGATTCACATAGTGTTGAAGCCTCACTTGGAGAATTTGAGCATTATTTTGCTGGCGTGTGGGATAAGCACAATTGTATGGCAGTTTGAACATTCTTTGGCATTTCCTTTCTTTGAGATTGGAATGAAAACTGACCTTTTCCAGTCTTGTGGCCAGTGCTGAGTTTTCCAGTTTTGCTGGCATATTGAGTGCAGCACTTTCACAGCATCATCTTTTAAGATTTGAAATAGCTCAACTGGAATTCCATCACCTCCACTAGCTTTGCTTGTAGTGATGCTTCCTAAGGTCCACTTGACTTCACACTGCAGGATGTCTGGCTCTAGGTGAGTGATCACACAATCGTGGTTTTCTGGGTCATGATCTTTTTTTGTATAGTTCTTCAGTGTACTCTTTCCACCTCTTCTTAATATCTTCTGCTTCTGTTAGGTCCTTACTATTTCTGTCTTTTATTGTGTCCATTTTTGTGTGAAATGTTCCCTTGATATCTCTAAGTTTTCTTGAAGAGGTCTCTAGTCTTTCCCATTCTATTATTTTCCTTTATTTCTTTGCATTGATCTCTTAGGAAGGCTTTCTTATTTCTCTCCTTGGTATTCTTTGGAACTCTGCATTCAGATGGATATATCTTTCCTTTTCTCCTTTACCTTTAGCTTCTCTTCTTTTCTTAGCTATTTGGAAGGACTTCACAGACAACCATTTTGCCTATTTGCGTTTCTTTTTCTTGGGAATGTTCTTGATCACTGTACAATGTCATGAAACTCCATTCATAGTTCTTCAGGCACTCTGTCTAACAGATCTAATCCCTTGAATCTATTTGTCACTTACACTACTTAATCATACGGGATTTGATTTAGGTCATACCTGAATGGTCTAGTGGTTTTCCCTACTTTCTTCTATTTAAGTCTGAATTTTGCAATAAGGAGTTCATGATCTGAGCCACAGTCAGCTCCCAGTCTTGTTTTTGCTGACTGTATACAGCTTCTTTATCTTTGGCTGCAAAGAATATAATCAATCTGATTTTGGTATTGACCATTTGGTGATGTTCACGTGCAGAGTTGTCTCTTGTGTTGTTGGAAGAGGATGTTTGCTATGACCAGTGTGTTCTCTTGGCAAAATTCTGTTAGTCTTTGCCCTGCTTCATTTTGTACTCCAAGGCCAAACTTGCCTGTTACTCCAGGTATCTCTTGACTTCCTACTTTTGCATTCTAGTCCCCTATGATGAAAATGACATCTTATTATGGTGTTAGCTCTAGAAGGTGTTAGTTCCAAAATTCTGGTGTTAGTTCCAAAATTGCAACTTACTGCTGAACAACCATCAGATGGAGAATGTTGGATCCCACCAAAAAAAAGATACCCCACATCCAAGGGCAAAAGAAAACCCCCATTAAGATGGTAGGAGGGGAGAAACCACGTTTAGAATCAAACCCTATACCCACCAGAGACACTCAGAGGGCTGAAAAGAAATCCTCGTGTGCATCAGGATCCAGAGATCCCACAGAGATTGAGCCAAACCTGCCTTTGAGTGTTGAGTGTCTCCTGCAGAGGCGTGCATCAGCAGTGGCCTGCCACAGGGACAGGGGCTCTGGCTGCAGCAGACCTGGGACACACAGCATGTGGCATAAGCCCTCTTGGAGGAGATCGCCATTATCCCCACCATAGAGCCACTGAGCAGATGACCCACAAACTGCAGAACACTGTTAAGAAAGTTCCAGTACCCACAACAGATTTTCCAACCTGGGGATCTGGAAAAAGGACTGAGAACTCCCAAGGAATTTGACTTTGGAGGCCAGTGGGATTTGATTGCAGAACTTCCACAGTACTGGGGAAACAGATTCTTGGAAGGCACAAGCCAAATATTGTGCACACTAGGACCCAGGAGAAAGGAGCAGGGTTCCAAGAGAGTGAGCCACTCTTGCCTGTGAGTGTGCAGGAGTCTCTGGTGGAGGCGTGGGTTGACTGTGGCCTGCTGGGGGGTCAGGGGCACTGAATAAGTTCTTTTAAAGGAGGTCACCATTACCACCACTAACCTTACTATAGTTTGGCCTCAGGCCAAACAACAGGGAGAGAACACAGCCCCATCAACAGAAAATTGGATTAAAGTCTTACTAAGCACTGCCCCACCCATCAGAACAAGATCCAGATTCCCCCACAATCAGTCTCTCCCACCAGGAAGCTTCCACAAGCCTCTTATCCTTATCCATCAGGAGGCAGACAGAAGGAAAATCACAGTCACAGAAAACTAACCAAACTAATCACATGGATCACAGCCTTGTCTACTCATTCATAGTGAAACTATGAGCCATACTATGTAGGGCCACCGAAGACGGACAGGTCATGGTGCAAAGTTCTGACAAAACATGATACACTGGAGAAGGGAATGGCAAACTACTTCAGTATTCTTGCCTTGAGAACCCATGAACAGTATGGAAAGACAAAAAGATATGACACTGAAAGATGAGTCCAAAAGCAGTACTTGGGTGCCATCTCAAAAATGACAGAATGATCTCTGTTCATTTTCAAGGCAAACCATTCAATTTCAGAGTAATCCGGGTCTATGCCCCTACCACTAATGCTGAAGAAGCTGAAGTTGAACAGTTCTATGATGACCTACAAGACCTTCTAGAATTAATACCAAAAAAAGAAATGCCAGAATCTTTAACAGAAGGCAGGTTAGAAGGAAGAAATTTTGTTTGAGCTTGTTTTGAATAGCTTTGCTTAATTTTATTCTGTTTTTAAATGGGGAATATAAGAACATATATTGATATAGAAAGGAGAACAGAGTGAGAGATGGAAGAGACAGGGGAATGGTGTTATCCGAAGTGATTGTGCTTGGGAAAGAATATAGGAAGTGATATTTTACCCTCTAGTGAGGGCTGCATAAGAGAACGAGTGTGTGTGTGTGTGTGTGTGTGTGTGTGTGTGTGTGTGTGTGTGTGTGAGTTTTCATACTCAGTTCTGTCCAATTCTTTGCAACCCAGTAGACTGTAGCCCACCAGGTTCCTCTGTCCATGGGATTATCCTGGTAAGAATACTGGAGTGTGTTGCCATTTCCTCCTCCAGGGGATCTTCCCAACCCAGGGATCCAGCCCATAGCTCCTGCAGCTCCTACATTGGCAGGCAGATTCTTACCACTGAGCCACTTAAGAAGCCCACAAAAGAGAACACATGGTGGGAAATATCATCAAGGCAGAAGAACATTACTACCAAATGATGAGTAAAGTAGTCATTTCAGCTACAGTTATGAGTTGACTAAACTAATCTATGCAAGGTTACATCCTGAGGAGAGTGAATGCTTTTGGAGGACAAGACTCTCAAAAACTGGTAGAAACTTCATGAGAACAGAGGGAACAACACGTTCTGGGGAGAGGGGCATCGCTGAGTGTCGAAGACAATAAACGAGTATGAGAAACTGTGGAATTGTTTGTGCAAATAAATCATAAAAATGATTCCAGTCGCATTTTTGCCTCTTCTTGTTTGCCACCACTCGGTCTTTTCAAGAATGGAGCTCAAACACTTCCAAGTCACGTGAAGTTTGTGTCTAATTATTACAACCCTAGATTGAGCCCAGAGTTGTGACCCTATAGAAAAGTGTTGGTCGCTCGGTTGTGTCCAACTCTTTGTGACCCTATGGATTATAGCCCTCTAGCTCCTCTGTCCATTCTCTAGGCAAGAATACTGGAGTGGGTTGCTATTCCCTACTCCAGAAGATCTTCCCCACCTAGGGATCGAACCCGGGTCTCCTGCATTGCTGGCAAATTCTTTACCATATGAGCAAAAGACCTAGAGGATGCCTCTCTTTACATGTAGTACTGATGACATCCATAATCAACATTATATCTTGATGCAGAAATGGCCTTCCAACATTCTGTCAGCTCCTTCCAGATATTTACTCTTCAGACTTTCTCAAAGTTTCCTCTAACCTGTATTATATTTAACTGTTAAATTATTTTCAGATCTCCTTTTCTCTCATTGTGCTTGTGCACCATTTCTGTCATGATTTGCCTCTGAAATGTCCTAATATGTTTAAGAACCTGGAAATTTTTCTCTGTTTTTAACAATGAAACATGTAAAAAGTTCCTCATCAAATTACTTTCCCAGCAGTAAAAAGTATATCTTTCCTTACCCTTCCCTCATGGACAAAGGTCAACCAATTTACAGCCCAGATATCTTCACTAAGTCCTAAGTTCTGGCTGATTTATTGCTGCAATCATTAGCATGTAGGCAATAAAATCTTACATAGCCTTTTCGCATTATCTAAAGTAAGGTGTTTAAAGATAAACAATAACCCAAAAAGGAATAATAAAAAAAGAGACAGAGAGACAGGCACCTTATGACACTCAGCAGACAGTTCATGGAGAGCAAACAGAGATGAGAAAATCAGCAAACTCTAGGGGGAAAACAATTTGCAGATTATTCTATATGAATTACTTTGAAATATAAGTGGCAAGAGAATGGTAAAGACAGTAAATATAATGAAAAATGAAATTCATTCATTCAATTGTTCATTTGTTCTAAATGTAATTACTAGGTTTTTACCCTCTTCCACTTTGTGCAAGCCAGTATAAACTAACAAAATTAAAACAAGCTTGCAATCAAGGAAATTGTTTCCTGAGCATTAGGAGAGACAAATAAATTATTGTCCCTTGATTTGACATGTGACTGAATTCTATTATTTGAAATAAATTTTCAGGAATCACTATGTAATTGGAGATGCCAGAAACTTAAACGGAAGGAAAATTACACAGAATATTGATATATGGGAACAAGACATAGTCTCAAATCAGGGAAACCTAAGCAGTTGTTTTTACCTAGAGAATTCAGGATTTAAAGGAAAACACTTGCAGAAATGTCTTTATAATTTTTTTTCTTTTTGGAGCTCTCCATAAAGGTTATGGTAGAGAAACCAATTCCCATTCTTCTATCAGCAGTAGCCAAATCTCCCACCTGAGCAGCTTAGAATAATGGTGGTTTACATGTGTCCGTGCTAAGTCACTTCTGTCATGTCCAACTGAGTGTGACCCAATGGACTGCAGCCTGCCAGGCTTCTCTGTCCATGGGATTCTCCATGGAAGAACACTGGAGTGGGTTGCCATGCCCTCCTCTAGATGATCCTCCCCTTCCAGGGATTGAACCCACATCTCTTACATCAACCTGCTTTGGTAGCTGGGTTCTTTACCACTAGCACCACCTGGGAATCCCAAGAGTGGTAGAAATTCCCAATATTTTTAATGGAATTTTTATAGTAGGAGTTGGCTATTACTTTTTGCCTTAGGTTTTTCCTATTTAACATTTTTGTTTGACGTTGGCCATGGAGCTAACAATTTGTCCAGTAAAGAGAGTTATTAGCAATCACTAGATAGGCTCAAAGAGACAAGGTAGCCACAGGTGCTGCACAGGTGCAGGCCATAACGTCCTTCAAGTCCATGAAATTCTCCAAAGCAGGGGAGAGGTTTTGGGACGTGTTTGCCTTTCTGGTGTCCCTTGTGCTTTCAAGACCATTGAAATCTGTTCTTAATCTTGTCCATCTAAAAGAAAGAAAGAAAGTGAAGTTGCTCAGTCATGTCAGACTCTTTGCAACCCTGTGGACTATAGCCTACCAGGCTCCTCCATCCATGGGATTCTCCAGGAAAGAATACTGGAGTGGGTTGCCATTTCCTTCTCCAGGGGATCTTCCTAACTCAGGGATCAAACCAAGGTCTCCTGCCTTGCAAGTAGACACTTTGCCCTCTGAGCCACCAGGGAGCTTACTCCAAATAGCATAGTTAAGCAGTTTTCATCTGCAAAGATTCCTGTGTGGATATTTTCTCTAATATGAAAGCAGGAGGGGATACATTTGGGAATTTGCTGCACTAAGTCACCCAAATTGCCATGTGAGAGGCAGGACCACGTAGAACATTCTTAGACCAGGAGGAAACAGCTCCAAGGCCGAAGAAGTGCATGATGTTGACGTAAGTATGGAGCCTGGGAGCCTTGCAGGTCAGTTACAGTGGTTAGCAGCAGCAGCAGCAGCAGCAGGGATCAAATGCAAGGAACCAGCAGATATCTTATACATTCAGTTCATGATCCCAAGAATTTAGTTTTTGTCCTAATGGATTAAACTGAATGCAGATGTTCCAACAACACATGAAAGGTTGATGGTTCCTGTCTTCTTACCTAGAGCAATCATTAGAGTTCTAATTTAATTTTATGGTCTGAAAATATGTAATTCGTGGGAATATCCTGGAGAAAATAAACTCTTGATGATTGTCAATACCTGCATCAGCTTTTTGAATGAAAGGGCTAGAAATATTTATGGGGCTGGAGATGTGGAAATCAGCTATTTTCAATGTCCTGGGTAGATTTTCCGTAAACCGTAGGGTTAATAAGGCTAAGACTGCAAAAACTTGTAGAGGTATACACACATTCCTTCCTCTGATTAAGGTAAATACATAAATCTCAGAAGCTGGTGTGAGAATGTATTGTTTAAATTTCTACTATATGCTATGAACTTTAAAATAATAACAAAAGCAATAAAAGCAGGGGGAAAAAGGCAGTCTGTGTCTGTGTTCATATGAGAACATACCTTTTTGGATTAAATACTTGGCTTTACGGTCATGTGAGGGTTTTATTATGGTCTCATGAATGGAGAAAAGTAAAGTGCAATCTAAAGTCCCCTCCCAGCTACCTTGTGTCTTTGTGCTATGCTTCTGTTTCTATTGGCTGCAGTGCATAAAGGGGAAGCAACTGAGTGGTCTGACTGACGCTTCTAGGGCTTCAGAGGAGGCTTAAGAGAAGAGAGATGTTCAGTGTGTGCTAATAAACTGATATTTTCTGTTGGTGATTAAACCAGGTAAGTATAAAAAGAAACTTTTATCATGTAGAAGGGCACTGGTGCCGTGCGTGTGTGTGTGTGTGTGTGTGTGTGTGTGTGTGTGTGTGTGAAGGATCTGAGAAAGGTCAATAGAGACAGCAGAGACTCTAAGAAAAAGGACCTAAATTTAGCGTCTTTGACTCTTCTGATTTGTCTATCTTTGTTCTGATTTCTTTCTTTCCCTAGTTAGAAAACATTAAAGTTTCTTCTAGAAAAGCTGTAATCCTCTCCAATCTCAGATATTAGGCTTTTATCTTACTCTCTCTGGTCCTCAGAACTTATTTATCTCTAGTTGGTTCTGGATACATTTCATGTTCTTTACATTATCTCTACATCTCTCGGTTTTCTTTCCATCACTGTCTATCCAGGAGAGGCATGTATTCTGTGTCAGATGAGAGCACTGAGTCTTTCATCCGCATTTCCTCCCCTGAACTCAGTCACTCATCCAAAACCAATGTGAGAATTCATTCAGGCAAACCTTCTTCTAAAGGTCTGGAATCTTTCCTAGCTCTTCCAGCTTCTCATACCTCCTTCAGGAAGGAAGATGGAATGAGAGCAGGTCTGTGGTTAGGTGGAGCTTCTCACACTCCCATGTGCTGGTGCTGTTGGATGAGGTTACCTCACTCACAGCACAGGACCCAGGAGACAAGTTCCTTCCCATCCCAACCCCTCCTTGAATTCCCACCTTGGGTCAACCCAGACAGCAATCTTCCCTTGACTCCCCAGGGAATGATGAAGGTCAGCGTTCCTGAGGAAAACGGACCTGAGCTGTGATTTTTCTGTTTACAGGAAAGAAAGGAAGAAAAACACCGTTTTGTATATAGGAGCCAACTAAGAGATCTCTGGAGTTCCATATTTCACATCTGACATTATGATTAAATTACCCAGTGTCACTTTGGCTGCTATAGGATATGGTAAGTTTTAAAAAATGAGTGCAGTGATAGATCTGAATATATGTAATATTAGACTTCTGCATGGTGCCAGAAAAGATCTGAACAGTGTTTTAGCGTATCTGAAGAAAGTAATTTATATGGACCATATCTGATAAACTCACTTTATCATTTCATCATTCAGTGATCATATAAAATCTGTATGAACTCTGGGAATCAACATTGCCAAAGACATCAGATCATATTTTCCAGAATCTGCAGGGTCCGCAAACTCTAATGGAGAGAGAATGATCAAATAAATAAAAGACTTAGGGAAAGCTTTGTGAAATGTAGCAATTATTTTACTTTCAAATATATAATGGACTATCTAGTTTGATGAACAGTCAACTGAGGGGATTACTGCTGCTAAGTCACTTCAGTCGTATCCGACTCTGCGACCCCATAGACAGAAGTCCACCAGGCTCCCCCGTCCCTGGGATTCTCCAGGCAAGAACACTGGAGTGGGTTGCCATTTCCTTCTCCAATGCATGAAAGTGAAAAGTGAAAGGGAAGTTGCTCAGTCGTGTCCAACTCTTAGCAACCCCATGGACTGCAGCCTACCAGGCTCCTCCGTCCATGGAATTTTCCAGGCAAGAGTACTGGAGTGAGGTGCCATTGCTTTCTGCAAACTGAGGGGATTACTCAGGCAGAATTATAACTAATCTGTATGAATTATTTTTTTTAGCCACAGTGAATTTTTACTTTTTTTCAATTTTTTCTTCCAGGTTTATTAAAAGTTAATAGGCAACAGTGTATAAGTTTAAGGCATACAGCATCTTTTGCCTTTCATTTATCATGAAATGATTATCACAATAATTTTAATGAACATCCTCATCTCATATATATACATATTTATAAAATAGGAAAAATTTTCTTGTGATGAGACCTCTTAAGATTTATTCTCTTAACAATGTTCACCTATAATGTAGAGCATTGTTAATTACCTATATTATGTTGTAAATTATATCCTTTGTAGTTATACTGGGAAAACCGGACAGCTACCTATAAAAGAATGAAATTAGAACATTTTCTCACACTATATACAAAAATAAATTCAAAATGGATTAAAGACCTTAATGTAAGACCAAAAACCATAAAACTCCAGAAGAATACATAGGCAGTACACTCTTTGACATGTTTTAGCAATATTTTTTTGGAACTTTCTCTTCAAGCAAGGGAAACAAAAGCAAAAATAAACAAATGGAACCTAATTAAGCTTAGAAGTTTTTGTACAAAAGAAAAGACAACCTACTGGATGGAAGAAAATATTTGCAAATGATATGACCAAATGGGTTAATATCCAAAATATATAAATAATTCATACAACCCAATATTAAAAAGAGCTAATTTATAAAAGGGCAAAGGTACTAAATAGATGTTTTCCAAAGAAAATATACAGATGAGCAACAGGCCTTAGGATCCTTTTTAAAAAAATCTCTCAAAGATCTTTTATAATGTCTCATTCATTTTTCATTTTGCTTATTGGAGTCTTCTTTTTTTCTTAATTAATCATGTCTAGCTAAGTGCTTGCATATTTTATCTTTTTTGAAAAACCTCACTTATTGTTTTGTTAATTTTTTTCATTGTTTCTGTTTTCTGCACTGAACCTCATTATTTCCATCCTTTTGCTAACTTTGAGTTTAGTTTATTCTTTTTATAGTTCCTTGAGACATAACATCATTTATTTGAGATTTTTTTCAAACTTTGGAGATATTTTTAGTGTAATCTTTTATAACCAGAAACTTCCATTTTAGTACTGCTTATACATAAAAGTTGGAGAAGGAAACGGCAACCCACTCCAGTATTCTTGCCTGGAGAATCCCAGGGATGGGGGAGCCTGGTGGGCTGCCATCTATGGGGTCGCACAGTCAGACACGACTGAAGTGACTTAGCAGACATAAAAGTAATAATCCTCAGTCAAAAGCTAGCAAACTGAATTCAACAGCACATCAAAAAGCTATACACTATGCCCAAATGGGATTTTACCAGTGGGATACAAGGCTGGTTCCACGTACCCAGATCAGTCAGTGTGATACATCAGTCAGTCAATTCAGTCGTTCAGTCGTGTTCGACTCTTTGTGACCGCATGAATCGTAGCACCGCCAGGCTTCCCTGTCCATCACCAACTCTCAGAGTTTACCCAACCTCATGTCCATCGAGTCGGTAATGCCATTCAGCCATCTCATCCTCTGTCGACCCCTTCTCATCTTGCCCCCAGTCTTTCCCAGCATCATGGTTTTTTCCAGTGAGTCAGCTCTTCACATCAGGTGGCCAAAGTATTGAAGTTTCAGCTTCAACATCAGTCCTTCCAATGAATACCCAGGAATGATCTCCTTTAGGATGGACTGGTTGGATCTCCTTGCAGTCCAAGGGACATCACAGACCATAATATTTAAAACAACATGATCACCTCTGTAGATGCAGAAAAAGCATTTGACCAAATTCAACATCCATTCATGCTTTAGAAAAAGAAAGATTCCAAACAAAATAGATATAAAAGGAATTTAACACAATAAAGGCCATATGTGAACAGCCCGTAGATAGAATTGTAATTAATAATAAAAAGCTTTTTCTTTAAGATCCTGTACAAGGCAAGCATGCCCATTCTCTCCCTTCTATTCAACCTAGTAATGGAAGTACTAGCAAGAGCAATTACACATGAAAAAAATTAAAGTTATCCAAATCACAAAGGAAAAATAAAATTGTCTCTATTCCCAGATTGCATGCTTCTACATGTAGAACCACAAAGATGTCACCAAAAAACTTCTAGAACTCATTAAAAAATCATATAAATTTTCAAGATAAAGAAACACACACACCCAGAAAAAGAAACACAAAATTCAGTACCATATCTTTACATTAAAAACAAAATATCCGAAAGAGAAATCAAGAAAACAGTCCCATTTACAGAAAACAATCCCATTTACAGAATCACCAAAAAGAACAAAATACATTTAACCAAATACAAGGAAAATAAAAGATCTATATACTCAAAACTACAAAATATTGATAAATGAAATTTGACAAGACACAAATAAATGGACAAATATCTTATGTTCATGGATTGGAAGAATTAATAGTGTTAAAATGGCCATACTACCCAGAGTAATCCACAGATTCAATGAAATTCCTATTAAAATCTCAGTGGTATTTTACATAGAAATCGAAAAATCAATGCTAAAATGTGTATGAAACCACAATAGACACAAAAGATCCAAAGCAATCTTGAACAAGAATAAAATGGAGATATTACACTTCCTTGATTTCAAATTACACTAATCCAAATGATATGGAACTTTGGAACTGTCATGCAAACAAACATACAGACCAATGAAACAGAGTAGAGCCCAGAAATGAGCACATGCATATAAGGTCCACTAATTTTTCAGCAATGGGGAAAGGATGAAAGTGAAAGTGAAATCGATCAGTCGTGTCCGACTCTTTGCGACCCCAAGGACTGTAGCCTACCAGGCTCCTCTGTCCATGAGATTTTCCAGGCAATCGTACTGGAGTGGATTGCCGTTTCCTTCTCCAGGGGATATTTCCAACCCAGGGATCGAACCCTGGTCTCCCACATTGTAGACAGATGCTTTACCGTCTGAGGATAGTCTTTTCAAAAGTGCTTGAAAAGCTATACATTTACATTAAGTTGAAAATAATGCAATCTATATGTAAATGGCAATGGCAAGAGTGTGATGGTTGTTTGTCCATATAAGTCATTCAGGATGATAATAGTATATATGCTGAAGATAAGAGGCAGAAATAAAATCTGCAAAATAGTCTATGAGAAACAAGTTGAAAATTAGCCTACTCACCTCTCTAGAACACGAACACAAATTTTCTTAGTTATTCTAATGTTTACATAAACGCTGAATATTTTTCTTTTGTTTTTTAGTGATCAATACAGAGAGAACATGAGTAATATTTTTATTTAGTGTTATCCTAGTGCTTATCTTATTTGTGGGTTTTTCAGTACATTTTTGTATTCTTTGTCTTCACTGGCATTTACATATTTATTTTTAAATTTCCTCTTTTCTATCCATGCCTTCAGGAAAATGGCAATTTTATATAACTTTGTTGATAACCAGATTGTTCTATCTTAATCTTTTCTAACTTTTATTCTTCAACTTTAATCTATCCCATTGCTCTTTTTCCTTCACTTACTTTGCTCACTAGCCACAATTTTTCTTTTATTTTTTAGTGATCAATACAGACAGAGGTGAGTAATATTTTTGTTTGGTGAACTCCAATGATTACCATATTCTTTGATAGGTTGAGATGAGAGTTATCGAGGTATAAAGATGTTGAGATGAGAAGTACTGCTGTATAGAGCCTGAAGTCACTATTTGTAGAATAGCTTCTTCAAAGCTTTTTAGATTTGGGTAACTTACTGCAGTTTCTGATACAGCATTTCCTTGAAGCACTCATTTTTAATTTTACCAAATCTTTAAGGAGCCTAACTGTATCCAAAGTGGCTAATAAATTTCTTTTTGGTGACTATTACTTTAGAGAAACTCTTTCTAACTGACATTCTCAAGAAATCTTTACTAACCTCTTAAAAGATCAAAGTCATAATTTCTCCTTTGTCATTCTGTAATTGTTGAATGCTTCCCCCACCCCAACTTATAATTTGTCAGACGACGTTGCTTTGGGAACCTGTATCACCAAATCGAATGATTTATCTGCTTCCTAATTTTATTGATTGAATTCGATCTTTTCTGCACCGCTTTGTCAAGAAACTGCTCAGAAGCAAAAGATGAGTTTCATTGCCCTATTTACATCTACTTATTCACTACTGCTATTTTTTTAGCTTTTCAGTTTTTCCCTTGGGCTTTCAACTTCCATTGTATTTCTTTACGTTCCTAGGCATATTGCTAAGTCGTTTCAGTCACGTCTGACTTTTTGAGACCCCATGGACTTTAGCCCACCAGGTTCCCCCATCCATAGGATTCTCCAGGCAAGAATACTGGATTGGGTTGCCATCTCCTCCTTCAGGAGATCTTCCCGACCCACGGATCAAACCCATGTCTCTTACGTCTCCTTCTTTGACAGGCAGGTTCTTTACCACTAGCATCACCTGGAAAAATGTATCTCTCAGATTGAAGAGATGCTCAGGTAGGTACGTATGCTCAGTCACTTCCAACTCTCTGTGACCCCATGACTGACTGAACCCCTCCAGGTTCCTCTGTCCAGAATTTTCCAGGCAAGAATGCTGGAGTGGGTTGCCATTTCCTACTCCAGGGAATCTTCCTAACCCAAGGATCAAATTCACTTCTCCTGCATTGGCAGGTGGATTCTTTACCACTGCATCACCCGAGAAGCCATATAAATAACATTTAAATTTGTCTCTCAGACTGAAGGTTACATGATTTTTAAATGTACCCTTTCTTCCACGCATTGCCTTCTGTTTTCTTCACACCTCCTCTGATTCTGACATTCCGCCTCCCTCTTTCACTTATCCTTGTGATTGCATTTGACCCACCCAGAAAATCAAAGATAGCTTCCCCGTCTGGATGTCAGCTTAATCACATTTGCAGAGTCCCTTTTGCTATATAAGATAACATACTCACAGAATCCAAAGATTAGTATGTGGGCATTTTTAGAAAGCCATATTACTTCTATCACAAAATATGCTTCTGCATCACTCTCAACTGTATATGGAGATATTTTGTAGCTTTTGTGCTTTAGAGATTTGTTTGTAAAATATTGTATATGTATACAGTGCCACCAGATTGTTTTGATAAAGAGAAATCCTCAATATTTCACTATTGATTTTTTAATGCAAACTTATGGAAACCAGACCATTTTTCTCTTTTTATAAGTTTTATATAAAAATTATTCTTTTATATTGGAGGAGGGCATGGCAACCCACTCCAGCATTCTTGCCTGGAGAATCCCCATGGACAGCAGACTACAGTCCATGGGGTGGCAAAGAGCTGGACATGACTGTGTGACTAAGCACACAGCACACATTCCTTTATATAGATTTTTATGGATATGTAATGACACACTATGTCCTATTTTATCTTCTGGCTTCTTCCAGTCAGTAATTATTTTGATGTTCATCCATGTTATTTATTACTGAGTAGTATCTTATTAAATAGATATATCACAATTGATTCATCTATTAACCTGTTTACAAGTATTTGGTTTGTTTCCATCATTTTGGATAGCAAATAAAACTGCTATGCACTTTCTGGGAAAGTATTTGTATAGATGAATGATTTCATTTATCTTGAAAGTAGAATAGCTGTATCATATATTTTCTACTCAATTTATTGCTACTCTAATCTCTATTATTTTATTCCTTCTACTTTTCATGGATTTAATTTGCTTCTATTTTCATCAGATATTAGGTTGGAAGTTTAGATTTTTTTTAATTTTTATACAATTTTTAAAGGTTACTCTCTGCCGGGGGCCAGCGTGAGGAACTCCGCCCATGGCAAAGGTCATGAGGAAGGAAGCTTGCATACGCAAAGGCGTGATCAAGCCTCAGGAAACCCCCTGTTCCCAAGCATCTACCCTCAAAACCAGAGTACTTTACGGGGGACTCTCCCCCATAACCATTTCTCTCAAAGAAGGAGTTAACTTGCAGCTCCAGTTAATAAAAATTCCTGGGCGTGATAAGAGTGTTTCAACTTACGAACTCTGAAGGTTCTCTGGCCTGCCTGATCAGGCTCGTCCGGCCACATGTGATTGTTTACAGCCTCCCAACTGTGAGAGGCACGGGATATTTTAAAACTTTCTAAATACAGACTCTTTTGAGAAGTTAGAAGATCATTAGTATAGTATTAGTGGGTCGATTAGGAACTATATTGGTGAAGGGTTTTTTCTTCATTTGTCGTGCCAATAATTACTGCTAATTCCCTGCCCTGGGTGTGACAAGGATGTCTCAGGTCAAACCTCTCTGCTGACAGACTAGCTTGTGTGACAACCTCTCAACCAGAAACAGCAGAGAGAGTTTGGAGTATTAGCATAGGGCTTTTTTCATTGATGAGTCAATGATTGCCATCAGGCCTCCATATCCTTAGGCACCTGGGAATATATTAATCAATGTATTTGGAATATAGAAAAGGAATACAGTAGTTTTTTGATGTTAGCAATACTAGACTTTTTGAGTTAATGAATCTTCTCTTTTCTTATAGATCACTGTACTTTGTTATAAATCACTATAAATCACTATGCTATGTAAAAACGTAACTTTATCACTATCTTAAGACAAAATAGATCTTAAGGGGAACATTGGTGAAGGGTTTACATTTGTTGAGCCAATATTTGCTGCTAAATCTCCATATTCCTGCCCTTATAATGAATATAACTAACATATAGGAGAACTAAGTATTAACCTTTAAGATTAATCATGTTAAACCTTAGGTTAAGTAAATTCCTTTCTTGATTGTAACACACTACACCCTCACCCTATAGGAATGCAACTTTATTTGGAGGGTGGCACTTGGTTTAAGAAAAAAATCACCCCTGGAAAAAAATAAGTTTTCTGGTTAACTGACCGGTATCAGAAAGGGCCATAAAATGTCAGCAGACCTCATGGCTAAAATATGATGAAACCCATAAGACCTTTATATAATTTTATATGAAGCACCTGATTGTGACAAGGGTCGGGTCCGCTGACCCCCACGTGGCTCTGTATTCATCCCTATGTACAACAAAAAGGTATATAAACAAACCTGAAAAATAAGAAAAAAAATCGGATCAGTTTCTGGAAAGACTGACTCCCCCGTGTCGTTTCTTTCTTGCTCCCCACTTTCCTGGCTGAATTCCCATCTGAAATGTGGGTACTCACCAAGCCTGGTAATTCTGCCTGGGCTTCTGAGATCAGACCGGGGAGGCCTCAGTGCCTCTTCTCCTTCGGGAGAATGGAAAGACGCCTGTGGCCTATGTAGGTGGTGATTGGTGTTCCATGTAAACCAGTTATTCAGCCTCTTTTCTCCATTAATTCTCCTACTACACTATCTGTTTCTAATCTCCCTCTATATCTGTAATTAAATAAGTTTTTTCCAGGACGCCTACTCTGTCCCCACCTTCGAATTACCCTGGATCCACCAGGGCTGGACCCCGGCAACTCTCCATTTATAGTTATTAATAAAATACTGGTTATATTTTCAGTGTTATACAACACATCCTTGAGCCTTTCTTACACCCAATAATTTGTATCTCCCTGGCCCTAATCCCTATATTGCCCTTCTCCCCTCCCCACTGGTAACCACTAGTTTCTTCTTTGTATCTCTGTCTTCTTCTTTTTTGTTACATTCACTAGTTTGTTGTATTATTTAGATTCCACATATAAATAAAATCAAACATCTCTTTCTCTCTCTGACTTATTTAGCAAAGTTGTGCCCGACTCTTTGCATGCCAGGCTCCTCTGTCCATGGAATTCTCCAGTCAGGAATACAGGAGTCGATTGCTATTCCCTTCTCCAAGGGCTCTTCCCAACCCAGGGATCGAACCAGGTCTCCCAAATTGCAGGCAGATTCTTTACCATCTGATCCACCAAGGATGACCTGATATTTAGCAAGTAGGAAAACTAAATGGAAAGAATTTTTTATGGCAAAGATCTCTCCTTTCCTTTAATATTCTCCATCTTTATCATTTGCCATTTTAATTCTTAAATGACTTGGTGTAAATCTCTTTGAAATCACCTCACTTATGACTCTGTGCTTCCTGGGCCTAGATACCTATTTCCTTCCCCAGGGTAGAGAAGTTTTCAGCCATTATGTCTTCAAATGTGTTTTCTGTTCCTTTCTTTCTTCTCCTCCTGCTGCTGCTGCTGCTGCTGCTGCTGCTGCTAAGTCGCTGCAGTCGTGTCCGACTCTGTGCGACCCCATAGACGGCAGCCTACCAGGCTCCCCCGTCCCTGAGATTCTCCAGGCAAGAACACTGGAGTGGGTTGCCATTTCCTTCTCCAATGCATGAAAGTGAAAAGTGAAAGTGAAGTCTCTCAACCGTGTCCAACTCTTAGCGACCCCATGGACTGCAGCCTACCAGGCTCCTCCGTCCATGGGATTTTCCAGGCAAGAGTACTGGAGTGGGGGTGCCATTGCCTTCTCCGCTTCTCCTCCTGGGACCTCTATAACGTGAAAGCGAGTATGCTTGATATGGTCACAGAGTCCCCTTAAACTCTCTGCAAATTTTAAATTCTATTTCCTTTTACTGTTTTGATTGGGATCCATAAAAAGTCTCCACAAATTTTCTTTCCTAGTTTAGTCCTCTATGGCTAAAGTAAGTTAACCAACCATTCATTGGCCATTTTTCTAAGGTGTACCTAACCTTTTAAGGACCAGAACTTCTGGAGATCCAACTAATACATCATATAACTGCAGGGAAACTTCCTGAGCAAAAAAGTGTAAATTCTGTTCCGATGCATTCCCCATCACAACTAGTGTAATATCACAGACATAGCTGATGTTAAAAAAACATGTTTTTGTTTTTTTGAACAAAAAGACAACCTTTAAATTCCTCCAGATGGGAGAAGAAAAATGAAAGTGGATTCTTCTGGGGTGAAAAGGGAGTAAGAATGAATATTGAATCTAACTGTACATGTCTATATTTTGTTTTGCTTTTCAGAAAAAATTTCATGGAAAAGTATAATGGAACTGCTTAGAAATGGAATGCTCATAATTGGAATTTACTATTGCAGAGAAATATACAAGAAACTGGGTAAGATTTAAAAACATAATACAATCAATTATGACAAAGCCAATAAAATGAGTGGGAAAATGAAAATAAGGAAAGAGTAATATAAATTTTGTCCTGGACCATTTAGGAAAAAGCAAAATTCTCAGAGAGGGAAAAAAATTCCCCCATCTCTCTTTGTTCTTTTGCTAGTCTAATAATGAAATTGACACAGGTAGATTAACAGGAGAAAAAAATTAATTTTGTCCATAAAGAGGTCTCATAGATGTGAAAACTAAGAAGTAATCAAAGTTGGATGTTTATATACTTTTTAAACAAAGAAACAATAAATTTATGAAGAAGTGACATAGCAAAGAAATTTAGGCCATGTTACTAATTAATGATGGAGAAGGCAATGGCACCCCACTCCAGCACTCTTGCCTGGAAAATAAATACCATGGATGGAAATGAAGAAGAAATTATTTTGGAAATACACATTATCATGTACCCCAATGTTCATGGCAGCACTATTTGCAAGACATGGAAGCAACCCTAATGTGCATTAAAATAAAAGACAAATATTATGTAATATTCACTTTTATATGGAATATTAAAAATAATACCAAAATCCTATTTACAAACAGAAACAGACTCAGAGACATTGAAAACAAACCTCTGGTTATCAAAGAAAGAGTGGGTAGGATAAATAGAAGTAAGGAATTAACAAATAAACACTGCTACATATAAAACAGATGAAAAACAAGGACCTACTGTATAGCACAGGGCTTCCCTGGTGGCTGAGAGGTTAAAGCATCTGCCCACAATGCAGGAGACCCGGGTTCGACCCCTGGATCAGGAAGATCCCCTGGAGAAGAAAATGGCAAACCACTCCAGTATTCTTGCCTGGAGAATCCCATGGCCGGAGGAGCCTGGTAGGCTACAGTCTACGGGGTTGCAGAGTCGGACACGACTGAGCGACTTCACTTTCACTTTCTTTCACTGTATAGCACAAAGAACTATATCCAATACATTATAATAATCTATAATGGAAATGAATTTGAAAAATATGTGTGCACATATATATATATATGAATTACTGTGCTGTACAGCTGAATCTTTAACATAATGTTATAAATCATTTATACTTCAACTTAAAACAATGAATGCCTAACTAGTGTCACAAGTGATTAAAAACCTTTTAAAAAGGTAACTTCTAGGACTAACATTCCTAAAATTCTCTCTCAGTATGGTAAATTGACTTAATTTTTGCCCCCTCTGAATTTCTGGAGATACAGTGAGCAAATGGAGGGTTTCTCACTATGGATGTGTTAGGTTGTGGATATTGATATTCCTATTTGATCTCTTCTGTGTATATGCATGTTCTATATGAGTGTTTTGTGTTTCTGAACACTAATAAATTGAACTGTAAATGCAAATTTTACAGTAGATTAGAGTTATTATGTGTTTGTATCTTTTGATATTTACATGGATATCTTCATTTTATTTTTTGGATATTTTAGGGAGGAAAATTGGTAAATATTTCAGACACTTTTCCCATAACCATTTAAATGCTTACTATCATTCCCTCCCTTTCTGTCTCTTTGGCATCCATTCACTCATTCTTCCCCTCATCCCTCTCCAATTGTTTGTATATGGACTACTTTCATATGAACTTCTTCTGTTTTTCCCTAGTTCCAACTCTTTCTATTCCTTGCTTTTCATTATATACCTAGTCTTTTCTATAAACTTCATTGGTTTTCTTTCTTCCTTTTTATGTCTCCAAAAGTTGTCTTGATTTGATTCTAATTTTTGTAGGGATGAGTGATATCAGGCTAATCACCACATCACTCCCATGCAATAGATGTTTTCATGCAAATGACCACTGACGTTGAGTCATTGTGACCTTTCAAGTTCAAGGAACAATAACTATGTGATCAATACTGACCCAAAACTTAAGTGAACAGAAGATTCCAAATTTGTTGAGTAAATTATTCTTCCTTCTGCTCTTTCAAAGACTGTTAATTCAGATGATGTTCCTTGATTACATGTGAGCGCTAAACCTACTCTCCAATTCCCCTGATCTTATTACCCAGTTGTTTCCAGGTATACAAATGCTTTATCCAATAAGGAAGCCCCACAGTATTGTGCAGGCTTTGAACTCAAATTTTCTATTGGTGCAAAATGCATATTTAAAAGCTTTATTCAGAAAACACTAATTCAAACACTAAATGTTTATCTCCTTTATTCTCTTGATGTTTTTCATTTATATTTTTGTTTCAGAGAAAATAGAATTTAGCACTATAGTAGGAGGCTAAAAGTGGTTACTGATCCATGTGTACTAAAGGTCCCTTTATATTTCCTCATCACTTTTTAAATATGTTGCTCATACATCTATTCATGCTAATTTTCTATTCTGAAATAGGTAGAAATGCTAACACAAAACCAAGGATCTGATACTAATGAACTCAGAACTCGTAATTTAACTCTTCTGATGGGGCCACTTCCAATCTTGGGTCATTTTGCCCAATGGAATGTGTGGAATGAAAATGGTTATTTCTCATTAGTATGGTGGACTTTGAAACTTTTGGTTTTAATTTTAATAAACGGTGGTCCATTTGAACCAAAAGTAAACCAAGGAAGTTTTTTCCCAATTGTTGACCTAGTCCCTTCCTGGCATTGTTATCTCTTTTGAATGAATTAAATTTCTTTTCTTTTGTTGATCAATTAGAGTGAAGAAAGAAAACATATGAGTCACAATGTATTTCACTGTGAATATACACATGGATTCATCTGTTTTTATACCTTTTTCCTCAACAATCCTTTTCCATGTTTCTAAACACCATCATACAAATAGCTTACATGATTTGTCTTTTTATTTAATCTTCCCAAATTTAGTTCGCCTTCTGCATTTGGCATTCCATTTTCCCCATTAGTACTTCTGTGATTTTCTCTTCTTGATACAATCTAGGCAGACATTTCTTTTTTGTCAACAAAATGTTAATATTTGTATATTACAAAGATTTACCAGTTTCAAGCTTCTGAAGTGTGAGTTTTTGCCAATATATGCTCAGTCTTTTGACGTACAAACCCTTTCACTATCATTTTGTACTTAAACATTTCCTTCATGTGTTTTCATACATGAAAGACCTGCCTCACTTAGACTTTAGCTAAAATAGAAATTTGCATAACACTAGTTTATATATATGAAAGGTCAGTTTTCATTCCAATCCCAAAGAAAGGCAATGCCAAAGAATGTTCAAACTACCCCACAATTGCACTCATCTCACATGCTAGTAAAGTAATGCTCAAAATTCTCCAAGCCAGGCTTCAACAGTACATGAACCGTGAACTTCCAGATGTTCAAGCTGGTTTTAGAAAAGGTAGAGGAACCAGAGATTAAATTGCCAACATCCGTTGGATCATCAAAAAGCAAGAGAGTTAAATTTCTGTTTTATTGACTATGCCAAAGCTTTTGACTGTGTAGATCACAATAAACTGTGGAAAATTCTTAAAGAGATGAGAATACCAGACCACCTGACCTGCCTCTTGAGAAATCTGTATGAAGGTCAGAAAACAACAGTTAGAACTGGACGTGGAAAACAAACTGGCTCCAAATAGGGAAAAGAGTACGTCAAGGGTATCTTGTCACCCTGCTTATTTAACTTCTATGCAGAGTACATCATGAGAAACACTGGGCTGGATGAAGCACAAGCTGGAATCAAGATTGCCAGGAGAAATATCAATAACCTCAGATACGCAGATGACACCACCCTCGTGGCAGAAAACAAAGAAATAAAGAGCCTCTTGATGAAAGAGGAGAGTGAAAAAATTGTCTTAAAGCTCAACATTCAAAAAACGAAGATCATGGCATCTGGTCCCATCACTTCATGGGAAATAGATGGGGAAACAGTGGAAGCAGACTTTATTTTTTGGGGCTCCAAAATCACTGTAGCTGGTGACTGCAGCCATTAAATTAAAAGATGCTTACTCCTTGAAAGAAAAGCTATGACCAACCTAGACAGCATATTAAAAAGTTTCCTTTGTTGTGCAGAAGCTTTTAATTTTAATTTAATTTTAATTTTAATTAGATCCCTTTTGTTTCTTTTTGCTTTTATTTCCAGTATTCTGGGAGGTGGATCATAGAGGATCCTGCTTTGATTTATGTCAGAGAGTGTTGTGCCTATGTTCTCCTCTAGGAGTTTTGTAGTTTCTGGTCTTACATTTAGATCTTTAATCCATTTTGCATTTATTTTTGTATGTGGTGTTAGAAAGTGATCTAGTTTCATTCTTTTACAAGTGGTTGACCAGTTTTCCCAGCACCACTTGTTAAAGAGATTGTCTTTACTCCATTGTATATACTTGCCTCCTTTGTCGAAGATAAGGTGTCCATAGGTGTGTGGATTTATCTCTGGACTTTCTATTTTCTATTTTCTATATTTCTGTCTTTGTGTCAGTACCATACTGTCTTGATGACTGTGGCTTTGTAGTAGAGCCTGAAGTCAGGCAGGTTGATTCCTCCAGTTCCATTCTTCTTTCTCAAGATCACTTTGGCTATTCGAGGTTTTTTGTATCTCCATACAAATCTTGAGATTATTTGTTCTAGTTCTGTGAAAAATACCTCTGGTAGCTTGATAGGGATTGCATTGAATCTATAGATTGCTTTGGGTAGTATACTCATTTTCACCATATTGATTCTTCCAATCCATGGACATGGTATATTTCTCCATCTATTAGTGCCCTCTTTGATTTCTTTCACCAGTGTTTTATAGTTTTCTATATATAGGTCTTTAGTTTCTTTAGGTAGATATATTCCTAAGTATTTTATTCTTTTCGTTGCAATGATGAATGGAATTGTTTCCTTAATTTCTTTTTCTACTTTCTCATTATTAGTGTATAGGAATGCAAGGCATTTCTGTGTGTTGATTTTATATCCTGCAACTTTACTGTATTCATTGATTAGCTCTAGTATTTTTCTGGTGGAGTCTTTAGGGTTTTCTATGTAGAGGATCATGTCATCTGCAAACAGTGAGAGATTTACTTCTTTTCCAATTTGGATTCCTTTTATTTCTTTTTCTGCTCTGATTGCTGTGGCCAAAACTTCCAGAACTCTGTTGAATAGTAGCGGTGAAAGTGGGCACCCTTGTCTTATTCCTGACTTTAGGGGAAATGCTTTCAATTTTTCACCATTGAGGATAATGTTTGCTGTGCATTTGTCATATATAGCTTTTATTATGTTGAGGTATGTTCCTTCTATTGCTGCTTTCTGGAGGGTTTTTATCATAAATGGATGTTGAATTTTGTCAAAGGCCTTCTCTGCATCTATTGAGATAATCATATGGCTTTTATTTTTCAATTTCTTAATGTGGTTAATTACATTGATTGATTTGCAGATATTGAAGAACACTTGCGTCCATGGGTTAAGGCCCACTTGGTCAAGATGTAGGATCTTTTTAATGTGTTGTTGGATTCTGATTGCTAGAATTTTGTTGAGGATTTTTGCATCTATGTTCAGCAGTGATATTGACCTGTAGTTTTCTTTTTTTGTGGCATCTTTGTCAGGTTTTGGTATTAGGGTGATGGTGGCCTCATAGAATGAGTTTGGAAGTTTGCCTTCCTCTGCAATTTTCTGGAAGAGTTTGAGTAGGATAAGTGTTAGCTCTTCTCGAAATTTTTGGTAGAATTCAGCTGTGAAGCCGTCTGGACCTGGGCTTTTGTTTGCTGGAAGATTTCTGATTACAGTTTCAATTTCCGTGCTTGTGATCGGGCTGTTAAGATTTTCCATTTCCTCCTGGTTCAGTTTTGGAAAGTTGTACTTTTCTAAGAATTTGTCCATTTCTTCCATGTTGTCCATTTTATTGGCATATAATTGCTGATAGTAGTCTCTTATGATCCTTTGTATTTCTGTGTTGTCTGTTGTGATCTCTCCATTTTCATTTCTAATTTTATTGATTTGATTTTTCTCCCTTTGTTTCTTGATGAGTCTGGCTAATGCTTTGTCAATTTTATTTATCCTGTCAAAGAACCAGCTTTTAGCTTTGTTGATTTTTGCTATGGTCTCTTTTGTTTCTTTTGCATTTATTTCTGCCCTGATTTTTAAGATTTCTTTCCTTCTACTAACTCTGGGGTTCTCCATTTCTTCCTTTTGTAGTTGCTTTAGGTGTAGAGTTAGGTTATTTATTTGACTTTTTTCTTGTTTCTTGAGGTATGCCTGTATTGCTATGAACTTTCCTCTTAGCACTGCTTTTATAGTGTCCCACAGGTTTTGTGTTGTTGGGTTTTCATTTTCATTCATTTCTTTGCATATTTTGATTTCTTTTTTGATTTCTTCTGTGATTTGTTGGTTATTCAGAAGCGTGTTGTTCAGCCTCCATATGTTGGGATTTTTAATAGTTTTTCTCCTGTAATTGAGATCTAATCTTACTGCATTGTTCTCAGAAAAGATGCTTGGAATGATTCAATTTTTTTGAATTTATCAAGGTTAGATTTATGGCCCAGGATGTGATCTATCCTAGAAAAGGTTCTGTGAGCACTTGAGAAAAAGGTGAAATTCATTGTTTTGGGGTGAAATGTCCTATAGATATCAATTAGGTCTAACTGGTTTAATGTATCATTTAAAGTTTGCATTTCTTTGTTAATTTTCTGTTTAGTTGATCTGCCCATAGGTGTAAGTGGGGTAATAAAGTCGCCCACTATTATTGTGTTATTGTTAATTTCCCCTTTCATACTTGTTAGCCTTTGTCTTACATATTGTGGTGCTCCTATGTTGGGTGCATATATAATTGTTATATCTTCTTCTTGGATTGATCCTTTGATCATTATGTAGTGGCCTTCTTTGTCTTTTTTCACAGCCTTTGTTTTAAAGTCTATTTTATCAGATATGGGTATTGCTACTCCTGCTTTCTTTTGGTCTCTACATGCATGCAATATCTTTTTCCAGCCCTTCACTTTCAGTTTGTATGTGTCCGTTGTTTTGAGGTGGGTCTCTTGTAAGCAGCATATAGAGGGGTCTTGTTTTTGTATCCATTCAGCCTTTCTTTGCCTTTTGGTTGGGGCATTCAACCCATTTACGTTTAAGGTAATTATTGATAAGTATGATCCCATTGCCATTTACTTTATTGTTTGGGGTTCGGGTTTATACACCCTTTTTGTGTTTCCTGTCTAGAGAATATCCTTTAGCATTTGTTGGAGAGCTGGTTTGGTGGTGCTGAATTCTCTGAGCTTTTGCTTGTCTGTAAAGCTTTTGATTTCTCCTTCATATTTGAATGAGATCCTTGCTGGGTACAGTAATCTGGGCTGTAGGTTATTTTCTTTCATCACTTTAAGTTTGTCTTGCCATTCCCTCCTGGCCTGAAGCCTTTCTATTGAAAGATCAGCTGTTATCCTTATGGGAATCCCCTTGTGTGTTATTTGGTGTTTTTCCCTTGCTGCCTTTAATATTTGTTCTTTGTGTTTGATCTTTGTTAATTTGATTAATATGTGTCTTGGGGTGTTTCGCCTTGGGTTTATCCTGTTTGGGACTCTCTGGGTTTCTTGGACTTGGGTGATTATTTCCTTCCCCATTTTAGGGAAGTTTTCAACTATTATCTCCTCAAGGATTTTCTCATGGTCTTTCTTTTTGTCTTCTTCTTCTGGGACTCCTATAATTCGAATGTTGGAGCATTTCATATTGTCCTGGAGGTCTCTGAGATTGTCCTCATTTCTTTTAATTCGTTTTTCTTGTTTCCTCTCTGATTCATTTATTTCTACCTTCTATCTTCTATTTCACTAATCCTCTCTTCTGCCTCTGTTATTCTACGATTTGTTGCCTCCAGAGTGTTTCTGATCTCATTTATTGCATTATTCATTATATATTGACTCTTTTTTATTTCTTCTAGGTCCTTGTTATACCTTTCTTGCATCTTCTCAGTCCTTGTCTCTAGGCTATTTATCTGTGATTCCATTTTGATTTCAAGATTTTGGCTCATTTTCACTATCATTATTTAGAATTCTTTCTCATGTAGATTCCCTATCTCTTCCTATTTTGTTTCGTTTGATGGGCATTTCTCTTGTTCCTTTACCTGCTGGGTATTCCTCTGTCTCTTCACCTTGGTTAGATTGCTGCATTTGGGGTGGCCTTTCTGTATTCTGGGAATTTGTGGAGTTCTCTTTATTATGAAGTTTCCTCGCTGTGGGTGGCCTTGTATCAGTGGCTTGTCAAGGTTTCTTGGTTAGGGAAGCTTGTGTCGGAGTTCTGGTGGGTGGAGCTGGATTTCTTCTCTCTGGAGTGCAGTGAAGTGTCCAGTAATGAATTATGAGATGTCTATGGTTTTGTAGTAACTTTGAGCTGCCTATATATTGAAGCTCAGGGGTGTGCTCCTGTGTTGCTGGAGAATTTGCCTGGTATGTCTTGCACTGGAACTTGTTGTCCCTTGTGTTGATTTCAGTGTAGGTATGGAGGCATTGATGAGCTCCTATCGATTAATGTTCCCTGGATTCAGGATTTCTCTGATGTTCTCAGGATTTGGACTTTTTATTTTTACAGTAGCCTCAGGACTTCTCCATCTATACAGCACCAATGATAAAACATCTAGGTTAAAGATGAAAAGTTTCTCCACAGTGAGGGACACCCAGAGAGGGTCACTGAGTTACATGGAGAAGAGAAGAGGGAGGGGGTAGTTAGAGGTGACTGGAATGAGATGAGGTGGGATCAAAAGAGGAGAGAGCAAGCTAGCCAGTAATCACTTCCTCATGTGCGCTCCACAGTCTGAACCGCTCAGAGATGTTCACGGAGTTATACAGGGAAGAGGAGAGGGAGGAAGTAGACAGAGGTGGCAAGGAGGATAAAAGAGGGAAATGAAAAGGAGAGAGACAGATCCAGCCAGTAACCAGTTCCCTGAGTGTTCTCCACCGTTTGGAACACACAGAGATTCACAGAGTTGGGTAGAGAAGAGAAGGGAGAGGGAGGAGACAGAGACAACCTGGTGGAGAAAAAGGAGAGTCCAAAGGAGGAGAGAGTGGTCAAGCCAGTAATCTCGCTCTCAGGTAAAACTGGGTACTGAAGATTGGGTTTTTAAATGTACAAAATTGACAACAAATACCAAAAAGCAAAGATTAAAAATCTAGAGTAGAGGTTGGATTTTCAGAAATACAATATTAAAGAAATGAAGAAGAATAAGAAGAAAAACACAAAGTCATGAGAATTATTAAAAAACAACAAAACCAACCACAAAAAATATATACATGGCGTTTGCTTTAAAAATAGGGTCTTTTTTTGGAAAAATAATAGTAGGTTATAAAAATAAAAATTAAAGGAGAAATAGAGGACTTAAAAATTTTTTTAAGTTAAAAAAAAAGAAGAAAAGACAATCAAACAACATCAACAAAAAAAAGAGAGAGAATGGTTGTAAAAATAGTAAACATATATCTGGGACTTTGTCTGGTGTTGTGGGCAGTGTGGGGTCACTTCCAAGGTGGTTCCCTCTGTTTAGCTTCTTCTGTTTGCTGGTCTCTTCAGTGTCTGATTTCTGCCCTGACACAAGGGGGGTGGTGGTGGACACTTTTTTTTTCTTTTTAGGGTCACTTGTTTAGTTGCACTGTGGGGAGGAAGGGATGCTGCAAACAAATAACACTGGCATGTGCTCGCAGTGTCTCAGCCACTCTGGGCCTGCCCCTGCACACAGCGCACACCGCTCAGGCTCTACATTGCTCTGCCAGGAACCGTCTGAGGCCGGCCCTAGGGGGCATGCACCTCCCCGGTCTAAGCAGCTCAGGCTCAGCTCTCTGGTAGCCCTCAGAGGCACAGATTCAGTTGGGCCTGCATTTTGTGCCCTTCCCAGGACCAAGTAGCTCAGGTGTTTGGCGAGCACAGTCACTGCGACTTATTGCCTTTCCCGTCCCTGCCGCTCAGTTTCCTGGGTGTACCACTGGCGCCCCTTGTCAGGTGGATGGTGACTGTCCAGGACCCCAAGAAGTCTTAGCAAAGAAGCCTGCTTGCAGTTTCGTAGGTAAAGTCTCTCCGGGGCTGTGATTGCCCCCTTCCAGCCCTTCCGGCTCTGGCTGCCTGTCACCGGAGGGGGATGGTCTGCAGTCGGCTATTTCTGTTCCTTCCTTTGTTCTGTGCGTGGTCCTGGCAGTGTCTTATGTTAGAGCTTTTCGCGTGGTAGCTATCTCTCAGTCTGGTATGCTAGGCCAAGTTAGTTCACTCTGGTTACACTTGGGGCATTCTGGCCTGATTCTTAAAAAGCACTGCAGCCCGCGCCTCCCTGCCCAGCCCCCACTTGCTAGTGGCGGATACAGGTGTCTGCGCTGCTTCTCTGCTGGGGTAGTTACGTTGGGCTCGTAATCTGTTGGCTTTAATTATTTATTTATTTTTCTTCCCTGTTATGTTGCCCTCTGTGCTTCCAAGGCTTGCCACAGACTTGGCAGCGAGAGTGTTTTCTGGTGTTTGGAAACTTCTCTCTTTTTAAGACTCCCTTCCTGGGACGGGACTCCCTTCCCGGGACGGGACTCCCTTACTGGGACAGAGCTCCCTCCCTACCTCCTTTGTCTCTTTTTTCATCTTTTGTATTTTTTCCTACCTGGTTTTGAAGACAATGATCTGCTTTTCTGGATGCCTGATGTCCTCTGCCAGCATTCAGAAGTTGTTTTGTAGAATTTACTCAGTGTTGAAATGTTCTTTTGATGAATTTGTGAGGGAGAAAGTGGTCTCCCTGTCCTATTCCTCCACCATCTTAGGACTGCCTCTCCTAACCTGAAAATTCTTAACCAAAACAAGCCTGACTCTCAAACTGAGCAAGCTCAATTCTGAAAGGAGAAAGGAAACATGAAAGTATTTGTAAATCAATAAAGTTTCATCATACCAAATTGTCAAGGTCTTGATAATAGAAAAGACCATTGTCGACTTAAAAACAGTCACCACACAAAAGTTGAGTTGTGTTTTATTTGGTGGGGAATTTTAAGACTTCAAGCCTGGAGACGGTATTTCAAGTGACCCTGAGAGAACTGCTCTGAGGAAGCAGGGGAAGAAGTCAGGTTATATAGAAGTTTGCAACAAAGGGCATGCAGTCAGAAAATAAAAAATATTTTTGTGAATTAAACAGGACTAGATATCCTAATTTAAGGAATTTAGCACTTTTTTATGCATGGGAGGATGCAAGGGTTTTCTGGGCTCACTGAAATCATTCTTTCCATATGCACCTCAGCTATCCTGGGACCAGTATCCTGTGTTTTTTTCCACATCATGAGTTCCTCAGTGCTCATCATAAGGAGTGGCTGCAGCCTGGGGGCTTCCAGATTGCACAGATATGCTTCTCCTTCCTGAGCACCCTGGTGGGCTGGAATTCCTGGCAACCGTGACATCCTTCTCACTCCTGTATTCTTGCCTGGGAAATCCCATGGACAGAGGAGCCAGGCAGACTATAGTCCATGGGTTCCCAAATGAGTCAGACACAACTTAGCAACTAAACAGCAACAGCAATAAGAGCCCAAGTGATGTCAGGTAAATCAAAAACAAAAGGATAACCACAAGTAGTATCATTTCTGAAATTTTTCCTCTGGTCAGCAAGATCACTCTTTTTCCTCTTTTAATTTTTGACCTATATTCTCAGAATAAAAGGAAGTTATCAGTCATATTGGTACATACGAACATGCCTGCACATATATTGTGTATGTATTTGTGTTACATTTAATATTGTATGTGAAATTTCCACTAAATTTAAATTCCTTTTCATTTCTGAGGCATATTTATAATGGTGTTTCCTTTTATTTTTTTCAGATGACCTTCAGAAAAAAATTGGTAAATTTTTCTTACCACTGCTATTCCAAACCCTCACTAAACTACCCTTGCTCAACAGTTTGAATATTTCCTGTCCTTTTAACCTTAAACTATTTCTGGCTTCCTTTTGCATGGACATCTACTCTAACTTCCCAAATTATTTGCTTAGGAACTTCACTAATATTCTCTTCACTTCTGTTACCCTATACCTGATTCTTTCCTAATGCTTCCTTTGCCTGTTTCTATGTTCCTTCCCTATAAATACTGTTGCATTCTATCATTTAGAGTTTTGCCCATTTCATTATGTTTTGTGAGGTGAAGGAGGTGAGACTGATCGAAACATGGTTTACATTCTATGTTTATTTTCTGGAGCACTTCCATTCCACTTGGAACCTCTGTTATGTTTTCAAAGATGAAACTGAAAAATGCAAATTAATAGTTATAAAAACTGCAATGTCTTTTCAATAATTAACCAATGATGTTATATCTTAAGAAAAATTCATATATTGTATATCTAAAATCCAGGACTTTTTATGTGAATGACAAGGAAAGCTGTTGTCTTAGGATGATTTTGACGAATCCAAAATTTTTTTCAATACACACTTCAAATTTCAAAGATTAACATCTTCCTGAGCGACTGAATGACTTCACTTTCACTTTTCACTTTCATGCATTGGAGAAGGAAACGGCAACCCACTCCAGTGTTCTTGCCTGGAGAATCCCAGGGATGGAGGAGCCTGGTGGGCTGCAGTCCATGGGGTCGCTAAGAGTCAGACACGACTGAGAGACTTCACTTTCACTTTACTAATAACATGCTTCAGTTGTATCTTGGCTTGCATGTTGGATTGAACTTGGGTACCTATCCCTTTAAAGCATGTAGCAGGCTTCATAAGACTATTAACACAGGTCAAATTTCTGACAGACAGGTACTTTAACTATACAGTTTGTCATCGCATTTACAGACCCATTTTATCTATGTGAGCATGTTTGTCTTTTGTTATGAAAAAGCTGAAAAGCCAAATACAAGACCAAATATTGATTCGGCTTATCCCAGCAGAAGCTCCATTTTACCTTAATTTCCTTTCCTATAGTAATTCCTGTGCAGAAAAGGATGAGGGAATAAAAAGCAGCATTACCTCGCATGAGTGATGTGGCCTTTGGGACATTAGGTTCCCACTCTTAGACAAGGAAGGTCATTTTTATTGAATGAGTAAATGATGGGAAGTCTCTGTTTACATTGTGCCTGCATTTGGTTTACATGGCTCTTTCTTCCCTTTATTTTTCAGATAAGGGGGAACAGGATAAATGTAAGTCCCGTTAATGTTTCACAGTTTGCAGTTTGTCATGTTTGTTTTGTTTCTTTGACTTTGGTCTTCAGTCTCAGCAATCATCTTCCTCAACTGCAATGTACATATAGCTTTACATCATTCTTTCTCATTTGATGATTATTTCAACTGAAGTCTGCCCCCTTCATTTGTTATTCAATGCTCTATTACTTTTGCTTTGATTTGTCCCATCTGTGTAATTCATGTAGACATTTTCCTCTTGGTAAAGTGTATATGCATACTAACTTACCTATAAAATTTTGCCATTTTTAAGTTTCTGATTTGAAATTTTTGTCCAAGATATTTTCATTCATTTGATTTAAAAACCCCTTCACTGCCACTTAATATTTCATCTCCATTCCCTTTATTTAACTTTGTGAAGGTAAGTTTCATTGAAGAATAAGTTAAAATCAAACTCGCATAAAATAGTTATGTATTAATCAGTTGACAAAAATATTTGAAAAGAAGTACCACAAACCTGAAGGTGACATAAAGCAGCTGTTTGGGATTCTGTAATTCAGAATCTGTTTGGTGATTTCATATGGCAAAACCACCCCTCAAGGACAGTTGAGTATTTATATTTAATAGTATGCAAAGATAAAAAACTGAGAAACAAGATTACACACTGCCACAGGAATCATAAAAATTTTATCATTTCAGGAAATGAATTCCTTTTTCCCTTCTTCATTTACTGAATACTACTCATTTCTCAAAAGAGATTTTCAGATACTTTATGTGTGCCTTTCTGCATATCGTGGTGCATCTGATTTTTGTGTGTTTATCTGCACCCTAATAATTTAATTTTATATACAATTTTTCACCAAATTTTAATTTCTTGCCTTTTCAATGAAATTTACATTGACACTTCATTTTACAGATGAAATTCAGAAAAAAATTGTAAACTATCTTTGATTTCCCTCTACTCCCAAAACACTTTAAAATGCCTGTTCTCCTAATGTCTTAATCATATCCCAAGTTTTAGTCAATATGCCATCTTTGCTTGTACTCTTCTTGATTTCTACCATTCTAGGGCAATATTTTGCTTGTCAACTTCTCCCATATTTTTTTCCTTTTCTTGTTTATCAGGGCCTGAATAAAATCTGAAGTGACTCATTGGTCAAGCGTAAACTTGAGGGTCATTCTTAAACTGCCCCAAATCTTGTGACTCTCAAATATGCAAATACCTGACATAATTTATTTCCTGGAATTTTTTATATCCAATAAGAGTGACTTTAATTCATTCATTTGCAAGTACTGCAAATATTTGTGAAAAGATTTTATATTGTTAGGAAAGTCAAATACCAATATATTTATCAAAGGAGACTACTTTATGTGAATGTCACCATATGCAATTTTCTTGTAATGCTTCCAAAAGATCTTTTTCCATAAAACCATAATTCTTCATTAAAGTTTTAATATCTTGTTTTTCTAGTGACATTTTTCAACATTATTTTGTTTTGTCAGAGGAAATCAAATTTCTCTCTTTAATGCAGGCAGCACAGATCATGTAGTCACTGCTTCCGATACTATTTTGAACGAATGGATCATTTGTTTTCTGGTTCCTCTGCTCTTTCTCACTATTTCAGTTTACATGGGAGCGTGTTAATATTTTTTTTTGAAAAACTAATCAAGATACAATGAACTCCATTTTAGCATGTGCTAAAATAGCAGTTCACCAAAAACAGAGTCATGTCATCACTTCTTAACAGAATGTGACTAACGTTCCTAAGAACCAAACCCTGCGTTTTCTCTTGAAGCAGTTCAGTATTCTCTAATTCACTGTTTGTGGATGCTTTATACAACATAGCTACAACAAATATGAGACTTGATAATTTACATACAGTAGCAGCCAAAGAACTTATGAAATTTAACCAACCAACCAAATAAATAGCCACCCAAGTGAGTCCCATGAATCAATAAACTATTTAAAGGATAATCACTAGTAGTATTATCCCTGAAATTTTTCCTCAAGTCAGTAAGTTCACTCCTTTTCTTTTTTCAAATTTTTATCAATATTCTCAGGACAAAAAGAAGCTTTCAGTCACGTTGGTACGTGTATGTGCCTGCACATGTGTGTGTATATATCAGTTATATATAATATTGTGTGTGAATTATCCACTTAAATTGAATTCTTTTGTGCTTCTGTGGCATGATATTTATCGTGGTGTTCCATTTTTATTTTTCAGATGACTTTCAGAAGAAATTTGGTAAATTTCTCTCACAGCTGTGATATTCCAAAACACTTTGAATTACACTTTCAGTGTTTTTAACATTCCCTGTCTTTGTAACTGTTGGCCATCTGTTGACTTGTTTTGTTCCTGGGTATCTATTCTACCTTTCTGAATTATTCATGAACTTCACTGACATTATATTCTCTCGATTTCTATTACCCTAGACTTGATTCTTTCTCAGTGCTTCCGGTTTCACTTCCTATATTCCCTCCCTGTATAAACACTCTTCTCTCATCCAAAGCCCTGTCAGTTTCATAAGGAGTTTTGTGAGAGGAAGGGTCGAGATTGATGAGCACATGGCTTACACTCTATATTTGTTTTCTGGTACCCTGTCAATAACTTAGGGCTTCTATCATGTATTCAATGTTCAGGGGGCCGTTAATAAGCCATCAATACTGCCTAAACTTTATAAGACAGGACTCCACATTTCCTGAGTGAAGTTTCTCCAATTCTTGTCCTGTCAAAGGCTGTAAATTCAGATGTACTTCATAGGTCCAGTGTGGGCTTTAGGCTCACATATCCAATGCCCCTGATTACTTACTGAGTCTTGTCTCAAGTGTTGAGATATTTTGCATATCATTTCCTGGGTTTATTTTCTTCACACCATAGGAGTTTTGCTGTCTTTTTCTTGCATTTTATTGACATAATTTTTAACTTGGAAAACTGCAATAAATTTGAGTGTTTGTATTGTGGAAGGACTTATATTGAGCAAAGGTCGTTTATAACATATTTCTCCGTTTTGAAATTTTATGTGAATAACATGAGAGACTAGACTAACTCCTAACTGTTTGTTTAAAAAAAAAAAAAACCTAACATTAATAGAACCATTAAAAGTTTAACATCCTTCCTTTTATAGAAATATTTTTCAATTATATATTTCTGTTACAGATTGACTGGAAATAGGGAATACATCTCTTCAATGTATGAATCATGACATGTAACTACTGCTGCTGATAGTTTTATCTAGATGGGTGCTTTTACCATAGGCTTCCTCATGGCTTCTTAAGTACCTGACTCCAAGACTCTTGATTAAGTGTTTATGACTATCTTATGCAACAGATAAGTAGCCATCAATAAAATTACTATAGCAAACATACTGACTTACAAGAGCCTAAATAAAATTAAAAGGTACACAAACTTTGAAAATTAACTACCTAAACTAATATTTCTAAAAATTACTCTTCATTTAGAGAACTGAATGCAATTTCTGTTTTTCTTTCTCTTTCTTAACATAGAATATTCTCTGGACAAAATCAAGGCCACTATTGGTGAGTTTATTTTGTGTTCATAATATGCATATGTGAATATGTTTCAGTGTATCTAGAGAGTGTTAACATTATTTTTGGATTCTTCAAAATATTTCACTTTTCTTCATGTTTGTTTTCCATGGCGTTTACATGAAGCTTTCCATTTTATTTTCCAGGTGATCTTCTAAAAAACCTTAGTAAATTTGTAACAACTTTCACTCCAGTAACTCTCTCATTGCCTGCTTCAGCATTATCTTGGACATCCCCTGCTCCCTTATCATTATGCCATCCACTGGCTCACTTTTCACCTCCATGCAATTTTAGAATATAAGCCTCTTTCTTATTTGATTCCTTTCATAGCTGTTTCCCTATGTTCCATCCACCCTTGCTCATTACATCTTTTCCATTTCCATCCTATCATATTGCCTTGTCTGTTTGCCCAGGACTTGCCAAACTTGTTTTGATTTTCTGAGGTAAAGGGATTGGACTGACCATCACATGGTTTACCATTCTATGTTTTCTGAAAATTGTCAGTTAATTTAGTACCTTAACAAGTTCTCAAGTTGAAGGAGACATTACTATACTATTAATTCCTTCCCAAATTTAAGATATAAGAGGATTTCCAATTTGATAATGAAGTTTCTCCTCCCATTTTCCTGTTAAAGATCTTATATAAAACCTGATGCCCTCCACTGGTTAACTGTAAGACTGAGTCAGTCACATGCTTTTACTGTTTTTCAATATATTACTCAAATATTCCTGTTTTTAAAATATTTTACAATATTTTTCTGTCTTTTTCTACTTTATTTTTTATGCTTTTGCATTTTTTATTCATGTAATTAATAGTTATAAAAACTGCAATGTCTTTTCAATAAATATACAAGGATGTTATATCTTAAGAAAAATTCACATATAGTATATCTAAAATTCAGGAAAGCTATTTTCCTAGATGATTCCAAAAATTTTTTTCAATACACAATTCAAATTTCAAAGTTTAACATCCTCCTTTGCTAATGATATGCTTCAGTTGTATCTTGGCTTGCATGTCAGATCGAACTTGGATACATATCCCTTAATGCATGCAGCAGGCTTCATATGAATATTCATATGAGTATTACCACAGGTCAAATTTCTGACAGGTACTTTCACTGTGCACGTTTGTGTCACCTTTCCAGACCCATTTCATCTATGTAAGCATGTTTGTCTTTTGTTATGAAAAAGCTGGCAAGCCCAATTCAAGACCAAGTTGTTTTCTTTTTTAATTTTATTTAATTTAAGGATAATTGCTTTACAGAATTTTGTTGTTTTCTGTCAAACCTCAACATGAATCAGCCATAGGTATACATATATCCCCTCCCTTTTGAAACTCCCTCCCATCTCTCTCCCCACCCCACCCCTCTAGGTTGATACAGAGCCCCTGTTTGAGTGTCCTGAGACATACAGCAAATGCCCATTGGCTATCTATTTTACATATGGCAATGTAAGTTTCCATGTTACTCTCTCCATACATCTCCCTCTCTCCCCATGTCTATTCTCTAGATCTGTTTCTCCATTGTTGCCCTGAAAATAGATTCTTCAGTACCATTTTTCTAGATTCTGTATATGTGTATTCAGTTCAGTTCACTTCAGTTGCTCAGTTGAGTCCAACTCCTTGTGACCCTATGAATCACAGCACGCCAGGCCTCCCTGTCCATCACCAACTCCTGGAGTTCACTCAAACTCATTCCATCAAGTCAGTGATGCCATCCAGCCATCTCATCCTCGGTCGGCCCCTTCTCCTCCTGTCCGCAATCCCTCCCAGCATTGGGGTCTTTTCCAATGGGTCAACTCTTTGCATGAGCTGGCCAAAGTATTAGCGTTTCAGCTTCAGCATCAGTCCTTCCAATGAACACCCAGGACCAATCTCCTTTAGGATGGACTGGTTGGATTTCCTTGCAGTCCAAGGGACTCTCAAGAGTCTTCTCCAACACCACAGTTCAAAAGCATCAATTCTTCGGCACTTAGCTTCCTTCACAGTCCAACTCTCACATCCATACATGACCACAGGAAAAACCATAGCCTTGACTAGACGGACCTTTGTTGGCAAAGTAATGTCTCTGCTTTTCAATATGCTATCTAGGTTGGTCATAACTTTCCTTTCAAGGACCAAGAGTCTTTTAATTTCATGGCTGCAATCACCATCCGCAGTGATTTTGGAGCCCCCAAAAGTAAAGTCTGACACTGTTTCCACTGTTTCCCCATCTATCTGCCATGAAGTGATGGGACAAGATGCCATGATCTTAGTTTTCTGAATCTTGAGCTTTAAGCCAACTTTTCCACTCTTCTCTTTCACTTCCATCAAGAGGCTGCTTAGTTCCTCTTCACTTTCTGCCATAAAGGTGGTGTCATCTGCATATCTGAGGTTATTGATATGTCTCCCAGCAATCTTGATTCCAGCTAGTGCTTCTTCCAGCCCAGCGTTTCTCATGATGTACTCTGCATAGAAGTTAAATAAGCAGGGTGACAATATACAGCCTTGACGTACTCCTTTTCCTATTTGGAACCAGTCTGTTGTTCCATGTCCAGTTCTAACTGCTGCTTTCTGACCTGCATATAGGTTTCTCAAGAGTATCTCTAACTTTCTCAAAGAGATCTCTAGTCTTTCCCATTCTGTTGTGTTCCTCTATTTCTTTGCACTGATCACTGAAGAAGGCTTTCTTATCTCTTCTTGCTA